>NC_134355.1:110877864-111213697 GCF_048569485.1 Anomaloglossus baeobatrachus | reverse complement strand
GCTAGTATAATGGCTTAGTTATAATTAGTTGGAGTGTGCAACGCAGGCAGACGTGCTGCAAATGTCTTGGCACTAGTGGGACTATAGCAAAGTCCAATAGCCACGTATAGGATGCCACTAGGTACACTGAGTGTTTGCTAGTAAAATTGCTTAGTTTAAAAAAGTTGTAGTGTGCAATGCAGGCAGACGTGCTCTGCAAATGTCTTTGCACTAGTGGGACTATAGCAAAGTCCAATAGCCACGTATAGGATGCCACTAGGTTCACTGAGTGTGTGCTAGTATAATGGCTTAGTTATAATTAGTTGGAGTGTGCAACGCAGGCAGATGCGCTCTGCAAATGTCTTGGCACTAGTAGGACTATAGCAAAGTCCAATAGCCACGTATAGGATGCCACTAAAAAACACTTAGTGTGTGCAAGTATAATGGCTTAGTTATAATTAGTTGGAGTGTGCAACGCAGGCAGATGCGCTCTGCAAATGTCTTGGCACTAGTGGGACTATAGCAAAGTCCAATAGCCACGTATAGGATGCCACTAGGTACACTGAGTGTTTGCTAGTAAAATTGCTTAGTTTAAAAAAGTTGTAGTGTGCAATGCAGGCAGACGTGCTCTGCAAATGTCTTTGCACTAGTGGGACTATAGCAAAGTCCAATAGCCACGTATAGGATGCCACTAGGTACACTGAGTGTTTGCTAGTAAAATTGCTTAGTTTAAAAAACTTGGAGTGTGCAATGCAGGCAGATGTGCTCTGCTAATGTCTTTGCACTAGTGGGACTATAGCAAAGTCCAATAGCCACGTATAGGATGCCACTAGGTACACTGAGTGTTTGCTAGTATAATGGCTTAGTTATAATTCGTTGGAGTGTGCAACGCAGGCAGATGCGCTCTGCAAATGTCTTGGCACTAGTGGGACTATAGCAAAGTCCAATAGCCACGTATAGGATGCCACTAGGTACACTGAGTGTTTGCTAGTAAAATTGCTTAGTTTAAAAAAGTTGTAGTGTGCAATGCAGGCAGACGTGCTCTGCAAATGTCTTTGCACTAGTGGGACTATAGCAAAGTCCAATAGCCACGTATAGGATGCCACTAGGTACACTGAATGTTTGCTAGTATAATGGCTTACTTAGAATGAGTTGGAGTGTGCAGAGGACAAGAGGGTACAGTGGCAGGATTGTGGTGCTCTGGGTAGAGGAATGGAAGCCTGCCTTTCTATTCCCTCCTAATGGTGAAATGCAGGGAGGAAATCCCTGACCTGGGCTACACAGATGCTGTTGCTGTTTGCAGGACCTGTCACTTATGGCTCTCTGACCCTGCCGCTTTGAGCCCTTAAAAGGACTGCTAGAATGTGCTCTCCCTAAGCTGTCTAACGCTGTGTATGCAGCGCATACAGCTGTATCGGCTATAGGACTCAGGAGGACGGAGCTGCGACACTGATGTCTGACACCAAAGACGCAGAAGGCAGATAATGGCGTTCGTGAAGAAAATGTCCGGTTTTATAATGCAGGGACATGTGACATGCAGATCCTATCACACATGCCGTTGCTTCTCTGGCTCAAAGTCCACTTAGGTGTGTGTGTGTCTGTGATTGGCTGACATGCTGGCCCGCCCCACAAGACGCGCGCGCTTAGGGAAGGAAGACAAGAAAAAAAAAAAAAAAATGGCGATCGCCATTATAGAAACAGCAGTGATCTGAAGGCGCTGTTCACGCACACTATACACTGAAATGTGATAATAGTTTGATTCACAGAGTGACTTACACTATTACAGCAGAAACCAAGCTAGGATTTAGCTGTTTTTTGGCTGCTAGAACCGTTCTCGAACGTTTCTAGAACTATCGAGCTTTTGCAAAAAGCTCGAGTTCTAGTTCGATCTAGAACATGCCCCAAAATCACTCGAGCCGCGAACTGGAGAACCACGAACCACGAACCGCGCTCAACTCTAGTCCGAATAGATTTGTATGCCAATATATTGGCCCAGATGCACAACTAAATTACTAGTGTTGAGCGAGTAGTTAACTATTCATACTCGCTATGCTGTTAGTGAGTACTGTCCGCTACTTGCATATTCGTTACGAGTAGTGGGCACAATGTAAGTCAATGGGAAACACTTGCTAACTAGCGAGTAAAGGCTGCTTTACATGCTTCAATTTCTCATGCGATCGCATTTGCGATCGCACCCGCCCCCCATCGTTTGTGCAATATGGGCAATTTGTTGCCCATGTCGCACAAAGTCGTAAACCCCCGTCACACGTACTTACCTTCAAAACGACCTCGTGGGGGAGGGACGTTCGGCGTCACCGTGACGTCACACACCGGCCAGCCAATAGTAGCGGAGGGGTGGAGATGAGCGGGACGTAAACATCCCGCCCACCTTCTTCCTTCCGCATTGTCAGCGGGACGCAGGTCAGCTGCAGTGCAGCGTTCCCGGGGTGTCAAACGGAGTGATGTGTGCTGCCTCGAGAACGATGAACAACCGGCGCAGAGAAGGACATGCGATTTTTAGAAAATGAGCGACGTGTCAACGAGCAACGATAAGGTGAGTATTTTTGCTCGTTAACAGACGCTCATTGCTGTCACACGCTACGATATGTCAAACGGCACCGGATGTGCGTCACTTACGACGTGATCTCGACGACATATCATTAGCTATATCGTAGCGTGTAAAGCCCGCTTAACCCGAATGTTGTACTATTCGCTACTTGCATGAAAAGTATGGCTTTCAGGTTACTCGCTAGTTAGCGAGTATTTCCCATTGACTTACATAGCGCCAACTACTCATAACGAATATGCGAGTAGCGGACAGTGCTCGCTAACAGCATAGCGAGAACGAATAGTCAACTACTCACTCATCGCTACTGATTACATTTAACAGGGAAGAGAATGCCTACAGCTTTGCACTATGGATCAGTGTGACACTGTTCAGTGCAGGAGCACATAAAGACTTTCATTGAAGGAATTCTGCATTTGAACTGTAATTTTTTCTAATATTATGTTAAGTAAAACAAAAATTTTTTTTGTGAAAAGATTATGCCTTGTGCCTACAGGATTATATTTTTTTTTAACTTGAAACAATGTTAAAAAAAGAGATCCCACCGGGATTCCACCTGCTTGGATGTGGCACAGTTTAGATGTGGCTTTTAATTCAGAAGCCGTGGGATGCTACAGCTCTGAAGTGGACTGTGAAGAACACAGCTGCTCTATACTTGTGAAATACATGGAAACAAAGGTTACTTTCTGACTCACCAGCTTTAACTCCTTTCAGCTAAAACAATACACTAAGACAATAAAAGTAACATGCGAACATGGATCATTTTTTCACAGCTGCTCTAAAACAACAAAGAAAGAAAACATACCCTGTCTACACATTGCAAGGAATATGAAGTTTCTCCGGTACATTGTAAAAGGGCTTTGAGGTATTTTGGTTGTCATCCAAACACCTGCACCTTAGAGGTAGGGTAAATGAGGCTGAGGTTGATCTGAACACAAAATCTATCAAAGATTTGTATACAAGACCAACAGTTTCATAACCAAGAGTCCAACTATAAAAATACAGTCATAGTCATAAATTAAGGCTTTGACAACTTTGAGGAAACTGTGGTGTGAATAGATTATCTCATAGTAGAGATGGGTGAATGGTCAATTATTCGAGTTCGGATTCTTCGTGCTGAATAATTTATATTATTATGTATTCATTCCAAATAAGGAACCTAATGCAAGTCAATAGGAAACTTGAATCATTTTCTGGAGGACCTTAGAAGCAGGTCTGGAAGAGCTGTAAAAATGGTGCAATGGATTAAAAAGTGTTTAAACTGCATGGGAAAAGTCATGGGGAAGATGCCTGCATGCATCTCAGACTCACAGCTGGTTTCTGGGAATAATGTTGTCAGAGTATTATAATTACACTTACAGTCTCCCTCGGCTATCACACTGCTTCCTGGTTCGATAATTAAAGTTTATGAATATGCACTGCTTTCCTTTCAGTCTGCTCCTCCCAATTCCCCTGGTGCGGTGGTAGTCAGGCAAATATAAGGGGTTAATGACAGCAGTGAGTTGTCAAAAAATCATAGCTGTTATCATTCCCAAGCTCACTAACGGGGAGGGGTCCATGAGACCTCCCATTATTAACCTATATGTCAAAAGAAATAAATACAAAACACTGAGAAAAATCCTGAATTAAAAAAACAAACAAAAAACAGAACACCTCTCCAGCCCCCAGCCTGTTTTCACCTTAAAAATCTGGCCATTTTTTGCAATTCTGACTAGTGTCACTTTATGAGGTTATAACTCTGGAATGCTTCGGATCCCGTCGATTCTGACATTGTTTTTTGTGACATATTGTACTTCATGTCAGTAGTAAATTTAGGCAGATATGTTTTGCGTTTATTTGTGAAAATTTCGGAAATTCGGCGAAAAGTTTGAAAAGGGGTCAAAGTTCATCAGCAGTTTCTCATTTTTCCAACAAAATTTACAAAAAAAATATTTTTATATTCCGCATCACATTTGGAGTGTTTTGAGAAATTTAGGTGACAGAAAATACCCAAAAGTGACCCGATTCTAAATTCTGCACCCCTCACTCTGCTCAAACTCACATCGAGGAAGTTTATTAACCCTTTAGGAGCTTCACAGCAACCAAAGCAATGTGGAAGGAAAAAATGAAAATTTTACTTTTTTACATAAAAATGTTACTTTAGCCATAAATTTAGCATTTTCACAAGGGTATCAGGAAAATGCATTATAAAATGAATTGTGCAATTTCTTCTGAGTACACCGATACCTCATATGTGGTGGAAATCAATTGTTCGGACGCACAGCAGGGCTCGGAAGGGAAGGCGCATCCTTTGAATTTTTGAAGGCAAAATTGTCTGGAATCATTAACGGATGCAATTTTGCGTTTGGAGACCCCCTGAGGTGCATAAACAATGGAGCTCCACCACAAGTGACCCCATTTTGGAAACTAGAACTGTTATGGAATTTATCTAGATATTTAGTGAACACTTTGAACCCCTGGAGGCTTCACAAAAGTTTAAAATTTTCAGCCGTGAAAATATATTTTTTTTTTTTACCACAAAATTGTTCTTTCAACCAGGTAGCTTTTTGTGCAATTTCTCCTGAGTACACAAATATCTCATATGTGGTGGAAAGTAATTGTTTGGGTGCACGGCGGGGCTCAGAAGAGAAGGAGCGCTAATTCACAGCAAAAATGTTTGGAATTATTAGCGGACGCCATGTTGCGTTTGGAGACCCCCTGAGGAGCCTAAACAATAGAGCTCCCCCACAAGTGACCTCATTTTGGAAACTAGACCCCCCATGGCATAAATCTAGATGGGTAATGAGCACTTTTAACCCTCACATGCTTCATACATTGAGCCATAAAAACAAAAAAGTACTTTTTTTTCCACAAAAATGTTATTTTAGGCTCAATTTTTTAATTTTTACAGGGGTAACAGGATAAAATGGACCACAAAATTTGTTGGGCAATTTGTTCTGAGTACGCTGATACCTCATATCTGGCAAAAAACCTGTTTGGGCACATGGCAGAGGTCCAAAGGGAATTATTGTCATTTGACTTTTTAAATGGAAAATTAGCTGGAATCGTTAGTCACACCATGTTGCGTTTGGAGAGCCCCTGATGTGCCGAGACAGTGGAGCTCCCCCACATGTGACTCCATTTTGGAAACTAGACCCCCCCATACAAAAAAATATTAGTTTGGAAAAATAAAAAATACGGACGTTAGTAAAAAAAAAAAAAAAATCAGCGCCTGCAACTGACACTAAAGCCTGCTTTACACGAGACGATAGATTGTGCGATAGCACAATCAATCATCCCCGCCCCCGTCGTTTTTGTGTCACGGGCAATTAGTTGCCCATGGCACACAAACTCGTTTAACCACCGTCACACATACTTACCTTCCGGACGACCTCGCTGTGGGAGACGAACGTTCACTTCCTGGAGTGGGAGGGACGTTCGGCGTCACATCGACGTCACACGGCAGGCGGCCAATAGAAGCGGAGGGGCGGAGATGAGCGGGATGTAAACATCCCGCCCACCTCCTTCCTTCCATTAAGCTGTTGTTCATCGTTCCCGTGGTGTCATATGGAGCAACGTGTGATGCCACGGAAACGATGAACAACCTCCGCCATTTTAATTAAACAATTTTATGAAACCTAGCGACGAGTACACAACTCACGATTTGTGAGCGATACTACGTCAATAGGTGGTGTCACACGAGATGACGTCGTGCGGTATGCCGGATGTGCGTCACGAAAACCGTGACCCCGACGACATATTGCACAATCTATCGTTTCGTGTAAAGCCCGCTTAAGGCAAGTGCCACACATGAGAGCGATGCACTGCACAAATCTTGCATCACATCATCTGGCACAGCCAAACACTCCTATCTGGAAGAGAGCGACTGTGCCGGATGATGCGATGTGCGACTTGTGCATCGCTCTCACGTGTGGCACTGGGCTGACCCTTACACTATTCAGTAAAAAGTACTGCAGTTGACGATTACTACAGTATAATTTTACTGGCCCTAAACTAAGTTTATTTGTATTTCTTTCTTAGTTTACGTAAAAAAAAACAGGACTACAAAAAGGGGAGGACTAGGTGGGATGGAAAAAAAGATAGATGGAGGATAGGAGAAGGTGCGGCGGATGGAGGAATGGCGGAGGATGGGAGAGTGCATGGTGGATGGAGGAGCGGCGGAGGATGGAAGAGGGCGCAACGGATGCAGGAGCGGTGGAGGATGGGTGAGGGTGCGGATGATGTTGGAGCTGCGGAGGATGAGTGAGGGCGCAACGGATGCAGGAGCGGCGGTGGATGGGGGAGGGTGGAAGGGGAGTGGGAGGTGAGATTGGGGATAGCTACCTTACAGGATGGATCTAGGCAGCAGGATCAAAGCAGATGGAGGAGGCAGCAGATGGAGGAGGCAGAAGATCCGGGAGGGGGAGAGGTGGGAGAAGGGGCAAAGGATTAAGAGGATGGGAGAGCGCGGGCAGCAGATTGGGGAAGGGGCAGTGGCTTAACGGGGGAGTGTGGTGGCAGATGCAGGGGTGCAGCGGCTGATGGGGGAGTGCGGTGGCAGATGCAAGGGCGCATCGGCTGATGGGGGAGTGTGGCGGCAGATGCAGGGGCTCAGCGGCTGATGGGGGAGTGCAGCGGAAGATGCAGGGGCACAGCGGATTATGGTGAGAACGGCAGCAGATGCAGGGGTGCAGCAGCTGATGGGGGAGTGCGGCAGCAGATGCAGGGGCGCAGCGGCTGATGGTAAGTGTGGTGGCAGATGCAGGGGCGCAGTGGCTGATGGTGAGTGTGACGGCAGATGGGGGAGTGGGGTGAGAGATGGGGGAGTGCGGTGGCAGATGGGGGACTGCGGTGGCAGATGAAGGAGTGCGGTGGCAGATGGGAGAGTGGGGTGGCAGATGGGGGAGTGGGGTGGCAGATGGAGGGAGTGCGGTGGCAGATGGAGGAGTGGGGAGGCAGATGGGTGGAGTGCGGTGGCAGATGGGGGAGTGGGGTGGCAGATGCAGGGGGAGCAGCGGCGGCAGATACAGGGGGGATGCAGTGGCGTCAGATGCAGGGGTGCAATGGCATCAGATGCAGGGGCGCAGCAGCTGATTGGTGAGTGCGGCGGCAGATGCAGGGGCGCAGCGTCTGATGAGTGAGTGCGGCAGCAGATGCAGGGGCACAGCGGCTGATGGGTGGGTGCGGTGGCAGATGCAGGGGCACAGTGGCTGATGAGGGAGTGGGGTGGTAGATGGGGGAGTGGGGTGGGAGATGGGGGACTGCGGTGGCAGAAGGAAAACTGCGGTGGCAGATGGGGGAGTGCAGTGGCAGATGAGGAGTGGGGTGGCAGATGGGGGAGTGGGGTGGCAGATGGGGGAGTATGGTGGCAGATGGGGGAGAGGGGTGGCAGATGTGTACCGCCCCGCTCTCAGCAGCTGAGCTGCTTGGATCCAGCCCTTCTGTGGGTGGCTCGAGGGTCTCCGGACCCGGGGGCCTCACGGTCACTTCAAATGGAAAGGGGGAGTGATGAGATGGTGGATGTGGGATGTATATGTACGGGCTGAGCCATATGGAGTTCGTGACGCCACCCACGGTGTGTGGTGATATTGGACACCACCGCTGCAGTTATGGGGCACCTGGGGGAGATGTTGTGCAGCAAGTTGTTAACCCCTCCGTGGACAGGGATGGTGGCCCCGGGACCCTTTGGGGTTTTGGCGGTGCAAGGAGATGGGCGACCGCAGGGTGGTGATGTACTCACTATTAGAAATACACTCAAGTTTCTGGTAAACCAAGGTGATGGTGGTCGGTGCCTGCAGGTGGCTGCGTTCGGGTTCCCCCACCCGGCTGGTGGTCTCTGTCTTTCTACTGCACCTGTGTTAGAACGGTGGACTGCCTGTGCTTGCAACTTCAGGAGTCCGCTCCCGGCTTGTGGTCGCCTGAGGAGCCCTTTGCCCGCAGACGCTGGCCCATGGGATCTCTGAGCTGTGGCGGTGGCCTTTTATCCCCCTCGGTGGGCTGTTGCCTTCAGTCGGGACTTTGGGTGGGACAGGACCTCTAGTTCTGGCCGCAATCAGTTAATTAGCTAGCCCCCAATCACTTCTGGACCTAGCTTCAGGGTCTGAGTACCCCCCTTTTTGCTCCGGTTTCCAAGTTGGTTCCCCGGGTTGGTACCGGCGGGCCACTATGCTGTCCCAGTCCACCTCGGTTCCACCGGTCGTCTTCCTGGCTCCTGCAGACGGAGACCGACGTCTACCTCCTAGCCAAAGGCACCAGGGCTCCTACCCCGGCACCTGTTCAATTTGGGTTCTCGCCTCTGCTGGAGCTGGACACAGCTCCAGCCCACACACCTCTCCAATGTGAACTCTCAAAACTTTCTTTCTCTCCTTTTCCCACCCTGGGCTGTCTAGGACTCCTTGGTGGGCGTCTTCCAACTGCCTGGTTCCGCCCCCTGGTGTGTCTATCAAGCCCTGAGGGGAGGTGACTAGGGTTTTAAGGTTGGCTGTGTGTTACCTGTGAGGGAAGGGTGTAATGCGGGGCCCTATTTGTGACTACCTGGCCCGGCCAGGGCATCACAGATGCAGGGGAGGCGCAGCGGCGGCAGATGTAGGGGTGGTGCAGCGGTGTCAGATGCAGGGGCGCAGCGGCGTCAGATGCAGGGGCACAACGGTGTCAGATTAAGGGACGGCATAGCGGCATCAGATGCAGGGGAGCAGCGGTGAATACAAGGGGGCAGCAGAAAGAGAGCAGCGGCGATGCTGGGGTGAAGCAGATGGAGGAGGGCAGCGGATGATTAGGGGCTGTGACTCACAGATGGGCACCCGCAGGGATCGTTCTCCTCAGCTTCCACGGATGGAGAAGCTGAGGAGAGCGATCACCTACAGTTCACCGGTCCCAGATCCACGGTGATTGGAGAGACCGGTCACAAGGCCGATCTCTCCAATCAGAGCTGGGGGAGGGGGCAGCAAAGGTCACCCAGCTCCAGCCAATGATCAGTGCTATAGCTGCACTGACCATAGCTGGATTTCAATGTTTCAGCTATTTTCAATGGCTGAAACATTACACTGGTTGTGATTGGCTGAGCGGCGTTCGTCAGCCAATCACAGCCTCCGTAAGTCCGGGAAGGAGACACCACCCCTCCTGAGGTCAGGTACAGGTCCTCTTTTTCCCGAATCTACAGTTTTTGAAAACCAATCGCGGTCACCGGTGCTCTGGGGCCGCGATTTCACCATGACGGATATATCCGTCATGGGTCTTTAAGTACCAGGGCACCATGACGGCTATATCCGTCAAAGGTCGTGAAGGGGTTTAACACTGAAAACATACCTAATCTGGTAATCATTAAGCATTAAGTTCAATGACTTCACCTGTGGTCACAGCTTGGTTTCTCATGGTATCACCAGCCCTGACCTCAGGTGAACTGACCTGAGAAGAACTCATTGAACTCTGGCATCACCTAAGGTGAAGTAATTGAACTCAATGCCAAATTACCGGATTAGATGATGTGCGCTCATTGAGCATTTGGTTGCAGACATTTCTGCACCAAATGTGCAGCTTCAGGCAAAAAACTGCACCAAAACCACAACAAAACACTTGCAGTGTCAGTGCATTTTTAGCCAGGAGAGCCAGGAGATGCAGATGTGGGGCAGAAATGTCTGCAACCAAACAACGAACGTGTGCTCATAGCAAAATTCTGTAATCTGGCATTGCGTTCAATGACTTCACCTGAGGTCATAGTTGGAGTTACCATGGTACCCCAGTTGTGACCTTAGGTCAGGGGTGGGGAACCTTTTTACTGCCGGGGACCATTTGGAAATTTCTGCCAACCTTCGGGGGCCGCGAACAATTATCAGTGTGAAGATGAACTGGTATATTTGGTCAAACAGTTAATTAACTCACCTCTATTGTGGTGGCCGGAGCGGCTTCTCTTTTGTGCGTCTGTGATGTTCAGTGATATTTATGTTGCTTCTTTCTTTTCCAAGTTTGTCACGGTCTGGAGCGCAGGCAACTCTTTCTGATAATAAGATTGGTAGACTATATACATCACACAACAGACACATGAACTGGTGTATATAAATCACAGGAGACACATACATGACTGAAGGGGCTGTTGGGATAAACATCACATAAGAGACGCTGGGACTGCTGTATATACATCACATAGGAGACGCTGCGACTGCTGTGTATACATCACATAGGAGACGCTGGGCCTGCTGTATATACTGTACATCACAGGAGACACCTACATCACTGGAGACACTGGGGGCACATACATCACACGAGGGGCTGGGGACTTGTATATGCCCCCATCCCCCTCCTGTGATGTATATGCTTTCAGACTCTCCTTTGATGTATATGTGCCCAGCACCCCTTGTGAGGTATATGCGCCCAGCCCCTCCTGTGAGGTATATGCGCCCAGCCCCTCCTGTGAGGTATATGCGCCCAGCCCCTCCTGTGAGGTATATGCGACCAGCCCCTCCTGTGAGGTATATGCGCCCAGCCCCTCCTGTGAGGTATATGCGCCCAGCCACTCCTGTGAGATCTATGCGCCCAGCCCCTCCTCTGAGATCTATGCGCCCAGCCCCTCCTGTGAGATCTATGCACCCAGCCCCTCCTGTGAGATCTATGCGCCCAGCCCCTCCTGTGAAATCTATGCGCCCAGCCCCTCCTGTGATGTATATTCCCCAGCCCTTTCTGTGATGTATATGCCCCCAGCCTCTCCTGTGATATGTATGGCCCCAACATTTCCAGTGTGATGTATATGCTCCCAGCGTCTCCACTGTGATATATATGCTCCATCCCCTCTTTTGATGTATATGCTCCTAGCATCTCCAATGTGATGTATATATCACAGGAGGGGTTGGGGAATACACATCACAGGAGATGCTGGGGCATATGCATGACAGGAGAGTCTGGGAGCATATACATGACAAGAGATGCTGGGGGCATATACATGACAAGAGGGGCAGGGAAACAGACATTACTAGTTCAATGGGAGGCATAAGCATTGCTGTGAGGCACAGATGGCACTGGGGAGGCACAAACATCACTAAGGCGACACAGAGAGCACTAGGGGGCATGGACATCACTAGGAGGGCACAGGCATCACTAGGGGGCCACAAGCATCACTAGGGGGCCACAGGCATCACTAATGGGGGGCACACAGACATCACTAATGGGGGGCACACAGACATCACTAAGGGGGGGCACACAGACAAGGCTGAGGGGGAGCACACATACCTCACTAAGGGGGGGTACACAGACATGACTGAGGGGGGGCACACAGACAAGACTGAGGGGGGGCACACAGACAAGACTGAGGGGGGCACACAGACAAGACTGAGGGGGGGCACACAGACTTCACTAAGGGGGGCACACAGACATCACTGAGTGGGGGCACACAGACAAGACTGAGAGGGGCACACAGAGAAGACTGAGGGGGAACACAGACCTCACTAAGGGGGGGCACACAGACATGACGAGGGGGGGCATACAGTCATCACTGAGTGGGGCACACAGACATCACTGAGGGGGGGCACAGACATCACTAGGAGGAGACTGGGGAGGCTGCACACAGCACATGGAGCTTCACACAGCAGTGGAGGAGGCATGCTGCACTGGAGAAGGGGCAGGGAGCGGGCGGCACACAGCGCCATGCAGCGGGCGGCACACAGCAGTGGAGGGGGCATGCTGCACCGGAAAAGGGGCGATGAGCGGGCAGCACACAGCGCCGTGGAGCGGGAGGCACACAATCGCTGGAGAGTGTGCGGCACAATGCTGAAGGCGGTGAGGGTGATGTGGGACGGAATCGCAGAGCGATAAACCTGCCCACAAAGTAAGTCCTGAGCACGCTGGCCACTGCCACCGAGAGCGCTCATTGGTGTGCGCAAGCAGCGCATGTGGAGATTTAAAGGGGCGGCAACCGGCAATATCGCAGCGGCGTCCACAGCACTGCCACCCCCGGAAATCTGCCCACAGGCCGCACAAAAGGTCATGGCGGGCTGTATGCGGCCCGCGGGCCGGAGGTTCCCCACCCCTGCCTTAGGTGAACTGACCTGAGGTGAACTCATTGAACTCATTGACCTAACCTCAGGTGAAGTCTTAAGTTAAATGTCTTATTACCATATTAGGAGATCACAGATGTCAGCACAGAGGGTGGGTGGGGGAAGCAGGACTGCAATCAATCTCAGGCACTGTTACAGAGGTTGGGCGGGGGAAGCAGTGCATATTCATAAACTTTAATGATAGGACTAGGAAGCAGTGTGACAGCTGTGGGGAAACTCAGTAAGTATGATTCTCCTGCCTTAATGACCGCATGTGTTACGTCCGGGTGGTGGAAGCACTGGACCGTACACCGATGTCCCCTGAGAAGGCAGCCAAGCTGGTCACCCCGCCAGAGGGTCTTGATGCACGGCAGCCGGAGCACTATAGGTAGCTGGACAGTCCGTAGAGAAGCAGGAAAGGTGGATGATGCTGAACCCACGGAGTTCTGGACGGTAGTCCGGGTGACGAGGCTCAGGGTCCGAGGCCGGGTGATAGGGTCAGGCGGGATCCGGAACCTGCTGAGCGATGGAACGGGTCACCGAGCGGAGCCAGAGACTGGAGACTGGCGGAGCTGCAGAGGTGGTGGGGCATCCGCCGAAGTCACCGTCAGGGTCCAGGGATGGAGTTGGTTCGGAGCAACTGGCGTGGCAGGATAGGCTCTACGAGACAGGACAGGGTTAATACACGGCAAAGCACAGAGCAAAGCAATACGGGGACCTGAACACTAGCTTGCTAAACACGTAGAACAGGCCCCGCCCACCAGGAAAGAGAAACCTTATATACCCTGTACCTGTCTATGCAATATCCTGTTTCTGGGTGCTGGCCCTTTAAGAAAGGGTCAATGACCGCGCGCGCGCGCCCTAATGCGCATGCGCGAGGCCCGAGTGCCAGAAGTCAGTCCAGGAAGCGGTGAGGAGGAAGCAGGAGCGCCCGGCTGGGAGTCCCTTGTCACAGAGGAGCGCCGGGAGCGGGGAGCCGGACGCATGGAGGCTGCAGGCGGGGAAGAGGAGACCGGGACCGGAGTGGTAAGTAGGGAATGCCGCCGGGGAGCGGGCCACGGGAACCGGAGGACGGAGCCAGGGGACCGGGAAGCGTGACAGCATGTAATTTTTTTTTCATTGCACCTCCCAATCACAGTAATGCCAGTAGCAAAGATGGCTACAGCATTACTGTGATTGTCAAGCAATCCCTGCATATTTAGTGACTGAAAATCAAGCACCAAAAATGCGGGGAAGGGGACTTCAAACTCACAAGTCAAGGAGGAAAATACTCGATGAGTAATGGATATAATACATTTTTTTGAGTAATGAATCGTGCCGAGTATATTCGCTCATAACTATCTCTTACGTGTTCTGTAGGTTGTATTTCACTGAATTAAAACTAAACTGCTGCATGCAATATCAAACATAGCATAGATTTCTGATGCGGACCTTTACCTTTTGAAATGCTATGAATACGTGAGCAGAGTAAACTTATTTGCGCATTTCTGCAGCAGGTTCTTCAAGTGTGTTGATGGCTATGACAAAATCATGGCTAAATATTTCAAATTTTTGCAAAGTAGCTAATCTTTTAACCACACAAGATTATGATATTGAGGACCTATCCTTAGGCAAAGTAGTAGTGGACAGAACCTATAATTTCAATTTCCGTTATTTATCTATTATGGTCTGGATTCATCATCATATTCAAAAGGTCTAATATTTTGGATTAAAGCAGAGAATAGATCAGCTCCAATGATATAAAAAGCTTCTTTAGTGATACATATTAAAAATTAACATCCATATTGACTTGGAGCAATAAAAAGTACTAATGCTTTTCTGCAGAACTTAGTTATGGTCACCATGATTATTTGGAATTTTTAATATGTATCAATAACGAATATTTTTATGTCCTTGGAGCTGCTGGATCTCTTCAACTTGCTTTAATTTTCAGATGTTTTGGCAGGACTGGAATCTGCAACGCTGATGAGTTGGACTTTGATTCTTTAATATTTTGGGATATCTAGTGAGGATTAGTCTTTAACATTTAATATAAATAATGGTGTAAGATGGAAAAGGATAACATGGTGGTGATTTAGAACCTGGGTTATCAACCATCCATATTTTCATGGATAGACTGCAAAAAAAATAGGTACTTTTTTCTGTTGTTCAGTGTCCATTAGAGAAAATCAGCATCAATGATTTTTTTTGCTACGTTTGTACTATGAATGTGACAAATGCTGTGCACTTTATAAAGCACACTGACGTAGTCAGGCCGATGAGCTGGGAGAGGATAGAGTCAACTAGGAGGAAAAACGGGAGCTCTGAGATTGTCTATAGCCAATCAATTATGAACATGGTGACCATTATATTTTTCCTGAGGTTACTGCACTGCTCCAAGCCTATGACTTCCCTATTTTCCAGCTAAGTTTCCTACTCTGACAACTCATAGAAGCAAAAGGGATGGGTGGCTGACTATATGAGAGTCACTCTTAGGCCCGTTTCACACGTCAGTGAAAAACACTGACGTTTTTCACTGGCGTGTAAAACACGCACATGTCCCTCCGTGTGCCTTGAATCACGGCACACGTGGGTTGTCTAAGTGCAATCTGGGCTCCGTTCTCCGTGGCCCGTGATTGCACTTAGAGATTAACTCACCTGAGCGTGCTCCCGCTCTCCATGGTGCTGAACGCTCCCGTGCTGCAGCATCCGGCCGGCGTTGACCCCCGCAGCAGCTGCTTCCGGGTCGGCTGTGTCGTGCATCATGAATAGGCGCGACAGTAATGAGCCGGCTCAGAAGCAACAAGCTGCACGGGTTGCAGAGGACATCGCTGGAGCCGGGTGAGTAAAAATGATTTTTATTTTGAAAGCACATTTTTTTCTGGCACGTGTTTCACCGGACACGCAGGTACGCCGCATGGAGACACATGCAGTGAAAAATCACTGACGTGTGAGCAGACCCATTCATTATAATAGGTCTGCGTATGTCAGTGATTCTGGTACGTTTAAAAAAAAGCACAAACGTACCAGAATCACTGACGTGTGAAAGGGGCCTTAAAGACAGGTTGACTGATACTAAGCAACCAAGTGTCTTCTTAGACTTATTAGGCACAGGTTTTATGGTGGCATGTGCAGGAGCTTTTGAATTGAGTCTGCGCACACACACATGGCCACACGACATTAAATTTTGAGGAGAACAAAGTAGTTGAGATATGTGTGCTAAAACTGTGGGAATTATGCAGTACAGCAGTCCCATGTCATATAGGTGAACGAGGTAATAAAAGGACAAGAGATTCAGAACTTTGGAAGAACAGGAGTCAGACAGAATATTAGACCTGAACGAACCTGTCAAGGTTAAAGTTCGGTTCGTGTTCGCTGACTTTCCCGGTGTTTGCCAAACAGTTCGAACAGCTCAACAAACATATCCAAACACCATTTAATTCAATGGGAGGCAAAACTTATGTGTTAATAAGGGTTGGAGGGCTGGAGTTAGTAAGTACTGGGGGCTGCAAAAGAAAGAAAATAAAGAATAAAGCAGGACAGTTATACTTAGCGAGCGTGCGGTTGTTCAGATCCACTCATTAACCTTCATACATATTCACTGCTTCCCCTGCCCACCGGCAGTCCCAGAGTTTGTGATTGGTTGCAGTCAGACTATACCCCCAACCTGTGTGACTGTGATTGTCATAATCACACAAGCTGTCTGGATCCCCAAAGGGAGTATAAAAATAAATAAATAAAAAAATTGGAGTATTGTCCCCTGTATATTGATACCCAGTGCAGACAAAGCAGACAGCTACAGGCTGTAGTCCCCAGCAATGTGCTTATCTTAACTGTGTATCAAAATAAGGGACACCCCATGTGGCTGTTTTTTAATTGTTTAAATAAATAATTTAAAAAAAGGCTTGTGGCCCTAATTTTAATACCCATCCAAGATAATGCCAACAGCTGGGGGCTGGTATTCTCAGGCTGGGGAGGCCCATGGTTATTGGGTTCACCTCAGCATAAAAAAGCAGCCCAGAGCCGCCCCAAAATTGTTACATCCATTATATGCTAATCCAGATGGCAATCGGAGTTAATATAAGGGGTTAAGGACAGCTCACAGCTGTCACTAATGCCTAGATTAGTGATGGGAGGTGTGAAAAGAAGTAAACACAAACACAGAAAATATACTTTTTTTTTAAATAAAATACAAAAAAAAACACCCTCTTTCCCCCCTTTTATTAACCCCACAAACACACAGGTCTACACGAGGTCCCACGCTATTCCTTGCCCTGCTACAACCTGTCGTTGCATCGGGTTGGCACAGAACATGATTGGCTGCTGTTTCTGTAAGCAGAGACTGACTGAACCACAGCTGTAAGCAATCGTGTCACTGATTATGTACGGTCACAGCTGGAGGTTCCCATGGTACTCCCCCTGTGACTGGAAAACTGAGGAAAACTCATCTCAGGTGAACTGATTGAGCTCAGTGACCTAACCTCAAGTGAACTGAGTTCAATCAGACCTGCATCTCTTGGCAGAAAATTGCATCTTTTGCCAAGAGATTCAGATTTGGTGCTGAAATTTATACAACAAATTCCTGCACCAAATCTGCATCTTCTGGCAAAAAAATACATTAATATCGCCTCAAAACAGCATTGTGTTTAGATGCTTTTTATTGCAGAAGATGCAGATTTGGTGCAGGAATTTGGTGTATAAATTTCAGCACCAAATCTGCATCTCCTGGCAAAAAAAACATGGTTTTCTGCCAGGAGATCCAGGTCTCATTGAACTGAATGATTTCACCTAAGGTGAGGTAACTGAGTTCAATGAGGTCACCTGAGGTCAGTTTTCCTCAGCTCACAGGTGGGTTACCATGGGAACCTCCAGCTGTTACAACAGATAAACTGAGTAACGTCACCACTAACAGCTGCAGATCAGTCAGTCTGTGCCTAAAGCCACAGCACGAGCTGTGACTTTAGTATGTAGCAGAGCCGAGATTGTCGTGGGACCTTGTGTGTATTATGTCGGAGCAAGGTGTTCAGGGTTAATACATTTGGGAAAAAGGATGTTTTTATATTTTAATTCAAATAAATGATATTGGTGTTTGCGTTCATTTCTTTTCACTTACAGTATTAGTAATGGGGGGATGTCATAGATGTCTCCCATTACTAATCTAGGGCTTAGTGGCAGCTGTGAGCTGTAATTAACCTTTTATAAAACCCCTATTGCTGCTGTACCAGGGCAAACTGGATGAGCCAGGAAAAGTTCCAGGATGGTTGCATCTAGCGGCTGCAGACTGCTATTTTTAGGCTGGGAGGGGTCCATAATCATGGGCCACCCCAGCCTGAGAATACCAGCCCCCAGCTGTTGGCTTTATCATGGCTGGGTATCAAAATTGGGGTAGACTGTAGCCCTTTCTTAACTATTTAAATAATTTTCAAAACAGCCGCATAGGGACTCTTTTATTTTGCTACACAGCCAAGACAAGCACAGGACTGGGAGCTGTAGCCTGTAGCCATCTGTTTTATCTGTGCTGGGTATCAATATACCAGGGAACTTACACCAATTTTTATTTATTTATTTTTATACTCCATTTTGGGACCCAGACAGCGTGTGTAATTCCAACCAATCGCAAACACTGACACACATGGTCTGACTGCAACTAGTGATGAGTGAGTATAATCATTACTATTCACTACTTGCACGGATAGTATGGTATTCGGATTACTCATCCCATTGTGAGCTTTTGTGTACTCGCCTCGCGATATTTGTATGTCCCAGCCAGCAGGACATCCATCTATCGGTGCTCCTATAATCTATGTACCACTGCCCTGGCCAACCGTGGAGTGAGTCACACAGACGTGTGCGTGTACCTGCAGGGATGACAAGCACTGCCATCAAAAAGTTAGCAATGTTCATTACCTGCAGGGATGAAGTCCACTGAACTAGTGACGTAAGCGCTCGTCACTGAGTTACATACCCACCACGATCTCACCTCAAGTCTTGCAGGAGCCCGTGATGTCACCACTAATCACAGTCTCGGGCCACCCGCGAGACTTGAGATGAGATCACGGAGGCATAGAACTGAGTGATGAGCGCTGACATCACGAGTTCAGCGGACTTCATGAACTGACCTAACCCCATGATGTTGGCGCTTGTCATCCCCTGCAGTGACCTGGCCTAACCTATTGATGTTAGCTCAGGTCACTGCACTGCTCTTCCAGCCAATGGGGAACATTCTGTTCTTCATTGACTGGGGCAGTGAGTATGGATCGTCGTGGGACATCCTTATTGGATTACACCGGACCTGGATTAACATCTTTTAGTGCCACATGAAAGGCACTAAATGGTGCAAGATTACAAAATGCAGGGGAGTGGGACATTATATATGTCTTTCTTATCTATCTAGTTATCCATCTATCCATCTATCTATCTATCCATCTATCTATCTTTCTAGCTTTTGAGTGTATATAACCCTCCTTCTGTTTTTTTGCGGTCCGCGGAAGGCACACAGATGTAAAATGGACCATATATGGAACGGAACGGATGCAGCTGTCACACGGATGTCACATGGATGCATATGAAGAAATACAGGACTGTTTTTAACAGACAACAAAAATGGGACCCTCATGTGCTAAAAAGCACTGGACTTCTTTCCCTGCTATTTTTGGGGTTATAGCTTGTGACCACCCAAATGTATAATTAACAGTAGTCCTTCCAAAACATACGTTACAGGACCATTTGAGGCCCCTCAGGTCTAAGATCAACATACCAACGGGCACGTTCAAGCTAGCCTTGTAAAGTGCTAGGGAATAGCTAACTAGAAATTATGTATGACAGAGGAACCTGCAAAATGTATAAGACAGGGCCCTCCCAATTGTAAAAGTAAAAAAAATGCAAAAACACTACATGTGACCAAACGCTAAAAGGGATATTTTTTTCCCTCTGGTTTATTTAGCCTTATTTACAAGTGATTATACAGGAAAAACTGTTTCTTAACCTTTTTGGCCTGTAAAATGCAATTTAGGTTAGGTTTGGTGGGTGTTCTTGTGCATCTATAAGGCTATATGCGCACGCTGCGTTTTTTACCGCAATTTTGTTAATGCGTTTTTTAAAGGAGAAACAAAATATAATAGAATTGGATAATTGATAGATAGCTAGAATAGATAGATAGAAAAAAATAGAAATGAAGATAGAAAAAGCATATAGAATAGACAGAAAGAAAGAACATATAGTATAGATAATAAGAATGAACAGATACAAAGACACTCAAGGGAGGGGGGCAATTGATGGTACTGTACTGCTGTCTGCCTGATAGGTGTTTAAATGTCGAGACTCCAAGATGGGTCTCAAAGTTGTGTCTTGAGGGTAATGCCATGCTTCTGAGAGTAACAGGCCTGCCACTCAGGCATATCTATATTTTTATAATTAAAGTGCCAGGCCACAGCCTGTATGTAGCATGGATCGTACCTCCCTGGTCTTTTAAGGCCCTATGGGGAGGGTCCGATTGATGCTACTATACTGCTGTTTGTCTGAAAGGATTTTGAATGTTGAGACTACTGCATAGGTCTCAAAGTTGTCTCTTGTCTGCACTGGCAGGGGTATGAGAGCACCAGCCCCACACCTGTCTCTCATCCACCTCTATATTTAATATGTCAATAGTCTAGGAAGCTAAAGGTTATGCCAAAACAGTGGTACTGCATTGTAAAATGTATTTCTGCTGTTTTGGAAGCATTTCAACCCTCCCTAAAGGTGTTTTCTCTGCCTTACGTTTGGCCTCCCATTAAATTAAATGGGGCTCGGAAAGATTTGGTAAAGGTTCGGATTCGGTTCGTCAAGTGGTTCGGTGAACGTACCACATGTTTGAGTAGTCTCAGCGAACCGAACCTTGAGAGGTTCGCTCCTCTCTACACGTGAGTGAGTCTCCAGTAAGCGTGAAAATGGACACCACACATACTTGAAATACGGATGTGTGATAGGTGCCTTAAATACAGCACCAGACCTGAATATGTGAATTCATCATTACATCACAGGCTACTCCTTGCCTATTTGTGGCAATTCCTGGCATAAACAATAAGTAGCATCATGCCTCATGAATTGCCTGTAATCTGTATTCAGAGTATCCACTGGATCATGTGTAGTAGCCCTAAGTCTATATAAGTTTTTTATTTTAATGTCAGTATATGACACAGAGTATGTGTTTTGTTCACAAAATATGTCACATTATAATTTATCGATTGTAGTTGTGAAATGACAACCTAAGAATAGAAGTTCTATAGATAATATTTCGGATAACAGCCGTTTAACAAGTTTCTATACCAAGAGAACCACAGATGTCCTTCTTGTTAGGTTAAAAGCTAAAATTGTATTTATGGAGAATTGAAAGTGCACTGTAATAGAAAAAACATCTTAAAAATAAAAAATACCGCAGAATCCTAAGTCAACAGTGGTGACCTAATTCTGAACTCACATGCACACTTTCCAAAAGGAAGACAAAAAAGAAAACAGGTGTGTCTTGCTAAGTGATTGAGTTGCTGGTGAGTGATATAGAAAATGCACCTTGACAGCATTAATTGATTACTACTTTTGTGTTTGTTGCACAGGTGGTCTTTGTCCCAGGATAAAGTGCACCACATCCATCTTTTCTATGATTTATTTTTTTTTCATAAAAGTGACAACTTCTATTTTTATTACCTCCTTACCAGTGGCGTAGAAATATTTATGATTTATGTATGAGCTACTGCAGAAAAGGCAAGAGCTTACCAAAATGGGGCATTGTTAAGGAAAAAAATTGGAATATCCAATGGAAGATGGCAGACGCAGATGGATAAAGGATAAGTTGCCCAAACACATTAGACAAAAATTGCTTACAATGAACGATGTCAACCCTAACAAACAGTCACCAGGTAAAAATTTTAATGGTCACTGTCATTCAAAAACTTGATATAAATCAGTAGTGCAGGCAAATATACAAAAGTTTGGAATAACTCACATCAGAGAAAATATGTTCTTTCTCTTCTTATGGACCTTTTTCCTCCTGCCTCCTGAAAATGCCATCCTTCCATGGTTGTGATCCATGGTGGTGCTCTGCTCTCTAGCAGAGCCGATACTCTGTTTTGTATTGTTCTCTGGTAGACGGGTTGTTTTCCGAACTGGGGTCCTGCGCTGGTGTTGTGAGGGGCCTGTTCTTAGGTGCCTCATTCCGGGTGATTGCTCTGCTTCATTAGGGAGCAATCTCGCCTGGAACGCCACCAGTCGTAGTTCCTGTTCTGCAATGAGTGCTCTGGCTCCTGTATGTGCTCTGCTCTGATCTTGTCTCCCTACCCCAGACCTCTGAGAGAGATAGTGGAAAGGGGCTTTTACACCGCGCCAAAGATCCCAGAGATCTTGAGATTTGATGTATCTTGTGCTTGCTGGTCCTGAGGAAGGGAGCTGAGCCTCCTGAAACGCGTAGACCTATGCCGAAATAAAAATACATTAATTCAAGATTACGTCTGGGATCTTTGGCGCGGTGTAAAAGCCCCTTTCCACTATCTCTCTCTGTTATCTGCCGCTTGGGGTACTGCTGCCGCTGATCCACATACATGCTGTTACAGGAGTTGTGCCTGTCACAACCCTGATCGGTGAGTAGGACTACTCTCTTTGCACCCCCTGGTTACCAGGGTAAGACCCTATGCGCTTTCTTTTCCACAGGTCTTTTGCCTTTGTGATTTACCCCAGACCTCTGTTACCATTTTCTGCTTGTGCCCCTGACTCTGACATTACCCCCTTGCTTCTGACCTCTGGCTCGTACCCGGACCTCAGCTCTAGTTTCTCCCTGTGTACCTTACATGACTTCCTGGCTTCTGACCTCCAGTTCGTACCCTGACCTTGGCTCCGCTTTCTCCATGTGTTCCATACATGACTTCCTGGCTCCTGACCTCCAGCTTGTTTGACTTCCCTACCACTAATTGCACCTACTGACACCTAGTGGTAGAACGTCACACATCCACTCTGAAAAGCAGCTCAAATCTGTCTTGGATAAAACAAGACAGACCACCAGCAAAATGAGATGTCATATTACACAGCCTATTAAATGCTATAGAGGATGAGTGATGAGCACTCAAAACAGTGAGAGAACAATGAGAGAACAGGCAGATGCTGACAGATCATGCTGTTGTTTACAGCATTTGTATTTCCTTCCAGTGCTGGACTCATAGCCGCACAGTTCAGTACTGTTGTATAATGTCTTCCATGCTGCTGCTACTTGTGTCTGTGTGCTGGAGAGAAATAAGCATACTAATCCATCTTTGTGAGTGGGTTGTGTACAGGCAACATCATGAGATAATCTGTACCCACTAGGTCAGGGACAACTGAAAATTAGCAACAGAGCCTGTTAAGGGCATTGACCTTAAAAATGCATGATCTGTAATGGAAAAGAAATAGTGTCAGCTATAAAAGTTACTTGAAACAACAGATAATTTTATTATTGTCATTGTCTGAAATGAGGACCGCAGTGTTTGATTATTTCCTCCACAAGCAAGCTTTCTTTGATAGAATATTCTCATAAGGATCCTTGTCAACTGGGATTATTGAACACATGACCACACTGACTATAATATCCAATATGGACTAAAGTACGTGAGGTTGAATTGGCATAATGATTGTTCACAAAATGATTGGTTGTTCAATATTTGTTAAACCATCAAACTATCATCAAACTGATATCTAATATTTATGTCCACTTTTAGACCTCTAGATAACAAGTGTCTTTAGACCCTAGCCACACATTCGGCAGGGATTGTTCTGTATACACCTGTCCAAGCCCACTGTAAAATTCAATCTAGCAAGTGGAGAAGAGAAAAATGTTTCAAACTACTCACTATCCAGTTTGATCCTCCTTGGCAACCCAACTAGGACAGTGCAAGCCTATACCCAACACCTTGGACTCCTCTGCTACTCACTAGGCCTCTGCACCATCTTAACATATGTTATATCATGACTTCATAATGTTGCAGGGACCTAGTAAGAGCCAGAGGTGATACAGGCTACTAGGAGGAGGCTTTTCGGTGTAAAAGTGAACAGTGATGTGGCCCAGTTACCATGGAGTAATGTCTATGCCAACATAAAAGTTTCCTAAGCAGAGAGAAATTTGTTCCCCCTGACTGTTAAAGTGAACCTGTTACCAGATTTGGCCCCTATAAGCTGTGGCCACCACCAGTGAGCTCTTATATACAGCATTCTAAAATGCTGTATACAGTTAGGTCCAGAAATATTTGGACAGTGACACAATTTTCGCGAGTTGGGCTCTGCATGCCACCACATTGGATTTGAAACGAAATCTCTACAACAGAATTCAAGTGCAGATTGTAATGTTTAATTTGAAGGTTTGAACAAAAATATCTGATAGAAATTGTAGGAATTGTACACATTTCTTTACAAACACTCCACATTTTAGGAGGTCAAAAGTAATTGGACAAATAAACCAAACCCAAACAAAATATTTTTATTTTCAATATTTTGTTGCGAATCCTTTGGAGGCAATCACTGCCTAAGTCTGGAACCCATGGACATCACCAAACGCTGGGTTTCCTCCTTCTTAATGCTTTGCCAGGCCTTTACAGCCGCAGCCTTCAGGTCTTGCTTGTTTGTGGGTCTTTCCGTCTTAAGTCTGGATTTGAGCAAGTGAAATGCATGCTCAATTGGGTTAAGATCTGGTGATTGACTTGGCCATTGCAGAATGTTCCACTTTTTTGCACTCATGAACTCCTGGGTAGCTTTGGCTGTATGCTTGGGGTCATTGTCCATCTGTACTATGAAGCGCCGTCCGATCAACTTTGCGGCATTTGGCTGAATCTGGGCTGAAAGTATATCCCGGTACACTTCAGAATTCATCCGGCTACTCTTGTCTGCTGTTATGTCATCAATAAACACAAGTGACCCAGTGCCATTGAAAGCCGTGCATGCCTATGCCATCACGTTGCCTCCACCATGTTTTACAGAGGATGTGGTGTGCCTTGGATCATGTGCCGTTCCCTTTCTTCTCCAAACTTTTTTCTTCCCATCATTCTGGTACAGGTTGATCTTTGTCTCATCTGTCCATAGAATACTTTTCCAGAACTGAGCTGGCTTCATGAGGTGTTTTAATGCAAATTTAACTCTGGCCTGTCTATTTTTGGAATTGATGAATGGTTTGCATCTAGATGTGAACCCTTTGTATTTACTTTCATGGAGTCTTCTCTTTACAGTTGACTTAGAGACAGATACACCTACTTCACTGAGAGTGTTCTGGACTTCAGTTGATGTTGTGAACGGGTTCTTCTTCACCAAAGAAAGTATGAGAGGGGAGCCAGCACGATCTGAAAATGGCATGCATCATATAAAAAGTGCAAATTCACAGATTTATTCCAACTGTACTGTAATATAAATGAGATTTTTAGCAAATAATTGATCAATTCTTTGAGCCACCCCTGCCAACGTCACGGCAAATCTCAATAGGGGGGTCCTACTCTATATTCTGTATTTCATGTGCCATGCGGCCTCCTAGATAAAGTTAAAAGCAGAACCATAATGGAGCACACATACCTGTAACCTGTATATATAACCGCTTCTATGTTGCAAAAGAGGCAATTGTGGATAGAGGCCAGCCCAGGTCCCAGCATGTGGAGCAAGCTCTACACATACCAGGACTATATCAGAACTGACCCTCCCAGTGCCAGAGAGCAACCATTGATAAAGGCGGACCAGATCCAAGTATGGTGCTTAATTAGCAATGCCTGTGGAAAGGGTGAGGCAACTGAATGTGTACAGCTACCAACAGGAGGAATATATTGCAAACCAAGATCAGGCGTGCATAGCATGGTGGTGACCAGCCACCAGACATTTGTAGCATAACTACAACCAAACAGAGAGAGAGGGGAGCCAGCACGATCTGAAAATGGCATGCATCATATAAAAAGTGCAAATTCACAGATTTATTCCAACTGTACTGTAATATAAATGAGATTTTTAGCAAATAATTGATCAATTCTTTGAGCCACCCCTGCCAACGTCACGGCAAATCTCAATAGGGGGGTCCTACTCTATATTCTGTATTTCATGTGCCATGCGGCCTCCTAGATAAAGTTAAAAGCAGAACCATAATGGAGCACACATACCTGTAACCTGTATATATAACCGCTTCTATGTTGCAAAAGAGGCAATTGTGGATAGGGGCCAGCCCAGGTCCCAGCATGTGGAGCAAGCTCTACACATACCAGGACTATATCAGAACTGACCCTCCCAGTGCCAGAGAGCAACCATTGATAAAGGCGGACCAGATCCAAGTATGGTGCTTAATTAGCAATGCCTGTGGAAAGGGTGAGGCAACTGAATGTGAACAGCTACCAACAGGAGGAATATATTGCAAACCAAGATCAGGCGTGCATAGCATGGTGGTGACCAGCCACCAGACATTTGTAGCATAACTACAACCAAACAGAGAGAGAGGGGAGCCAGCACGATCTGAAAATGGCATGCATCATATAAAAAGTGCAAATTCACAGATTTATTCCAACTGTACTGTAATATAAATGAGATTTTTAGCAAATAATTGATCAATTCTTTGAGCCACCCCTGCCAACGTCACGGCAAATCTCAATAGGGGGGTCCTACTCTATATTCTGTATTTCATGTGCCATGCGGCCTCCTAGATAAAGTTAAAAGCAGAACCATAATGGAGCACACATACCTGTAACCTGTATATATAACCGCTTCTATGTTGCAAAAGAGGCAATTGTGGATAGGGGCCAGCCCAGGTCCCAGCATGTGGAGCAAGCTCTACACATACCAGGACTATATCAGAACTGACCCTCCCAGTGCCAGAGAGCAACCATTGATAAAGGCGGACCAGATCCAAGTATGGTGCTTAATTAGCAATGCCTGTGGAAAGGGTGAGGCAACTGAATGTGAACAGCTACCAACAGGAGGAATATATTGCAAACCAAGATCAGGCGTGCATAGCATGGTGGTGACCAGCCACCAGACATTTGTAGCATAACTACAACCAAACAGAGAGAGAGGGGAGCCAGCACGATCTGAAAATGGCATGCATCATATAAAAAGTGCAAATTCACAGATTTATTCCAACTGTACTGTAATATAAATGAGATTTTTAGCAAATAATTGATCAATTCTTTGAGCCACCCCTGCCAACGTCACGGCAAATCTCAATAGGGGGGTCCTACTCTATATTCTGTATTTCATGTGCCATGCGGCCTCCTAGATAAAGTTAAAAGCAGAACCATAATGGAGCACACATACCTGTAACCTGTATATATAACCGCTTCTATGTTGCAAAAGAGGCAATTGTGGATAGAGGCCAGCCCAGGTCCCAGCATGTGAAGCAAGCTCTACACATACCAGGACTATATCAGAACTGACCCTCCCAGTGCCAGAGAGCAACCATTGATAAAGGCGGACCAGAGCCAAGTATGCTGCTTAATTAGCAATGCCTGTGGAAAGGGTGAGGCAACTGAATGTGTACAGCTACCAACAGGAGGAATATATTGCAAACCAAGATCAGGCGTGCATAGCATGGTGGTGACCAGCCACCAGACATTTGTAGCATAACTACAACCAAACAGAGAGAGAGGGGAGCCAGCACGATCTGAAAATGGCATGCATCATATAAAAAGTGCAAATTCACAGATTTATTCCAACTGTACTGTAATATAAATGAGATTTTTAGCAAATAATTGATCAATTCTTTGAGCCACCCCTGCCAACGTCACGGCAAATCTCAATAGGGGGGTCCTACTCTATATTCTGTATTTCATGTGCCATGCGGCCTCCTAGATAAAGTTAAAAGCAGAACCATAATGGAGCACACATACCTGTAACCTGTATATATAACCGCTTCTATGTTGCAAAAGAGGCAATTGTGGATAGAGGCCAGCCCAGGTCCCAGCATGTGGAGCAAGCTCTACACATACCAGGACTATATCAGAACTGACCCTCCCAGTGCCAGAGAGCAACCATTGATAAAGGCGGACCAGATCCAAGTATGGTGCTTAATTAGCAATGCCTGTGGAAAGGGTGAGGCAACTGAATGTGTACAGCTACCAAGAGGAGGAATATATTGCAAACCAAGATCAGGCGTGCATAGCATGGTGGTGACCAGCCACCAGACATTTGTAGCATAACTACAACCAAACAGAGAGAGAGGGGAGCCAGCACGATCTGAAAATGGCATGCATCATATAAAAAGTGCAAATTCACAGATTTATTCCAAGTGTACTGTAATATAAATGACATTTTTAGCAAATAATTGATCAATTCGTTGAGCCACCCCTGCCAATGTCACGGCAAATCTCAATAGGGGGGTCCTACTCTATATTCTGTATTTCATGTGCCATGCGGCCTCCTAGATAAAGTTAAAAGCAGAACCATAATGGAGCACACATACCTGTAACCTGTATATATAACCGCTTCTATGTTGCAAAAGAGGCAATTGTGGATAGAGGCCAGCCCAGGTCCCAGCATGTGGAGTAAGCTCTACACATACCAGGACTATATCAGAACTGACCCTCCCAGTGCCAGAGAGCAACCATTGATAAAGGCGGACCAGATCCAAGTATGGTGCGGCTATATACAGGTTACAGGTATGTGTGCTCCATTATGGTTCTGCTTTTAACTTTATCTAGGAGGCCGCATGGCACATGAAATACAGAATATAGAGTAGGACCCCCCTATTGTTATTTGCCGTGACGTTGGCAGGGGTGGCTCAAAAAATTGATCAATTATTTGCTAAAAATCTCATTTTTTTTATTATAGTACAGTTGGAATAAATCTGTGAATTTTCACTTTTTATATGATGCATGCCAATTTCAGATCGTGCTGGCTCCTTTTTTTCTCTGTTTTGACCGTAGTTATGCTACAATTCTGGTGACTGACCATCACTATACCATGCACGCCTGATTTTGGTTTGCAATGTATTCCTCCTGTTGGTAGCTGTTCAGATTCAGTTACCTCACCCCTTTCCACAGGCAATGCTAATTAAGCACCATTCTTGGATCTGGTCCGCCTTTATCAATGGTTGCTGTTTGGCACTGGGAGGATCAGTTGTGATATAGTCCTGGTATGTGTAGAGCTTGCTCCACATGCTGGGACCTGGGCTGGTCTCTATCCACAATTGCCTTTTTTGCAACATGGAAGCGGCTATATACAGGTTACAGGTATGTGTGCTCCATTATGGTTCTGCTTTTAACTTTATCTAGGAGGCCGCATGGCACATGAAATACAGAATATAGAGTAGGACCCCCCTATTGAGATTTGCCGTGACGTTGGCAGGGGTGGCTCAAAAAATTGATCAATTATTTGCTAAAAATCTCATTTTTTTTTTTTATTATAGTACAGTTGGAATAAATCTGTGAATTTTCACTTTTTATATGATGCATGCCAATTTCAGATCGTGCTGGCTCCTTTTTTTCTCTTTTTTTCCCTTTTTTTTACCAAAGAAAGTATGCGGCGATCATCCACCACTGTTGTCATCCGTGGACGCCCAGGCCTTTTTGAGTTCCCAAGCTCACCAGTCAATTCCTTTTTTCTCAGAATGTACCCGACTGTTGATTTTGCTACTCCAAGCATGTCTGCTATCTCTCTGATGGATTTTTTCTTTTTTTTCAGCCTCAGGATGTTCTGCTTTACCTCAATTGAGAGTTCCTTAGACCGCATGTTGTCTGGTCACAGCAACAGCTTCCAAATGCAAAACCACATACCTGTAATCAACCCCAGACCTTTTAACTACTTCATTGATTACAGGTTAACGAGGGAGACGCCTTCAGAGTTAATTGCAGCCCTTAGAGTCCCTTGTCCAATTACTTTTGGTCCCTTGAAAAAGAGGAGGTTATGCATTACAGAGCTATGATTCCTAAACCCTTTCTCCGATTTGGATGTGAAAACTCTCATATTGCAGCTGGGAGTGTGCACTTTCAGCCCATATTATATATATAATTGTATTTCTGAACATGTTTTTGTAAACAGCTAAAATAACAAAACTTGTGTCACTGTCCAAATATTTCTGGACCTAACTGTATAAGAGCCCAGGCCAAGCTGTACAACGTAAATAACACTTTACAATACTCATCTAGGGTGGTGGATTGGTCCAATGAGTGTCGCTGGTCTCCAGTCTGGTGCCTCCTCCATCTTCTGTGATCTCCTTCCTCCTGCTAAGCCCCGTGAATGACACGTACAGCATCATTCACAGTGAGGCCTCAATTGCACTCCTGCGCAAGTGTACTTTGATCTGCCAAGCTGAAGGCTGTAATGCACATGCGCAGGCAGTCTTTGACCTTTTTACGCACCTGCACACTAAAGTACTTTGCTCTGCCCTCAGCAGGACAGATCAAAGCGTGCATGCGCAAGAATGCAATGGAGCCTTCTCTGTGAATGACGCCGGACACATCATGCACGGGGCCAGGCAGGAGGAAGGAGATCGCAGAAGCTGGAGGAGCGCTAGACCAGAGAGCAACGACACCCATCAGACCGATCCGCCTCCTAGGTAAGTATAATAAAAGTCTTTTTTCCGTTATACAGCACGGCCTGGGCTATATATACAGCAATTTAGAATGCTGTATATAAGAGTCAGTGGTGGTGGTCACAGCTTATAGTCACCAAATCTGGTGTCAGGGTCCCTTTACGTAAAAGAAGGAAGGTGACAACTGCTAATCAAATTTAATGATCACTTATTTTAAACTCCATCCCCAGGAGATGTTAAAATTAAATATGATACTGTAAAATACAAAACATAAAATCTCAGCTAAACTTAAATCATCTAAAAAGAATATATAACAAAAGTAATTGTAACTTCACTTTTCCACTCTGGCAGAACAGATTGTAAAAACGTTTGGAAATAAACTTGTAACATATTTTAAGTATGAAAAACATGCAAAGGAAATGAAGATCTTGCAATGACTTCTGAAATGTACCCTAGACGTTGCCTTAAGGAGATAATTACCTTGTAATTTGTAAATGGTTATATAAACACATTAAATTGTTTGTTTTGCCACTCTGAATATTTACGGTGATTTAAGAATTGCAGAACATACAGTATCATTCATTTTAACTGTATGTAAATTGATATGCCACCATGTTGGCACACAACACCTAACACACCTGTGTGTTTTTTACATTCTACTGATGCTTTTTATTAATACAAATATACTTATATACTTAATAATAACGTGTTTATGATCATTGCATTGTGCAAAAAGGACGACTGTATTCATGTTTCAAGTATGAATGTTCCTATCCAAACCATTTCATACATACACACCTGCACGAGTGACTCATTCTGGCACAGAATACTTTTTCAAGATATTCACCTTTCAAAAAGATTCCAAACAGGTTTCTTTATTCCATGTATTTTTCTCTCTACATAATCTAATTACTTTTTGCACTGTACTTTCAGTACCCTCACTTACACATACTGTATGTCTTCAGAATGTTATGTATCTTTTGTTTTTATTTATTTTATTTATTTTACTCACATAACGTTATTTATTTCACACCACTTTATAGATGTGATCTATGGCTTGATTTTGTTGCTTGTGTGGATTGGATGGGTTGTTATCAACATCTGGTGAGAAATTCATATCAATAGTACCTTTAGAAATATATTTACTTTGAAAATTGGTGACGTGTTAAATACTTAATTGGTCTGCTATATATTACGCTGGTGTGCAGCCAAAAAAACTTGAAAGGAACCTCCATCATGCTTCACTGATGCCTATACACTCACTATTGTACTGTTCTCCAGCTCTTCAGCAAACAAGCATCCTTATATTACAGTCAAGTATTTCACATTTTGAATCATGTGTCCAGAGCATCGGCTTCCAATTATATGCTCCTCTTTCGTATTTTTAGTGCATTGTTGTCTCACTTGGCCTTGTTTCCAAGTCAAAAGCTATAGCTTTTTGGTCACTATTTTTAAATGAAATCCACTTTTTGCTAGACTTCTTGGAACAGTAGATGGGTGTAGCTGACTTCCACTAGTTGCTGTCAGGGCATGGCTGGATATCTTCCGATTTCAAAGGGAAGTCAACTTTCATCCTCTGTACTAAATTCTTTGGCCTAATATTGAGTCGACAGTCATAATATTTCCCATTTCCTGATGCTTCTTCAATAGAGCTTGAGCACCAAATCTTGAAAACCAAAATCTTCTACTTCTCAATTTTTTGCACCCAGTCTTCAAGCATCAATTCTTCAAGGTATACTTGCACCCTGAAGGATTGATGACATCAATAAATAAGCAATGGCGATGACCTTATATGTTGTGGGTGGTCATAGAAACAGTGTAGCCAATGTAAGATCATTATTATTTACTTTGTAAATTGGAGGTTTTTCAGCAGTACTATCAGCTCAGAGTTGGCTACAACCAGTGGGGTCCAGCTACACCAATGCACTGTTTGGATAAGTCTATGTAAGCGTAGAAACCAGTGTTTAGATAAACGGCAGTAGGTTTCCTGGACTAATGACTCAAAATGTGAAATTTTTAGCTTAAACAGAAGACAGATTGTTTGACAATGGGCTAGAGAGCTGTACAACAACGGAGTTTGCAGGCAACAGGGAAACATCGTGCAGGTTCCCTGCAAGTTTTGAGATTGTCTTCAAATTTATTCTGCTGCAGGACAATGACCCCAAGCAGACACCCAAGGTCACTAAGAACTATCTTTATCATATGGAAGAAAATGGAGTCCTATTAATGATATGTTCTTCCCAGAGCCCTGATATCAACATTATTGATTCTTTGTTACATTAAACAAAGTAAAGCCTGCTTTACACGTTGCAATTTGTCATGCGATCGCATTTGCGATCGCACCCGCCCCCATCGTTTGTGCGGCATGGGCAATTTGTTGCCCATGTTGCACAATGCTGTAACCCCCCCATCACACGTACTTACCTTCCAAACGACCTCGCTGTTGGTGGCGAACATCATCTTCCTGAAGGGGGAGAGACGTTCGGCGTCACAGCGACGTCACACAGCTGCCGGCCAATAGAAGCAGAGGGGCGGAGATGAACAGGACGTAAACAACCTCCTTCCTTCAGCATTGCCGGCGGGACGCAGGTAAGCTGCAGTTCATCGTTCCCAGGGTGTCACATGGAGCGATGTGTGCTGCCCCGGGTACGATGAACAACAGGACGTGCGATTTTTAGAAAATAAGCGACGTGTCAGCGATGAATGGGCAGGTGAGTATTTCTGCTCATTCATAGCTGTCACATGCTACGATATCACTAACGATGCCGGATGTGCATCACTTATGATGTGACCCCGCCTACATCTCGTTAGATACATCGTAGCATGTAAAGCCCGCTTAAGACAGAAGGATTTGCACAATCCTTCATCAAAAGAAGATCTATGAATAGTTCTCCAAGATATTTGAATCAACCTTCCTAACGTGATACTTCAATAACTTTAAAGAATTGTTGCATTGATGCTGTTTTGAAGACAAAGAGTGTTGAGTTCACACCAAACAATTATTTGATTTACATTTCTCTTTTGCTCATTCACTTTGCATTTTATCCATTGATAAAAATAAACTATTAACATTAACTATTTTTTAAAGCATTCTTACTTTGCAGTATTTTTCCACTCTTTCTTAAAACCTTTTATATTCTACTATATGAAGGGTGTATATAGACTGACAAGCAAAAGGGTAACAATGTTTTGAACTTTTGACTTTCAGGCTCCATATCTCTGAATGTGAGACTACCCTCATTTTATAGACAATTATCTTGGCTATCTCACACATAAATTTGACTTGCAATCATGTAGGATATGATTAGTTATGTTTATTCTTGCCATGTCAATGCTTTAATACTGTTTTTCTCCTGGATTTGAAATTTTTTCTTCTTGTATACTACTAATTATAACCTGTTCTCACAATCCCTAATAGCTCAGTGTGTTATTTGATTCCAAGTGAAAGATAACTGTATCAAGTCGAAGAGCAGCCATGAACAAGATTTTCCAAAGAAAAGAGAAGCAGCATCATCTAGCTCATCCATAGTGGTCTCTCAGTTAAGAAAATTGGCAAACTTCATCATGTGAGTGCTCTGACATTTGGAATAATACAAAATGAAGTTTGGTTATCCATTCAAAAGTCAAGAGATGGACAATTGGACAATATCTGAGTTAACAAGTCGGTTTATCACAGGATCTATCAGTTCTAGCATGACAAACATGGCAGTGGAGGTGGCTCGTATGTGACATAAAGTGAGATCACATATGTTTATGCAAGCACTGTGCAATACACTTTGCACAAGTCTGGAATGTGGCCAGAAAAAAGGTGAAGAAGCCTTAACTTCAATATTGTAATAGGAAGCGTTGGCTCGAGTTTGCAAAAAAAGTATGAAAAGTGCACAGTAAAAAATCGGAAACAGGTGATATGGATCGATGAGACAAAAGACAATGGACCAGGCTCTGATGGGCACAAATGAGTCTTTAATAAACAGTGGGAAAAGGGTCTAACAGATTGACAAATTGAAGGAGCAGTCAAGTTTGGTGGAGGAAACCTGATGATGTGTTCATGTACTGATAGTGGTTCTGGTGATCTATTAAGGTACTGATGATTGTTCTGTTGCTATTTTTGTATACTTATGGTGGTTCTAGTGTTACATTCATGTACTTGAGCTTAGAAGCACAGAAAATACAAAGGACTAATAGTGATAAATCATGTCTTGTGGTTAAAAGTTTCAAACATAGCTCTTTGTACTCAACTATTGATTGAAATAGTGGGAAGCTCCAAAAGCATCATTAAAACCAAGCAACACACCTGAAAAGTCAGGGATAAAGTTGTGAAGAAGCATAAAGCAGGGTTGGATTTTAAAAAAAATAACCCAAGCTCTGAACATTTCATGTAGAACTGTTCAATCCATCATCTACAAATTGAAGGACTATGGCAAAACTGCAAACATACCAAGACATGGCTATCCACCAAAACTGATATCCCAAGCAAGAAGAGCACTAATTAGAGAAGCAGCCAAAAAGGATTGTGGTCCCCCTGAAGGAGTTGCAAAGATTCACAACTCAGGTGGAATAATAAGCCCACTATTAGCAAGCAAAAATGAGAAAGCAAGCCACTTGCAGTTTTCAAAAAATCCATGTAGGGTACAGGGGACACAGCTGGCATGTAGAAGAAAGGGTTTGGTCAAATGAAACCAAAGTACAAGTTTTTATGCTAAATACAAAACGCTATGTATGGCGAAAAACTAACACTGCACATCACCTTGAAAACACCATCCACAACATCAAACCTGGTGGTAACAGAATCATCCTTCTTCCTTACTGCCATTTTTAAATGGCAGTAAGAAATAAGTGTAAAGTGCCCTTCAGCATTGGAAAATCTCCTGGGTTTTAGCTATTGGGGGTAGCTGAGACCATGATCGGGCTGTTTTTTTTCTGGTCCCCGATCATGTGATGGCCGTTATACACCATATAACAGTGATCAAGTAAAAGTAAATTATAGCGCCGACAAAAAAAATATTTCTTTCCCATCTGACATGATCAAATGTCCTCCCCCAGCGCCTTCGGTCCTCCTGTGTGGCCAAAGTTCCCACCCTAACCTCCCTCTTTCTGATCTTCTAAAATGGTGGCAATCCTTCTCCTCCTATGATTTATCTCCCATCTGACGTGTCAGGAGGGAGAGAAAAGTCCTCCCATGTCACCTCATGAAAACCCTTTCCTCCCCCGGTCCCCCCTCCTGGTACATTCATGAGCGCTGAGTTCCTGTGGTCCTTCCTTTTCTTTTTCATCTGTAAAAATGGCAGGCACATGCACAGAGAACCATCTCTCAGCCGATTCTCTGTGTGCAGTAAGACAGTGGTGACGTCAGTTCAGTGACATCACTGAGGTTACTGATGTTCGCATTGCCCTCAGTGTCACTTGGGAAGTGTGCCTGCAGTAATCTCACTGAGGTCACTGCAGGCACATTCCTAAGCAGAGTGCCTGCACTTCAAGGACATGGAGGATGCATTCTAGGAGCGTGTCCCCTATATTCTGTAGGACAAAGTCATTGTCAGACATCCAAAATAGATTATAGTGGATCGAATTGGATTACAGTGGACCGGATTGGAATTTTTTTTGCGATTTTTTTTTTTAATAAATTGGTGAAAGAGGAAATGTGTTGGGGCAGTGTTCTTTCAAATATTTTTTTTTGTCGTCTTTATTTTTTTATTACTTACTGGGTTAGTAATTAGGGATGATTGAATACCAAATTATCCACTTTGACTAATATCCGACGAATAGGTCGGCACTATTCGACTATTCGCAAATATTCGATGTGCAATGTAAGTCTATGAGAAACTCAAATAATTTCACGTTGGACCTAACGGTGAGCTGTGGGTACTGAGGAAAAGGCTGAAATGGATGGGAAAAGGCAGAAACAGTATGGGCACAGCCTGTAGAAGGTGCTTAACTGCATTTCTGGTGTCTTGGAATAACATGCTCAGAGCAGCACGTGGCATTTACTTAGTGGCCAGAACAGCTCTCAAACCAAAGTAATCACTTTTTTGACAAACAGAAGGCAGGTCATTCGGTCTCTCTCTGTCTGACGGTCTCTCCCTCTCCCTCTCTCGTACTCACCAATCACTGACCGATCACCGACACGGTGCTGCACAGTTGTCACATTGCTCCGGCAGCTTCTCCAGCTTTTGAAAATGCCGGTCGCTCATTATTCCATCTCGTATTCCCTGCTTCCCCCACCCACCGGCGCCTATGACTGGTTGCCATTCAGACGCGCTTCCACGCTGAGTGACAGCTGTCTTACTGCAACCAATCACAGCCACCGGGTCTATGTAGTGCAGTAAAATAAATAAATCAATAATTTAAAAAAATGGCGTGCAGTCCCCCCCAATTTTGATACCAGCCAGGATAAAGCCACAAGGCTGGAGGCTGGTATTGTCAGGATGGGGAGAGCCACGTTATGGGGAGCCCACCACTCTAACAATATTATCACCCAGCAGCCGTCCGGAATTGCCGCATTCATTAGATACGGCAGTCCCGGGACTCTACCCAGCTCATCCCGAATTGCCCTGGTGCGGTGTCAATTGGGGTAATAACGGGGATAATCATGACAAGCGTCTCCCCGAGACACCTTCCATGATTAACCTGTAAGTGAAAGTAAAGAAACACACACAACGAAAAATTCTTTATTTGGAATGAAAGACAAAAAAAACCTCATTTACCTCTATATTAATCCCCAAACAACAATCCAGGTTCGAAGTAATCCACATGACACTGTCAGCTCTACTACATGAAGATGACAGGGAGCCCCGTAGAACACGAGCGATCTGTGTCCTCTCCACGCAGCAGCTGAAGTGAGCCGCGGTGTCACCAGAGACTTCACTCTGCAATGCCGACGTCAAGATAAACAAATCTTCCTATGTTTCTCATTAGAGCCAGTGGCTCAATGGTTAGAGCTACTGCCTAAGAAGCATTAGTTTATGAGTTCAAGTCCTGGCCACACCGGTAAAGAATTATAATTATTATTTATTTATAATTAGAATTTAATTTAATTATGCACTGAGGGGAGGAGCCGGACATCAGCTGTGAGCCGCGGGTCACACCTCTGAAATCGGAGCAGTTCACGTAATGAGGCTGCATTGCTCTCTCCTCTCTCTCTCTCCTCTCCCTTCTCTCTCTTCTCTCTCTTTCTTTCTCTTGTTCTCTCTCTCTCTCTTGTTCTCTCTCTCTCTCTTTCTCTCTTTCTTTCTCTCTCTTTCTCTCTCCTTTTCTCTCTTTCTCTCTCTCTCCTCTCTCTCTTCTCTCTCTTCTCTTTCTCTTCTCTCTCTTCTATGTCTCTCTTCTCTCTCTTTCTCTCTCTTGTTCTCTCTGGTTCTCTCTCACTTTCTCTCTCTCTTTCTCTCTCTCTCTTTCGCTCTTTCTCTCTCTTTTCTCTCTCTTTCTCTCTCTCTTGTTCTCTCTCTTGTTCTCTCTCTCTCTTTCTCTCTCTTTCTCTCTCTTTCTCTCTCTCCTCTCACTCTTCTCTCTCTTCTCTCTCTTCTCCCTCTTTCTCTCTCTTGTTCTCTCTCTCTCTCTCTTTCTCTCTCTCTTTCTCTCTTTTTCTCTCTCTTTCTCTCTCTTTTTCTCTCTCTCTCCTCTCTCTTCTCCCTCTCTTCTCTCTCTCTCTATCCCTCCCTCTTCTCTCTCCTCTATCTCTTCTCTCCTCTTCTCTCCTCTTCTCTCTCTCTTCTCTCCTCTTCTCTCCTCTTCTCTCTCTCTTCTCCCTCTCTTCTCTTTTCTCTCTATTTTCTCTCTCTTTTCTCTCTCTTTTCTCTCTCCCTCTCTCTCTTCTCTTTTCTCTCTTTTTTTCTCTCTCTTTTCTCTCTCTCAGACCTGGCGATAATCAGCTGATACGGTCACCTGATGGAATCAGCTGACACTATTAGTCGAGCGATGAGGCTGGCTTTTTACCGCCTGGCCGGCTAAACTATCAGCTGCTGCTGTTAGACAAGAGTCTGCACAGAAGTGTGTAGTTTTTTGTTTTTTTTTGCACTGATTTATCAGCTGATTGTATAAAAGCTGTTTATACAATCAGCTGCTGTGTCATGTGATTCAGGCCCTTGAACCTGACACATCATCTGATCGCTTTGCCTTCCAGCAAACCGATCAGATAATATTGGATCCGGATTGGATGGCGTGGGACTCTTGACCCAGGATTACTGCGGAGGGGGGTTCTTTATTTCAGTAAAGATGGAGTCACTAATTGTGTTGTGTTTTATTTCTAATAAAAATATTTTTCTGTGTATTGTGTTTTTTTATCAGTACTAGAAATTCATGGTGGCCATGTCTAATATTGGCGTGACACCATGAATTTTGGGCCTAGGGCCAGTTGATAATATACAGCAAGCTCTAACCCCATTATTACCCAGGGAGCTACCCATCACCAGGGCAGATGGAAGAGTTGAATACAGCGCCAGAAGATGGCGCTTCTATGAAAACGCCATTTTCTGGGGCGGCTGTGGACTGCAATTCGCAGCTGGGGTGCCCAAAAAGCTTGGGCACCCTGCGCTGAGGATTCCAATCCCCAGCTGCCTAGTTGTACCTGGCTGGACACAAAAATTGGGCGAAGCACACATCATTTTGCTTTTTAATTATTTCATGAAATTCATGAAATAATTAAAAAGAAAAAGGGCTTCCCTATATTTTTGTTTATCAGCCAGGTACAAATAGGCAGCTGGGGGTTGGGGGCAGCCCGTAGCTGCCTGCTGTACCTGGCTAGCATACAAAAACATGTCAAAGCCCACGTAATTTTTTTGGGGGGGCAAAAATCTCCTGCATATAGTCCTGTATGGAGTATGCTGAGCCTTTTAGTTCTGCAGCTGCTGTCTGTCTGTATGGAGGAGAGCAGACAGCAGCTGCAGAACTTCAAAGCTCAGCATCCTCTATACAGGACTGTATGCTGGAGGGACAGGCAGGGGAAGCAGAACTGCAAGGCTCAGCATACTTCATCCACTAGTGTATGCAGGAGAGCAGACAGCAGATGCAGAACTACAAGTCTCAGCATGCTACATCCAGGACTGTATGCTGAAGGGAGAGGCAGGGGGAGCAAAACTACAAGGCTCAGCATGCTCCATTCACTAGTGTATGCAGGAGAGCAGACAGCAGCTGCAGAACGACAAGGCTCAGCATACTCCATCCAGGACTGTATGCAGGAGTTTTTTGCCCCTCCAAAAAATGACATGGGCTTTGACATATTTTTGTATGCTAGCCAGGTACAGCAGGCAGGTACGGCTGCCCCCAATTACCATCTGCCTATTTGTACCTGGCTGGGAACTAAAAATATAGGGAAGCCCTTTTTTTTTTAATTATTTCACGAATTTCATGAAATAATTAAAAAAAAAAATTACGTGGGCTTCGCCCAATTTTTCTGTCCAGCCAGGTACAACTAGGCAGCTGGGAATTGGAATCCGCAGCACATATTGGTCCGAGCTTTCTGGGCCCCTCTGCTGTGAATTGCAGTCCGCAGCCGCCCCAGAAAATGGCGCTTTCATAGATGCCCCATCAACTGGCGCTGTATCCAACTCTTTCAGCAGCCCTGAAGCCGGGTGGCTTGCTGGGTAATAAAGGGTTAATACTAGCTTTGTTTTACTAGCTAGCATTAAGCCAGAGATTCTTAATGTCAGGCAAGTTTGACCCGGCCATTAAGAATCTCCAATAAAGGGTTAACAAAAGACATTACACAGAGAAAAAATACTTTAATAGAAATAAATACACAGACACATTAGAGACTCCATGTTTATTACTCCCTGTCAGCCCTCCACGATCCTGGTCTTCTGTCTTCTTTCTCCTTCAACCCATGCAGCTCTGCTACATCAGAGAGCACTGCATGGGAGGAAGACGCTGCTGCTCCGTGCAGTCTAATCACTCAGTGAGTGAGCAGAGGCTGCGGTCTGTAAGCGGTGACGTCACCGCTGCCACTGTTACTATAGCAATGGCAATATCCGATCACGTGATTCCCGGCGCCGCTATTTACTGGCTGTGGCAGCCAGTCCCTGCATGTGGGCTGACTCTGTAAAGAGCGCCCACATGCAGGAACGGGGAAGCCATCCATGTGCCAGAGTATTTCGCCGGTACACGGAGATGGTGGAACGAGCACCGCGTACTGGAGAGATGCACTGACAGGACATAGTATGACATCTAGCCATGTGACCAGTCTGTAGCGAATGAGATAATAGACACGTAACTGATCACATGCTATTTTGACGTCACGATAGGTCCTATCATCAGTGCTGGTTACCAGGAGGACGCAGCGATTATCGGAAGGAAAAGCGACGGGAGACAGAGTGCAGGACGCTTTGCGGGGATCTGTAAGTGTTATGGCAATGTTTATTAACTGTATGTGTACATGTATAATGTGTTTTTCTGTGTTTGTGTTTGCCTGCCATTGTTTTCAATGAGGTTCGAGTTGGTTAGTCGAACGTTTGTCGAACGTTCGACGAACTTGTCCTCCATTCGATGAACCGAACTCGAACTCTAAGGGGTGGCTCATGTCTACTGGTAAGTACTTCACCTGTGATCGCAAATCAGGCCGCAACACACAGAAAGAGTTGCGCGATTACAATGAAGTCGGGTAAAGTTCATCTGAGTTCATTCTGATCGTGCACTCTGTCTCGCAGCCAGCCATGTTATATGGGGATGTATCAGAGTCAAGTGGGACCACACTGACAAAAATGCATCCAAAACGCTGATCGGGAATGTTTCCAATCACTGACAGCAAGCAGAGATGGTGGGGAATGTTTCCATTCACTGACAGCAAGCAGATGTGTTGGGCAATGTTTCCACTCAATGACAGCAAGCAGAGATGATTAGGAATGTTTCCATTCACTGACAGAAAGCAGAGATGGTGGGGAATGTTTCCATTCAATGACAGCAAGCAGAGATGATGAGGAATGTTTCCACTCACTGACAGCAAGCAGAGATGGTGGGGAATGTTTCTATTCACTGATAGCAAGCTGACATGTTCGGGAATGTTTTCCACTCACTGACAGCAAGCAGAGATGTGGGGAATGTTTCCATTCACTGACAGCAAGCAGAGATGATGGGGAATGTTTCCACTTACTGACAGCAAGCAGAGATGGAGGGGAATGTTTTCATTCACTGACAGCAAGCAGAGATGGTGGGGAATATTTCCTTTCCCTGCCAGCAAGCTGACGTGTTGGGGAATGTTCCCATTCACTGATAGCAAGTAGACATGTTGGTTAATGTTTCCATTCAATGACAGCAAGTAGAGATGAAGGGGAATGTTCCACTCACTGACAGCAAGCAGAGATGGTGGGGAATGTTTCCATTCACTGACAGCAAGCTGACATGTTGGGGAATGTTTCCATTCACTGACAACAAGCAGACGTGTTGGTGAAAGTTTCCATTCAATGACAGCAAGCAGAGATGATGGGGAATGTTTCCGCTCACTGACAGCAAGTAGTCGTGTTGGGGAATGTTTCCGTACAATGACAGCAAGCAGAGATGGTGGGCAATATTTCCATTCACTGACAGCAAGCAGACGTGTTGGGGAATGTTTCCATTCAATGACAGCAAGCAGAGCATAGAGCATAGCTGGCTGCGAGACAGAGCAGCATGATCAGAATGAACTTTAATGAACTTCACCCGATTTCATTGTCATCGCACGGCTCTGTCTGTGTGCCGCGGCCTGATTTGCGATCACAGGTGAAGGACTTACCAGTGACCGCAAATCCTCTGAGTGACTGAAGTGAGCCTGACGTGACGTCACCGCTGATTGCGTGGCTCACTTCAGTTGCTGCATAGAGCTCACAGTTGCGACGGTGTTCTACGGCCGCTCCTGTCAGCTTCATGTAGCAGAGCTGGATGCGTCGTGGGACCTTGTGAGAATAACGTCGGACCTGGAGGGGTATTTGGGGATTTTAATAAAGTGGTGATAGAGGGTTGTTTTTTTGTCTTTTATTCCATATAAAGGATTTTTTCGAGTGTATGTGTTTATTTACAGGTTAATCATTGGGGGTGTCTCATAGACGCCTGCCATGATTAACCTAGGACTTAGTGGCAGCTATGGGCTGCCATTAACTCCTTATTACCCCGATTGCCACCCACCGCAACAGGGCAATTCGGGATGAGCCGGGTAGAGTCCCGGGACTGTCGCATCTAATAGATGCGGCAATTCCGGGCAGCTGCTGGCTGATATTTTTAGGCTGGGGGCTCCCCATAACGTGGGGCTCCCTATCCTGAGAATACCAGCATTCAGCCATGGGGCTTTATCTTGGCTGGTATCAAAATTTGGGGGGACCGCACGCCGTTTTTTTTTTAATAATTTATTTATTTATTTTACTGCACTACATAGACCCGCCCACCGGCAGCTGTGATTGGTTGCAGTGAGACAGCTGTCACTCAGCGTTGGGGCGCGTCTGACTGCAACCAATCATAGGCACCGGTGGGCAGGGGAAGTAGGGAATACGAGGTGGAATAATGGACGGCTGGCATTTTCAAAAGCTGGAGAAGCTGCCGGAGCAGTGTGACAGCCGTGCAGCGCCACACCGGTGATCGGTCAGTGATCGGTGAGTAGGAGAGAGGGGGGAGAGGGTGAGACCGACAGACAGACAGAGAGACGGAAAGACCTGCGTTCTGTTTATCAAAAAAGTGATTTATGGAGCTGCTAGCAGCTACTGGACACTGTGTTCAGTCTTACAAGGACTATTTATTAGTTAGATCTAAGGACGCTCTCCCGCACACAGTACAGTCTATCTACACCGCCAACTCCCTATGGCTGCGTGTTCACAAAATGGTCGCTCGGTTATATAGCCCCTATGTTGCTGTGCAGCCAAGCCAATCACAGTAACGCCACAACAAAGATGGCTGCGGCGTTACTGTGAGGGTAAGCAACATCAGATGTGTTCATTGGCTGGAAAACAGGCGCCAGGAAGTCAGAAATGAAAATGAAAGTATCGGAGCGGATGTTGTTTTATCCATCGGATACCAAATGGTGCGAATAGCCTGTTATCCATCGGATACCGAATAGTGGCAAATACATTTGCTCATCCCTATTAGTAATGTCAGGTATGTGATAGATGCCTCAACATTACTAACCCCGGGGCTTGATGCCAGCTGACATTACACAGCTGGCATCAACCTCTTAGTATTACTACCCTATTTGCTACCTCACCAGGGCAACAGGATGAGCCTGGGTGAAGCATCAGGATTGATGCATCTAATGTATATGCCACGTCTGGGGCGGCTGTGGCCTGCTATTTTTAGGCTGGGAAGGGCCAAATAAACATTGCCCTTTCCACCCTGAGAATACCAGACCCCAGCTGTCTGCTTCACCTTGGCTGGTGATCCAATTTGAGAGGACCCCACATTTGCTTATAAATAAGTAATTAAAAAAAAAAGCTTTAGGTGACCTCTGTTTTGGATTACCTGCCAAGATAAAGCTGCCAGCTGTGGGATGCATGCTGCTGCCATCTGCTTTACCCTAGCTGGTTATCACGTCGTTTTTTTTAATTATTTATTTTTTGGGCTAAATACAAGACTAAAGCACTCTTTAGTGCCATAAGAAATGCACTAAAGGGTGCACGTGTATAATATGTAGGTGGTGGGACATTATATATGTGTATGACCTTTATCTATCTATCTAGCTATCTATCCTAGCTTTTTAGAGTGAGTGCCCACAATCAGGGTTTGGCGCATTTTGGACGCTGCATGCTTTCACTGCATCCAAAATGCTGCATTGTACAGTAGAAGCACGATGAATGGTATTTATAGAAATCCCATGAATACTGTGCTTCTTTTCTCCACAGCATAAACTGACATGCATTGCGGCATCCCAAGCAATTTTTGCAATATATTCCTCCTGTAGGTAGCTGTTCACATTCAGCTGCTTCACCCTTTTTCCACAGGCAATGCTAATTAAGCACCATACTTGGATCTAATCCACCTTGATTTATAGTTGCTGGTCTGGCACTGTGAAGTTCAGTTCTGATATAGTCCTGGCGTGTGTGGCATCTGCTGCGCCCGTTGGGACCTGGGCTGCCGTTTATCCCCAGCTGCCTCTTTTTGCGACATGAAAGCGGTTATACACAGGTAACAAGTATGGGTGCTGTAATTTGGTTCTGCTTTTAATCTATTTATCTAGGATGCCACAGGGCACATGAAATACATAATATAGTGTAGGACCCTCCTATCGAGATTTGCCATGACATGGCAGGGGCGGCTCAAAGAATTGATCACTTATTTGCATAAAATCTCTCATTTTGTATTTTAGTACAGTTGGAATAAATCTGTGTATTTGCACTTTTTATATGATGCATGCTGGCTCTCTTTTTTTTATGCTGCGGAGATGCAAGTGTTTTCCACGAGCTAAAGTCTGCAGCGGCATAAATCCTGATCGGGGACATTAATGCTGCGTTCTCTTGTGGACAACACTTGCATCTGAACCAGAGGGCTGACACTGCATCCTAGACGCAGTGTCGCTGGATCGTGAGCACATAGCCTAAAAGTGAGAAATTTGGTGCTACAGCAACATTTTTGTGAAAACAAAAGAAAATGTTCAATATGACCACCTATTGTTATCAAATTCTGTGAAGTATGAGTGGGTTCAAAATGCTCACGATAACCCTGTAAAAAAATCCTTGAGGGGTCTAGCTTCTAAAATGAGGTCACTTGTGGGGGTTTCTGCTGTATAGTTACCTTGAAGTGCCTGCAAATTAGCTTTTAAAAAATTCAAGTGCACCTTCCGTTCCAAGCCCTCCAGTTTGTCCAAACAGAGGTTTTTGACCATATGTGGGGTATTACTTCGCTCATAAAAATTGGGTAACAAACATTGGGATCCACTTTTTAGTGTTACCTTTTGCAAAAGTGCGATATTTGGTGCTAAAACATCATTTTTTATGACAAAAAGAAAAATTTTAATATGATGACCTAAGGTTATCAAATTATGTGAAGTACCAGTGGGTTCAAAATGCTCACTATACCCATGAATAGAATCCTTGAGAGGTCTAGTTTACAAAATGTGGTCACCTGTGGGGATTTTCTGCTGTTTAGGTACCTTAGGGGCCCTGTAAATGTGACATGGTGACGGCAATCTATTTCAGCCAAGTCTGCTTTACAAAATTCAAATATTGTTCCTTCCATTCTGAGCACTTCTCTTTGTCCACACAAAGGTTTCTAACCACATGTGGGGTATCCCTGCACTCAAATTGAGTAACAAAAAAAAGTGAGAAATTTAGTGCTAAGGCAACAAACATTTTCAATATGACGACCTAATGTTGTCAATTTCTGTGAAGTATCTGTGAGTTCAAAATGCCCACTATACCCCTGAATAAAATCTTTGAGTGGTCTTATTTCCATAATGGAGTCACTTGTGGGGGGTTCTGCTGTTTAGGTACCTTAGGGGCCCTGCAAATGTGACAGGGTGCCCGCAGTCTATTTCAACCAGATTTGTATTTTAAAATTCAAATATTGCTCCTCCCATTCCAAGCCCTCATATTTGTCCAAACAGAGGTTTCTAATCACATGTGGAGTATCGGCACACTTATAAGAAATTGGGTAACAAACTTAGGGGTCCACTTTTTGGTGCTGCTTCTTGAAAAAGTGATAAATTTGTTGCTAAAGCTTACTTTTTGTGAAAAAAATTTCAATATGACAACCTAATGTTATCAAATTCTGTGAAGTACCTGTGGATTCAAAATGCTCACTATAACTCTGAATAAAATCCTTGAGGGGTCTAGTTTAATTTTCAGACTGGGGCCAGTTGTGGGGGTTTCTGCTGTTTATTTCAGACAAATTTATGTTTCAAAATTCTTGCTTCGCCCATTACGAGGCCTCCCATTTGTCCAAACAGAGGTTTATGACCACATGTGGGGTATCAGTGCACTTGGCAAATAAATTGAGGATAAAGCAACATTTTTAAGAAGCACCTGAAGGGTTAATAAACTTCTTGAATGTGGTTTTGAGCAGTTTGAGGGGTGCAGGTTTTAGAATGGTGTCACTTTTGGGTATTTTCTGTCTCCTAGTCCTCTCAAAATCATTTAAAATGTGATGTGGTCCCTAAAAAATGGTTTTGTAAATTTTGTTGTCAAAATGAGAAATTGCTGATAAACTTTCAACCCTTCTAACTTCTTAACAAAAAAAAATATGCTTCAAAAATTGTTCTGATGCAAAGTAGAGAGGTTTGAATTGTTATTTATTAACTATTTTATGTGATATAATTCTCTGGTTTAAAGGCATAACAATTCAAATTTTGAAAATTGCAACATTTTCAAAGTTTTTGCCAAATTTCTGATTTTTTTCACAAATAAATGCAAAAGATATAGTACTAAATTTACCACTTTAATGAAGTACAGTATGCGATGAGTTTAAGTGTTTTAGAGTTATAACATCATAAAGTTACACTAGTCAGACTTGTAAACTTTGGCCTGGACACCAAGGACAAAAATGGCTCCATCACTAAAGGGTTAAAAAAATCCTATTTCTGTATTATGTGAACGTTTTAGTACTTGGATTTTATGAGTAAAGGAAATACTTTCTATATGATTCTGCAAAAAGACCTCTCTAACGAGACTTTGAACTCACTTCAGTAGCTTTTTCAGGAATTCCATCTTTGATCTCTAAAATGTCACTTATAGGCAAATTATGTTTTTATAGATATTCGACTGAGTTGTTTTTATTGAATTTAATGGATCAGCATGGATATCAAGATAACAAGAGTTTATCAAAAGAAAACATGGTTTCTTACCATCATCTACTGAACCTTTTAGACTTTGGCAGACTAAAGCTACTGCTTTCAGCATGGATTATTTGATTTCTTCTCAATCAATTGCTGTTAAGCCATCTCTGAATAGTGATTAAAATGCACACATAAACCTGAGGGCATACTATTAAATTATACAAAAGGAAAGTATGTACTTTGCAGTCAGCCATAAGTCAAAAGCCCTACCTATCTGGATCTACAAGACTGACGTTATCCACAGGAACAGTACATTGTACGGCGGTAACATTATCTCGTTTGAAAGGATGCATATTAAAATATGTCTCAGTAACTATAATCCTTCAAGATTAGGTTTCTGTTTATTGGTGGAATCAATTCATCAGCATGTAAAATGCTTTGCTCATCTTGAAGATTTGTGCCAGGATTAGCCAGACCAACTGGAAGCTTAATTGACTTATGTAACCCAGGTAAAGATCAGTGCATGTTTCCCAGGACAGTAGATGTGAGAAGCAGATTACATTAACTGTAATGACGATCTAAGAGGTTTTTTTTCTGTTGTTACATGTGCAAGCCTGGTTTGAATTTCTTAAGAACTCGACATCATATTCAACTTTTGAAAAGGTTTTCTGGATATATAAAATTAAAGGACTATCTTTACCAATCAGTATGTACTTAATAGTAGTCTATCCTCTACTACCACTGTGAGAAGACCAAACAGTAGAGATGAGTGAACTTGTGCGAAAAAGGTTCCCCAATTTCAAATTCAGCATGAGCCTTGTCCATTCTGATATATGATCAGAAAGCTTTGTCTCTTTTCTCAAAAATCACTAATGTTCGGCATTGTTCGGTAACTGTTTGCAATTACACTAATGCCTTTCTTCTATCTTGTGATTGCTGTGACTAGGTTAGGGGTGCTGTGTGATGTGTGTGGGGATGAATTTGATGAGGGGAGTGAGTGGGGTGAGGTCCAAGGAGTGGCAGACTTTTTTTTATTTTTTTTTTATTCTTAACTTTATGTGTGGATGTTCTGGCAGTCAGTCAGGGCACAGAAAACATACACTAGGTTCAGACACAAGGACTTATGTCATTGGAGGCCTAAATCACATGTTCCTCTGCATATAAAAAGTGGATATGGCTATTGGCGCCATTTTGTGATTGCTACAGCTTAGTGACAGTAAAACCCCAGTCACATTTAGCGACTTACCAGCAATCCCGAAAACGATGCGATTTGATAAGGATCGCTGGTAAGTCGCTGGGAGGTCGCTGGTGAGATGTCACACAGTCAGAGCTTACTAAGGACTCAGTAACGATACAGGTCGCAGTAGCGACCTGTATAACGATCTCTGCTGTCATTGGGACCCTGTCACACAGTGTTAAACATAGCGATGCGTCCTTCCCAGCAGGACATCGCCTTTGATGAAAATGGTCCAGGACATTCAGCAACGACCGGCGACCTCACAGCAGGCGCCAGGTCGTTGCTGGATGCCACACACAGTGACATCGCTAGCAAGATCGCTGTTGCGTCACCAAAACCGTGACTCAGCAGCGATGTCGCTAGTGATGTCGCTTAGTGAGACGTGGCCTTTAGCTTAGCTACGGGATGTAATTTTAGCTAGTTCAGATTGATAGGAGGGAGATAGTGTAGATTAGGGAAGTACAGTGTAGTGAAAGTTGAATGCCACAAATCGGTATTTCATCAGTGATTGCAAATTGTAATTTCATCACTTAAATAGTGATTCGTACTTCTTGGTCCAGCCAGAAATTGCCATTTTATCATCTAAATTGAGACTGAAAAATCTGGGGTCAAACTAAAATTACCATTTCATCATCTAAGTAGGGATTGCCAAATCTGTAGTCCAGACAAAAATTGTCATTTCATCATCCAAATAGAGATTACAAAAATCTGTGGTTCAGCTAAAAATTGACATTTCATCATCTAAATAGAGATTGCAAAATGTGTGGTCCCGGCAAAAATTGCTATTTCATCATCTAAATAGAGATTGCAAAATCTGTGGTCTAGCCAAAAATTGCCATTTCATTATCTAAATAGAGGTTACAAAATCTGTGGTCTCGCGAACAATTGCCATTTTATCATCCAAGTTGTGTGTTGTCTGCAGTGACAGGGGTCTCAGAACACCACGCAGACATCTGTCACTCATCCACCCAACTCTTCATTTGAAAATAATTTGAAAGCTGTACATGCTGGGCCATACCCTGTCTCGTGTATAGCCCATGCCTAACTGCTGCTGCTGACACTATGGTTACTCTGGGCCAATTAATGCCACTAATGTCTGCTGATAATTTTGGAAATGTGGAGACTCTAAGTTGGGTCTCCAAGTTGTGTGTTGTCTGTAGTGGCTGTGGTCTCAGAGCACTAGTCCTACACCTGTCACTTATCCACCTGTTACTGGGGCAATTGATGCAATTTTTTATTGGTTTATGTCCCTAATTTTTGGAAATGTGGATGCTCCAAGTTGGGTCTCCAAGTTGTGTGCTGTCTGCAGTGGCAGGGGTGTCAGAGCACCAGGCCTACACCTGTCATTCATCAACCTCTTACTGATCAATGTTTAAGCTACTGGAGAAATGCTGAGTCAGACCTTGCTCAAGGCCCTGTCCCATGCACCCACACTGTACCATTATACTACTTGTACTCTTGGGCAATTAATGCCACTTTTCCTGGTGTCTGCCCCTAATTTTTGGAAATGTGAAGTCTCTAAGTTAGGTCTCCAAGTTGTGTGTTGTTTGTAGTGGCAGGGTTCTCAAAGCACCAGGAATACACCTGTCACTCATTTACCGCAATATTTCTTTTGTTAATAGTCTAGGAAGCTAATGGCTGTGCCACAACAGTGTGCCTCCACTGTAAAACAGTTTGAGCTGTTTTGGCAGCTTTTGGGCCCCCTAAAGATGTTGTTTCTGCCTTTGTTTTTTCTTCCCATCATATTGTATGTCACACCAAATACAATTTATAACAAAAAATGTACTACTGCAATTCATAAATGTCTTCAGTTTATAATGTTAACCATTGGTAGTAGAAATACAGTACATTCTTTCGAGTTTAACAATTATGGACATAAACTGCACTGTCTTTGCCTTCATTGAAAAAGTATAGCATATAACCAAGATATAGATTAATTTGACTGTTTATATGTATGGTCACTGGGAGATAGCATGTTTCCAATTGTAGTAGGCCATTTGGAAATATACCTACATCCCTCTTTCAATATTTCTCTTAGTATATTGTCCATATTTAACATAGGTAAATGTTTTAGTACAATATTAATAACTTGATGGTAATTGCTACTATATTGTGTATAAAAAAATAATAGATGACCTTTTAGATTATGTTCTCATCTTATTTTTAGTTTTATTTTGTCATAAATATTGTTCTCCAGTTTTACAATTGGCAAGGTTTTTTGTGCTATTCAATGTTCCTCTAGTGCAGGGTTCCCCAATTCCAGTCCTCAAGGCCCACTAACAGTGCATATTTTCAGGATTTCCTTAGTATTGCACAGTGATAATTTAATCATCCGCACAAGTGATGCTTCCAACACTCGTGCAATGCTACGGAAATCCTGAAAATATGCACTGTTGATGACCCTGAGGACTGGACTTGGGGAACATTGTTCTAGTTTATTGATCTAGTTTATGCTCTATGTAGCATCTATACGTTCATATTCCTGCCAACAGTTGTTATTAGATGTGCTACGTCTACGTGCACTGATATATTCTTCAACCGGTATATTGTGAATTACGTGTTTTTGGAAAAACAATTCCTGGCATGCAGCATTGAATTGCTTGCTACAGGTTTTCTATATAATGCACAATCAAGTTTGTTGTTCTCAACATCACCTATCAGGATCAAATCGAAAAACAAAATTGTTCTTTTTTATGCATTTTAGGTGAATAAACTAGATTGTGGTCACTATTATTAATGTACTTTCAAAAATTTGGTATGGGCATCTCATCCCCTCTCCAAAATATGAGGATGTCATCAATGAAATGCCCATACCACCACCTGGGCATCAGCCTTAATTGGAAGCTTGATTTCATGATTCATTACAACACAGGAGAGCTGAAGAATTTTTTGTTTTCCCCTCTGAAATACAGTATAAGCCCATACATAATCCTCTGAATACAGTGTTAGCCTTCATATAGTCTCCTATATATACTATGAGCCACCACATAGCCCTCCTATATACAGCCATACATCTCAAATGGAAAGTCTGTTTTCTTGAGGGAAGAGTTTGAAAGGGACGCAGGGTCAAGTGACAGCTGTAATGCAGTTACTAAATATAAAAGTCTGGAATGGCAAATGATGGGTGGAGTATTTATCATTTTGCAATTTTTGAGAATTTTTAGTTATATTATATATATAAATATATATAATATTTAGTTATAATATTAAAACAAGATTGTAAGCATTTAGCTGTGTGCGTCTGCTTTTGCATACCTGTTTTCCAATTGATCACCATATGTGCCACCTTTATAATGTGGCCTGCTGCCACATTTGCTTTCTGTACAAGTACCTATCTACCTAATTAGCATTTCTTTTTTTTGCAAAGGTTAAATAACTGAGATTGAGACCATTGTCAAAAGCTAATTATAGTGTTGTACAAAATATATGGTAAAATATAAGGGGCAATGGAAGGGGTGGTGTAAACAAAAAAAAAAAACAACATACCACAGCTGATATTTTGAGGTCTGTTACCAGCAGAAGAAAAACCACCACAACCAGTGGCACCAGTGGGTCAAGCAATTATACTATCAAACACAGATCACAATTGACCTCCTTTGCCTCCAGCAAGCATATTAATGGTAAGAAAACAAAGGACATGATGTAATATATGGCAAATCCCTCTTCTCAGTCACAGTAGGATGATGATACCTCTGACTGCGACATCATAATTTTTAGACTATTTTATAATTAAAAAACTTCAAAAGTTTGTCAGTGCACAAAGTCATTAAATAGGGTAAGATTTACTACCAGGATACCATCCATTTGTATGATGAGGTCACTGTAACATTACTAAGGGGTACTTCTCACATAGCGAGATCGCTAGCAAGATCGCTGCTGAGTCACAGGTTTTGTGACGTACCAGGGACCTCATCAACGATCTTGCTGTGTGTGACACTAAGCAGCGACCTGGCCCCTGCTGTGAAATCGCTAATCGATACACACTATTCTGGTTCATTTTTTGCTCGTTGGTCTCCCGCTGTGCAGCACACATCGGCGTGTTTGACGGCGGGAGACCAATGAGCACCAACTCTGTGTAAGCAGCATACGCTGGTAAGCATGGTAAATATCGGGTAACTAAGCAAAGCACTTTGTTTGGTTACCTGATATTTACCTTGGTTACCAGCGTACTCTGCTTACAGGTTGCCAGCACTGGCTCCCTGCACACGTAGCCAGGGTAAACATCGGGTTACTAAGAAAAGCGCTTTGGTTAGTTACCCGATATTTACCCTGGCTACGTGTGCAGGGAGCCAGCGCTAAGCGGTGTACGCTGGTAACTAAGATAAATATCGGGTAACTAAGCAAAGCGCTTTGCTTAGTTACCCGATATTTACCCTGGTTACCAGAGTACACCACTTAGCACTGGCTCCCTGCACATGTAGCCAGGGTAAATATCGGGTAACTACTAAGCAAAGCGCTTTGCTTGGTTACCCGATATCTGCCTCGGTTACCAGCGCACACGGCTTAGCGCTGGCTCCCTGCACACGTAACCAGGGTACACATCGGGTTACTAAGCAAAGCGCTTTGCTTAGTTACCCGATATTTACCCTGGCTACGTGTGCAGGGAGCCAGCGCTAGTGTATGCTGTTAACCAGGGTAAATATCGGGTAACCAAGCAAAGCGCTTTGCTTACTTACCCAATATTTACTCTGGTTACCAAGCGCAGAGTCGCTGGTGGCTGGTGGCTTGTCACTGGTGAGATCTGCCTGATTGACAGCTCACCAGCGACCATGTAGCGACGCACAAGCGATCCTGACCAGGTCATATCATGGTCGGAATCGCTGGTACGTCGTTCAGTGAGACGGTACCCTAAGACTTAGTTTGCGTTAACAAATTTTAACCTCTTTATGATAAAGGATATACTGGTACATCCTTGGTCACCTCCCTCTGGTTACCGCAGGCTCTGGTGGCAAGTTTGCAGTATTCCCTGCATATGTCTGCTGATCTGATCAACAAACATGTTTGGCTAACAAACGCAGGTGGATTGGAGATTAGACCACACTGTCAAATACTAACAGCATGATTTAAAGGGCCATGGTGGGGATTTCATTGTTCCCTACCGCCATCGGCAGCTCCGTGACACAATTACGTGGTGCCAGTGTGTTGTAATGGTAGTGCATTGTCAGCTGATGACCCCTGATGCTGCGATGACTCACCTCCTGTGAAAGCCAACATAGCGCCAACACTCATAGGTAATGAGCATTTCTGCTGATCAGAGCAATGCTGCTCTGATCAACAGAAATACACAGGTGATCAGACTGAGCAGTGATAACGTCCCCTAGGGGACTAGTAAAATTAATAAAAAATGTAAAAAAAAGTTTTAAAAAAATATAAAAAATAAAAAAAAATAAAAGTACTTTAACCAATTGAAAATAAAAGTAAAAAAAAAAATAAAAAAACACAAATTTGATATCACTGCATTCAGAAATGCCCAATCTATCAATATATTAAACCAATTAATCTTATTGGTACACAACATAGCAAGAGAAAAAATTCCAGATTCCAAAATTAAATTTTTTGGTCGCCTCAACATTTCTTTCAAATGCAATAACAGGTGATCAAAACAGCGCATCTACACAAAAATGGTATAATTAAAAATGCCAGCTCAAAACACAAAAAAATAAACCATCACTGAGGCCCAGATACAGAAATATTATATATGACCGGCGACCCGCCTCCTTTCTAAGGGGGCGGTCCGTGCGGCGTCACAGAGCCGTCACTGAGCGGCCGCCCAATAGCACGTAACATCCCGCCCACCTCCTCCCTTCCTTATAGCGGCCGGGAGGCAGGTAAGGAGAGCTTCCTCGTTCCTGCGGCGTCACACATAGCGATGTGTGCTGCCGCAGGAGCGACGAGCTACATCGTTACTGCTGCAGTAACGATAATCGAGAATGGACCACCATGTCACCGATGAGCGATTTTGCACGTTTTTGCAACGATGCAAAATCGCTCATCGGTGTCACACGCAGCAACATCGCTAATGCGGTCGGATGTGCGTCACAAATTCCGTAACCCCAACGACTCCACATTAGCGATGTCGCAGCATGTAAAGCCCCCTTTAGTAAGTCGAGATGTTTTGAAAGTTTTCTTTACTTTTTATCATTTGCATATCATTAGTATGTCTATCCATCTTGTGGTTCCTATTTCTCGTGACAGAATTGAGTAAAAAAAACTCGACAAGAGGGCTACTTTAATTTTGACTCTTATTTTTTAGCTTTAATGTACTAACACATGTCAATATGCCAGCCTAATAGCATGTGTACTAACAGCCAGAAATGTACTATTCATCCTTTTATCTGTTCCGGTTGTTACCGCATTTTCCGACATATAAGATGACTTTTTAATCCCTGAAAATCTTCTCAAAATTCGTACGTCATCTTTTACGCCGGGTGTCGTCTTATACGGCGGTGCACGTTGCCGTCATGGCTTTACTGCAGTTGTTTACACACAATAAAAGATATTCTCACCTGTCCTCTGTTCTCGCAGTGCCTCCAGCTGTTTCTTGCAGACCGCAGGCACACAGATCCCTCCATGATAGTGTCCAGTGCACGGAGTGGCCGCTGCAGGATGTCGTCATGGCTTTACTGCAGTTGAATGCTTTACGGCACCACTGCTTTGTAATTGTATTGTGGGTAAACCACGGCATAATAGGGTACAAGAAGGGGAACAGTAGGATGGCATTACTACGCAATGGGGACATTACTAAACAATGGGGATATTACTGCAGGGGACATTACTCGGGTCGGCTTATACTCGAGTACATACAATATATCCAAACTGTATATTTTAACTCGAAAAGTTGGGGGTCGTCTTATATGCCCAGTCGTCTTATACGCCGGAAAATACGGTACCTGTTGATCTTATATATAAAGAAATGAATTACTACAGACTGTTGGACATAAGATTGACATGATGGTAAAAGGTGGGAATTCAGTTTAAAATTTACGCTAAGGTAAATAATCATCTGGTTTAAACCCTTAGTATTATGCTGACATATAACTAACAGTCATTAAAGACAGTTTTTAAACTGAATTTGCAAAGAATTTTCTCCACCTCTCAGACAAAAGCTGCACAAATACACAGTGGGATTAGTGTGTGTTAGGGTGAAAGTTATGTCAATCTTCTTCACAATAAAACATGTTGGCTTCTCTGCAAACATTTGTAAAAGACTTGTGAACTTTTGTTCTGTTCATAAAGCTCGTCACAAAGAAAATGTTAATAGTTATGAATACTGTCCATAAAGATGCTTTACATTATCTATATTACGTATTGACTCAGTATGTTTACCAAGATACACATTTGACTTTTTGGGTTTAAAAGGGATTTTACGCTATACAGTAGATAGATACATATTATACGATACAGTAGGGCTACTTTATAAGGAAAATTGGTACTCCTACACTGGACAGTGGCATTGCTTGCAAGTAATGGTAGGTTTTACAGGGCTCCAGTCTCAAAGCCATAGTCTATCAATGTTGCGGCTAGACCAGGGTCCTGCAAATATTTTTGCTCAAATGTAATTACTAATTATCTTTTTAAACCATTTTGTAATTTATTTTACTATTCTTTTTTCATACTTTAGTATATTGTTTGTTTTATATATAAACAAAAGCCTTTCAAATACAATTTTACATATATTTTCAATTAATAAAGGGGTTTTTTTTAAAAAAAAAATCTCATAAATTAGAGTGTACAGCAGCTACTTTGCACAGACAGCCTATTATAGGGGTTGTCCGGGAATTTAACATTAATGACCTATCCTTAGGATAGCGTATCAATGTCAGCGATTCCAGATGTTGATGTGACACCCTGGCATGCCAGGTAGTCACACAGTGTTAGACCCCCGCACAACAGCTTCCCACAAAGGGTTACACATAGCCGACAAAACACTAGTCACCCCCCCAGGGTTGGACAGGCACACCAGTGGGCTGGACCAGGCAGATGGAGAACGCCCACCTAGGAGTCTAGAGAACCCGGGGCGGGAGAAACAGTTAGCTGAAGTTGGAGTTCAAGTTGTAGTGAAGTGGAGTGGAGAGGAGTAGTTGAGAGGAGTGAGAGTTCAAGTGCAAGCCAGAGTGGAAAGTCGTCGGGGGGGTTGGAGCCCCGACGTGCTGGCTAGGTGGCAGACGGTGGTCAGTGTCTGCAGGAGATGGGAAGATGGCTGCCGGAGATCTGAGATGGATGGTTGGAGTCTGCCTGTACCGACACCGGAGAACCAACCCGAAAATCATGCACAGAGGGGGTACTTGGACCCTGAAGCCAGGACCGGAGCCAATGGCCTAGCTAATTAACCAATTGAGGTTAGGATTATAGGTCCTGTCCCACCAAAAGTCCCAGAAGCAGACAACAGCTCACCGCGGGGGATAGGGCATCTGCCAGGGCCCATTAGATCCCAAGAGCCAGCGTTAGCGGGCACGGCTCCACCCGTAGTTCTGGTAGCGGGCTTCCGTGTTCTATACCGGAGAGCCCAAAGAGAACTTACAACAGTGCAGAGGAAGTGATACGGACTACCAGTCCGGGCGTGGGACCCGAATACACCTGGCTGCGGCGGCTTGCCACCATCACCTTGTTTTACCACTGGACTTGTCTGGATTATTTAACCGAAATCCTGAGTAAACTAACAGTCCCCGGTCGGACTGGGCACGCCGGCCCCTGCAATCACCATCCCCAGCACAGAGACATTGGGCCCCAGGGCATCCATCCCTACCCACGGAGGGGTTAACATCCGGCTGCCATCCCATCGCCCCCGGGTATCTCACAATAGCAGCGGTAGTGATACACTTCACCATACACTGTGGGTGGCGTCACAGACAGTATACAATACACCCTGTACAAATACGTCCCCTTTTATTTGATATGTCCCTGTGACCCGAGGGTCCGGTAGAATCCCTCGAGCCACACTGCGAATGCGGATCCGAGCAGCCCGGCTGCTGGCACAGGGGCGGCACACCTCAAAACCTGGCGTCACAAACAGGATTGTAACCCATCCACTTACCTGTGGAAGTGCGCCTTGTTCTGGACTGTCAGCGGTGCTCCACTGCAACAATTTTTGAAAAGTCGCCATTTTGCCACCATTTTTAGGCGCGAAAAACGACAATCCAGCGTCTTCTTCCCCAAGAAAGGGTGCGAAGTAGAAACCCCGCGAGGATCTGCGGCATGTGTCCCAAGACGATAAGAGGCAGGGACGCCAGGACTATGCCATCTTCTGTTCCTGGAAATCGTCTCGAGGGGATGTCTGCCCGGTTCGGAAAACCGACAATGGAGGTACCAGCTCCCGGGACTGCTGACTGGGTGGAAGCCCAGACAGCGAGAATGTGCCGTAAGATCCAGGGCCAGGCTAATTTCATGCTGGCCAGATGGACGGCTGAGATGGGGAATCTGGTCGCAGCCGTCCGGGCGCGCGAAAAGTAGATGGCCTCGTAGAAGCGGGTGAGTTACCCACGCCCCTATGTTCCACAGGAACCGGCCCAACTGGCTGAGGAGCCCGGTCTGCCCCCGTCCGCCATGTCACCTCTCTCGCTGCCCGTACCTGTAGCAAGTGCCCCGCTCAGTCCGCTGCCCCAAGCTACGGCAGCGGAATCGGTTTCATCTGCCTGCGAGGACCCGGCAACGGGGTCCTCAGGCCAAAAGCATGCAACCTCTCTGGCACCTGTACCAGCCCTGCGCAAGACTAAAGCCTGGAAGATGTCCCCTCCGGCCCCAGCAGTCCGTCCGGCCGCGACGGAGATGACGATGGCCCCGGCAGTCCACCCAGCCGCACCGTCGATGGTGTCCGCCCCGAAGTTACCGCCGGCAACTGCACCGGTCGTTGCCCAGTACCCCGTCCCAGCTGAGGAGCAGCCGGGATGTACCTGCAGGGAGACGGAAGAGACCACGGAGCAATGGAGCCCACGGCAGTATGTGAGGCGGGTCGTAGTCGGCGCCGAGGGTATCCATGTGGTCCACGTCGCTGAGCAGGAGAGGGAGCATGGAGCCCGTGCCCCGTACTGGGAACACCAGCAGCAGCAGCTAAAGAAGGAGATCGCCGCCCGGGAAAAGTGAAAAGCCGAGGTGCTGGCACGCACCAATCAGGAGAAAGACCACCTGCGTCAGGCTACCTTTTGGGTGCGAGGGTCTATTTAACAAGGACAGGTCTGGCATTTTAACCCCCAGAAGGGATGGGGTTTCATTTACAAGCCGGGCCTGGAGGCCAAGATCTTCATGTCCCGCAGGGATGTGGCCCCTCACCTGCCAACGGGCCACCCAGACCGAGACCTGGAGCCCGGAGAGTTGGTCTCATATACCAACATTGCGGAGAGAGGGGGTGGTTTGCCCTCGATGTAAAGAGGTGGATGAAAACCGGTGATCAGCTGCACCTCCACCCCTCTCCGCCATCTCCAAGTCAAAATGAGTGAAAGGTAGCAGTTCCCGGCTATCCCAGTTTACCCCGTTAAGAGTTCTACAGTTAATGGACCACGGCTTTTGGACTGGAAAAGCCAACCCAAAAACTTGTAAATACCCCCCATCCACATTCCTGTTACACACCGTCCAGTCTCTGGAGAGGCTGATTGGAGGAAGGGCCTTCGGTGGAGTAGGCCGAGGCCCAGTCACCACTGCAACCGGTGGCTAACTTCTAGGCCAGGGGTCCCCCAGACATGGCGCACTTGTGATGGACTGTCGGGTAAGGAACTTTTTACCCGGCCCGTGTGGGCATCACCCAGACCCGTTCCTGGACTTGGGAAAAGGGGTGTGCATCAGTGTTTAGCGATGGCACCAGGGAACAGGTTGTTTTGGGTGGGTATAATGAGAAGGTGGCCCGTTCCGTTCCATTAGCAACGTTTAAGATCTGTGCCTCCCCTAAGGGGAAGAAATGTACTTCGATGTATATATGTTAATATACTTGTTATTCCCTTTTTCTCTTTTCTAGTTTCGGTTTAATAAATGGTCGTGGTCGGACAGCCTGCCGACAGTCTGTATTAAACCAAGGGGGAATGTGATGCCCTGGCATCCGAGCAGCCCGGCTGCTGGCACGTGGGCGGCACATTGACACTGATCAGAACTACTCCTTTATGGAGCTGCACAGCACATACCCATCGGAATGGTGGCTGCGGCTGGGTATTGCACATCCATCACCTATTGCTTTGAATAGGTGGCAGAAATGTAGGATCCAGTTGTGGCCACTATACACTTGATGGACCTGTGCTGTACAGCTCTGCAACTTAGTATTCATGGCCGGCAGTGGCACGGGGAACAGTTGATCTGTGGGGCACTGGGTACTGCACCCCCACCGATCAGACCCTATCATAAGAATAGGTCATCAATGTGAACCCCCCACAACATCTGCCGTACCTATATATCATAGTTGAATAGGGGTTAACAAATGGTGACGTATAGGTATGCTGTGGTGATCATGCGGCCACCACGATCACATGATGGTACCTGCTTAATCTGATAGCAGGCTAACAGGACTCGTCACCATGGGGGGGTGGCACCCCTCTCAATTACGTTCAATTCTGCACAGCCAATCACAGTGATTTCAATGTTTCAGCAAATTAAATTGCCTGAAACATTGAGGTCAAACTATGTTCAGTGCAATACCAGCACCGATCATAGGCTTGTGCTAGGGAACAGAGATATTAGCAGCCCCAGTGCTGATGGGAGTGATTGGTCGATCAGACATTATCATCCAATCTGTGGGCAAAAGTACAGTCTGATATGTTGCACCCACTACTTGCTAAGGGTTTTCACCTCTACGTAGACAACTTTTACACTAGTAGCCCACTGCTCAAATTCCTCTGTGCCAAAGCTACAGCAGCATGTGACAAAATCACATGTGGCCAGAACAACCAGACAAAGTAACTAGTAATTAAAAAAAATATACATTTTATTAGAACATCTTTAAAATACACATAACAAAATGTAAATAGAGGTCTCAAGAAATAGGAGGAAACATGTACCCTAGATGGGGGAAACAAACAACCAGATGGGTTGATTTATATAAAATGCAAATGAGGAGAGTTCAAGGAAAAAGAATAGGTTGTACCCAATCAAATCTAATAATAGGGCTCCAATCAATATAATGTAATGGCAACTAAGCAAGAATAATGCATCTCCTAAAATAGACTATGTAATGCACTACTCACCCATGAGGAAGCCCCCACACAACCCGACGCATGTTTCGCTCAATGTTTTATAAAGGGAGGTGGTACAGTGCACAAAAAAAAGAGAAGACTCTCTAGAACACTAATTGGGCAGCAACTCAAAAAGGGTGAGAGCAGAGCCTAATGTAGTGACAACATGCTGGTGGTCAAGTATAAGGACAAGAGTTATGTCATTTTCTTGACCAGAATCCATGGTAATGGCAGCACCTCCACTGCTGTATGAGGTACCACTACAAAGGTAAATAAACCAGAATGTGTCCTGGGGTACAATAAGAACATGGGGTGTTGATCTCTCTGATCAAGTTCTTTGACCCTACAGTACCATGTGGAAAGCGAAGGTGTGGTACAAAAAGCTGTCAAAACACATCACACAGAGGGCAATGTACAAAACTTTCATGCTATCACGATGCCCAGAGCAGACTGCCACTTCCAGGAGGCAGTGATCAAGGTCCTAATATGTGGAAGTCAGGAAGGAGAGGTTCCAGTACTTCTGGAACAGTAGGTGCTTGCAAGGTATCAGAGCAATATTTCCCAGGTGAGATCCCTCAAACTACAAAGAGAGAAAGATGGCAAAAAAGGTGCTAAACAATGATGGGTAGACTCTCAGATAACCAATCCAGTGGACCTAACTGAATTAAAAAAATCCAGTTCCTTCCAGCCCGGAATTGATCCCGGTTATGTGTGGGGACCAGAATCCGACAATTAAAAATAGTGGTAGAAGGGATAGGAGGATTGGAGCAAGCACGCTAAATGACAGAGGCTCCGGCGTGGCTGTAACTGCTCTCGCCGCTGCTCATTTACTTACAGGGCAGCTCATTTACCTTCATGCTTATGCACTGCTTTCCCCTCCCACCAGCATCTGTGATTGGTTGCAGTCAGACGTGCCCCCACCCTGAGTGGCAGCGAGTCAGGTGACTGCTTCCAATCACAGACGCTATGTACATCTATCTTAGTATAAAAATAAATAAATAAAACATTTGGAATAGGGTTACCATATATTATAATATCCAGCACAGATAAAGCATGCAGCTACAGTCCTGCAGCCCTCAGCTGTGCGCTTATCGTGGCTGTGTATCAAACTAGGAGGAACCAAATGCGTCATTTTTTTATTTTAAATAAATTAATTAATTTAAAATAAATAATTTAAAATACCTGCTTGCGTCCTCCCCCCAATTTTGAAACCCATCCATGCTAAACCTCAACAGCTGGGAGCTGTTTTTTTCAGGCTGGGTAGACCTATGATTATTGGGACCACCCAGCCTTAAAAATAGCAGCTTGCAGCAGGACAAGATTGCCGTATCAATTAGATGGGAGCCTTAGAACTTTACCCGGCTCTTGCCGATTGTCCTGGTGCAGTGACAATTGGGTTAATAAGGGGTTAATCACAGCTCACAGCTGCCACTAAACCCTAGATTAGTGATGGAGAGGGTCTATGAGATCCCCACCCCATTACTATTCTGTAAATGAAAGTAAATAAACACAAACACCTGAGGTGAGGTCACTGACTTTACTAAAGTCACGTGAGGTCAGGTAACCTGCGGACACAGGTGGAGAGCCATGGGATTGTTCAGCTGTGATCGCAAATCACCTGAGTGATGTCACCACTGATTGTGCAGCTCAGTCAGTCACTGACTAAAGCTCACAGAGGGAAGTCATGTTGTATGGCACTCAATGTGATCTTCAGATGTAGCACAGTTGCAATTGTGGTGGTACCTCGTGTATATTATGAAGAACTGCAGGAGTGTTATGGAGGTTAATAAAGGTGAGAAAGAGTTTTTTATTTTTTTTTATTTCCAATAAAGGATTTTTTCGGTGTTTGTGTTTATTTTCACTTACAAATGAGTAATGAGATGAGGGTCTCATAGACCCTCTGCATTGCTAACCTAGGACTTAGTGGCAGCTTTGAGCTGACATTAACCCTTTATTACTCCGATTGCCACTGCACCAGGGCAATCTTGAAGAGCCTAGTAAAGTGCCGGGATTTGTACATCTAATGGATGCGACAATCTTCGGTTGTTGCAGGCTGCAATTTTTAGGTTGTAGGGGACAATAAGCACGGGTCTCACCAGCCTGAGAATATCAGCCCCCAGCTTTGGCTTTTATCATGGCTGGGTATCAAAATTTGGGGGGACCGCACACAGGTTTTTTTAAATTATTTATTTAAATGATTAAAAAGAAATCTGCATGCAGTTCCTGTTACTTTGATACACAGGCAAGATAAGTTCACGGCTGGGGGCTGCAACCTGTAGCCATATGCTTTATCTGTATTAGATATTATAATATGGGGGACCCTACGCCAAATATTTTATTTATTTATTTTTACTGTACCATAGACGCACATAGCATCTGTGATTGGAAGCATCAGATACGCTGTCACTCAGCATGGGGGCGCGTCTGACTGCAACCAATCACAGATGGTAAGCTTCATTGAATAAGCAGTGCATATGCAATGAAGGATAATGAGCGGCTCTGGAAGTGAATGAGCGGCCATGGGAGTAGTTACAACCGCGCCGGAGCCTCAGTAAGTATGAAGCACTTGCTTTATTCTTATTTTCTTTATTGTTCCTTTTTTTTTTTTCATTTCTCGAGTTGCCATATCTGGATCAATACCCGGAATTCCCTGAGAATTTAAGGCCCAGCACTTAGGTACTTTTGAAACCGCGCATCCAGACTTTTACAGTCCGAGTCCACCCATCACTAGTGATACATGTGTTATGAAGGCGGATAGGAAAGGACACCATGTTTCAGTGTGACACCTATCTCTGACAAACCTGGCCAAATAGTGCTTCTTCCAAATGGTGCTCTTTCCCTTCTGAGTCTTGCAGTATGCCCCAAATAGTAGTTTTCCACCACATATGAGGTATCAGCATACTCAGGAGAAATTTATAAACAAATAATATGGTGTAGTTTCTTTGGTTATTCTTCTGAATGTAAAAAAATTGGGGCTAAAACAACATTTTTATTTTCACAACACTTGGGGTTTCAAATACCGTATTTTTTGGACTATAAGACGCAATTTTTTCCCCCAAATGTTGGGGGAAAGTGGGAGGGTGTGTCTTATAGTCTGAGTGTAGGGCTGTGGGGAATGTTGCGGTGGAGCGGGTCATCGGCGGCACGAGCAGTTCTGAAGCCGGTGCTGACAGGTGGGCAGAAGGATGTGCGGGGGAGCCAGCCCATATGATCACCCCTGGCAACTACTTCCTGAAGTGACCATGTGCGGTTCTATTCACTGCCCCCCGCGTACCATCATCAGTGCGGGGGGCAGTGAATAAGTACGGTATACTCACCGGTCGTTCCCTGCAGCATCGCGATGTCCTCCTGTCTGCCGGCCAGCTGATCTGATAGAGAGCGGTGAGCACAATGATGACATCATCCCTGTGTGCACTGCTAGTCTCCACACACATCAGCGAGCCGGCAGACAGGAGAACATAATGATGCTGCAGAGGAATGGCTCTATACAGGTCAGTGGCGCTGCTGCTGACAGAGAGGAAGATGATTGATGTTGCATGGAGTGAGGAAAGGTGAGTATAAACATTTATTTTTTCTGTGCCACAGGATGCAGGCCATATAGCAGGATGGGGTATATAGCAGGATGAGGGCATATACCAGGATGGGGGTATATTATGAGCAGGATGGGGGTATATAGCAGGATGGGGGTATATTATGAGCAGGATAGGGGTATTTAGCAGGATGGGGGTATATAGCAGGATGGGGGTATTTAGCAGGATGGGGGTATATAGCAGGATGGGGGTATATATCAGGATGGGGGTATATAACAGGATGGGGGCTATACTAGGATGGGGTTATTTATCAGGATGGGGCCTATACCAGGATGATAGACATATATACAAGGATGGGGATCATATACAAGGCAGGAGGATCATTACCAGGATGGGGTACATTAGTAGAGAATTTGAGGACATTACCCCCATAACAGTGTCAGCAGCAGAGCATCGCCCCATAACAGTGTGTCATGACCACATTTTTTGCTTAAAATTTGATTTTCCTATTTTCCTCCTCTAAAACCAGGGTGTGTCTTATGGTCCGGTGAGTCTTATAGTTCAAAAAATACGGTACTCACCACACATCTTGATAAATTCAACTTATGCTCCTTCAATTCTGATCCCTGCTGTGCACCTAAACAGTAGTTTTTCATCCCATATCGAGTATTGGCGTACTCAGGAGAAATTTCACAGCAAACTTTTTGGCCCTTGGCTGGATCAGTAACAGGCACAGATCTCCACTTCAACTCACATGCCAGAAAGGTGAAGGTAGGGTACTACTATGGGCTGGTAGGAGTAAACATGAGCTAGTTGGATCATTTGGGATTGATGGTGGGCTAAAAATCAACTGTGATACCATCAGCGGTACACAAAAAAGTCTGCATCTTTCAAGAATACCATGATTTTTATGAAGTACAATGTTTCATTAAATGCTTCGAATCTCCACTGCTTGCCTGCCAGTGAAGTCCTTAAAAATGAAAGACTCATGACATGGCCCCTTCCTCACTCCACTTAAACCCTATTGCAAACTTTTGGGCCCTTCTTAAACAGGAGATTTAAAAGTAAACAGTACATTTCTCAGAACAGTGTCAGGGTTGATGCATTCCAAAAAGTTGATTGTCAGCAGAATAAGAAATTGACAGACTCCATAGATGGCATCAAAGGATGGCTATATATGTTTTTTATATGTCAAGAATGTATTTTTGTACATTTTGAGTTGTTTTGTTATTATTCTCAGCTTAACACATAAAAATAAACAATTAAGAAGGAAAAATTTGTTTTTCATTTAGTTGCATAATAAGTCTGTACACTAATAGTTTCCCAATAATTCTGCACACATTGATATTCTCTCCCAAGAAAGATAGAACCTCACTTTCACTTTCTTAAATATTCAGGTTTCAGCTTCATTATCATTTTGGATTAACTGACACCAGTGTAGTTGTTCAATAATAAAACTAATCATCTTAAAGGGAATCTGTCAGCAAGTTTGTGCTACCTCATCTGGGAGCAGCATGATGTAGGTAAAGAGATTCTGAGTCTAACGATGTATCACTTAGATTATTGGCTTTTTAACATGTAGTAGAGTTCTGGAAGCTGCCCCCACCCACACGAGGCTTTCAGTGTACATTTCCATAAACAGAAGCTTCTAATCACAGAAGGAGGCAGAGTTAAACTACAGCTCACATACTCCTCAGACTCATAAATGATAAAGCTAAGAGGCTTAAACTAACATTGTTGATAAACAAAAACACAATTTGTGATAAGAGACAACTGGCTGTAAACTGTATGTTAACTCTTACAGCATGTGGGCTTCAGATTACATAGCAAAAATATCATGACAGAGTCCCTTTAAATAAAAATTGCCTACTAATTGTGTAAACAGTGTACAGTTGATTACTGGGGATCACAGCAGTAAAATCTTTAATCAATTAATTTTTAGGGGACCCTTTTAATCCTTCTAATAGAAAGAAAGATTTCATAGCAGACATCCCTTTGAAAGTAATGTAAGTAGTAAAATATTATTAGCATGCTGTAGAGTTAAATCAATTGTCACAATGACAGTGGACAATACATAATTCTATAACAGTTGGCTTTGTTTAATTATTAGCAGTTTAAGGAGGTAAAAATACATTGTGTAATCATATTGCACTTAATACTCACATAATAGAAGAATGAACCGAGGATGTTTGAATTATGTAAATTTAAACTGTATGCACTTATTTATCTTTTATGTTAATTGTTTGAACTTTAACTAATGTAAACTACTGTAATTTTAAATAAATATAATAGGAAACTTTCACTAGTGTCAAAAATCCAGTGTAAATTTACTTTGCAAATAGGCTTTGTAGGCATGGCTTGTGCTGCAAATCTTGAAATGTCCATTGAAATATGTATTGAATAATTTCAGCTTACTTAGTCTACATCAAAAGGAAATTTAACTTAATTAGATTGTGTTTCTCTGTATCATTGCATCTAAAATACAGAGTATGTCAACTTCAACGTGTGTGTGTGTGTGTGTGTGTGTGTGTGTGTGTGTGTGTGTGTGTAGCATGTACTGTACTTCTCTATATCCCTATTATTGTTTCTTTTTTCCTTCATTCAAGAGTCCAAGTGCATAATATCTTCTCTAAATGAGTCCATATGAATCTTTCTGCTAGGAAAAGCCACAAGCTAAATGGAAAGTAGATACAGAACGATTACATGGGCACATTCATATGTTTGAGCAATCATATTATACATGGTCACAGCAGGTCTATCAAAGCTGGAGCAACTCTTTTGTGATGGTCTATGCTTTTTCTAGAGGAGCAGTTCCTAAATGGCTGATTCTTCTCTATAACCTCCCTGCTCTTTTTTTCATAATATAATAATAATAATAATCTTTACTTCTATAATGCCAACATTTTCAGCAGTGCTTTACAACTCAGAGGATATATGAATATATATATATATATATATATATATATATATATATATATATATATATATATATACACAGTGCCTACAAGTAGTATTCAACCCCCTGCAGATTTAGCAGGTTTGATAAGATGCAAATAAGTTAGAGCCTGCAAACGTCAAACAAGAGCAGGATTTATTAACAGATGCATAAATCTTACAAACCAACAAGTTATGTTGCTCAGTTAAATTTTAATACATTTTCAACATAAAAGTGTGGGTCAATTATTATTCAAACCCTAGGTTTAAAATTTAGTGGAATAACCCTTGTTTGCAATAACAGCTAATAATCGTCTTTTATAAGACCTGATCAGGCCGGCACAGGTCTCTGGAGTTATCTTGGCCCACTCCTCCATGCAGATCTTCTCCAAGTTATCTAGGTTCTTTGGGTGTCTCATGTGGACTTTAATCTTGAGCTCCTTCCACAAGTTTTCATTTGGGTTAATGTCAGGAGACTGACTAGGCCACTGCAACACCTTGATTTTTTACCTCTTGAACCTTGGTTTTCTTGGCTGTGTGCTTTGGGTCGTTGTCTTGTTGGAAGATGAAATGACGACCCATCTTAAGATCCTTGATGGAGGAGCGGAGTTTCTTGGCCAAAATCTCCAGGTAGGCCGTGCTATCCATCTTCCCATGGATGGCCAGGCCCCTTGGCTGAGAAACAGCCCCACAGCATGATGCTGCCACCACCATGCTTGACTGTAGGGATGGTATTCTTGGGGTCGTATGCAGTGCCATCCAGTCTCCAAACGTCACATGTGTGGTTGGCACCAAAGATCTCGATCGTGGTCTCATCAGACCAGAGAACCTTGAACCAGTCTGTCTCAGAGTCCTCCAAGTGATCATGAGCAAACTGTAGACGAGCCTTGACATGACGCTTTGAAAGTAAAGGTACCTTACGGGCTTGTCTGGAACGGAGACCATTGCGGTGGATTACGTTACTTATGGTATTGACTGAAACCAATGTCCCCACTGCCATGAGATCTTCCCGGAGCTCCTAAATTGTTGTCCTTGGGTTAGCCTTGACTCTTCGGACAAGCCTGGCCTCGGCACGGGAGGAAACTTTCAAAGGCTGTCCAGGCCGTGGAAGGCTAACAGTAGTTCCATAAGCCTTCCACTTCCGGATGATGCTCCCAACAGTGGAGACAGGTCGGCCCAACTCCTTGGAAAGGGTTTTGTACCCCTTGCCAGCCTTGTGACCCTCCATGATCTTGTCTCTGATGGCCTTGGAATGCTCCTTTGTCTTTCCCATGTTGACCATGTATGAGTGCTGTTCACAAGTTTGGGGAGGGTCTTAATTAATCAGAAAAGGCTGGGAAAAGAGATAATTAATCCAAACATGTGAAGCTCATTGTTCTTTGTGCCTGAAATACTTCTTAATACTTTAGGAGAACCAAACAGAATTCTGGTGGTTTGAGGGGTTGAATAATAAATGACCCTCTGAATAAACTTTTCACAATTTAAAAAAAAATACAAAACACAAAACAAATAACATTCTTTTTTGCTGCAGTGCATTTCACACTTCCAGGCTGATCTACAGTCCAAATGTCACAATGCCAAGTTAATCCCGAATGTGTAAACCTGCTAAATCTGCAGGGGGTTGAATACTACTTGTAGGCACTGTAAATATATATATATATATATATACAGTGCAGACCAAAAGTTTGGTTACACCCTCTCATCTCTAGAACAACTGTTAAGAGGAGACTTTGTGCAGCAGGTCTTCATAGTAAATTAGCTGCTAGGAAACCACTGCTAAGGACAAGCAACAAGCAGAAGAGACTTGTTTGGGCTAAAGAACACAAGGAATGGACATTAGACCAGTGGAAATCTGTGATTTGGTCTGATGAGTCCAAATTTGAGATATTTGGATCCAACCACCGTGTCTGTGTACAAAAGGTGAACGGATGGACTCTATATGGCTTGTTCCCACCGTGAAGCATGGAGGAGGAGGGGTGATGGTGCGGGGGTGCTTTGCTGGTGACACTGTTGGGGATTTATTTAAAATTGAAGGCATACAGAACCAGCATGCCTACCACAGCATCTTGCAGCGGCATGCTATTCCATTTGCGTTTAGTTGGACCATCATTTATTTTTCAACAGGACAATGACCCCAAACACACCTCCAGGCTTTGTAATGGCTATTTGACTAAGAAGGAGAGTAATGGGGTGCTACGGTAGATGACCTGGTCTCTACAGTCCCCAGACCTGAACCCAATCGAGATGGTTTGGGGTGAGCTCGACCGCAGAATGAAGGCAAAAGGGCCAACAAGTGCTAAGCATCTCTGGGAACTCCTTCAAGACTGTTGGAAACGCATTTCCAGTGACTACCTCTTGAAGCTCATCAAGAGAATGCTAAGAGTGTGCAAAGCAGTAATCAAAGCAAAAGGTGGTTACTTTGAAGAACCTAGAATATAAGACATATTTTCAGTTGTTTCACAGTTGTTTAAGTATGTCATTCCACATCATGTTTTAATTCATAGTTTTGATGCCTTCAATGTTCAGAGTCCTGAAAACGAAAGAAAACTCTTTGAATGAGGTGTGTCCAAACTTTTGGTCTGTATGGTGTATATATATATATATATATATATATATATATATATATATATACATATATATATATGTGTGTGTGTGTATATGTATATATATATATATATATATACAGTATATATATATTATCATAAGCATATGATTACACTCCTAGTTGGTGCAACACTTTTCTGCTCTTGACCCATAGCAGATGAGGCTACACTTAAAGGGGTATTCCCATCTCAAGGATCCTGCCCAATATATAGTAGGTATGAGGGTACAGTTCCACTTGCGCATAGCTTCTGATGTGAGTGTATCGGAAGCAATATGCTTATGACCCTCTGGTACAAATGTCAGCCGAGGTTCATGCACTTTCTCCCTCTCCTCTGCAGCCTGTTTCTGCATATATTGCACTGCTCTCGCATGACATGCGAGTGTGTTGTGATGTTTCACATGCTCCCATAGACTTGAATGGGGGTGCATGAGCCGGTTCATTTTTCAGGCCAATATGAAATTAGAAAACCAAGGAGAAAAAATGTATGAAAAATACCCTGACTATAAATAAATAAATTGCAAGTGCTTAATAACAGGGTACTTAGTATATACATTTTTGCAAAAAGGTAAGAAGCTGTCCCACCTCGTCACGGTGTACCCATCTGGGACAGTCCCTAACCAACTAAAGTTAAAACCATTATACATACCTGCCTTGTGTCTATCAAAAACTCCAATGTGAATGGTAAGAAGTGGTCAGCTGGGTCCCAGATTAAATACACAGCAAAGTGGGAAGCAGTTAGTTGTTCAGCCTCAGTATAAGGAGGGCTGCACCCCCAACTTGCAATAAAGCAAGATAGCAGACAAAATAACCCCAAAAAAAACTGAGCTGTAAGAAATGTTCAATAAACATGCAACATTACAAGCATGTGAATTGTAGCCTGAAGACTAGAAAAAAACCAAGGAGAAAAATTGTATGAAAAATATCCTGACTATAAATAAATAATTTGCAAGTGCTTAATAACAGGGTACTTAGTATATACATTTTTGCAATAAGGTAAGAAGCTGCCCACCTCGTCACGGTGTACCCATCTGGGACAGTCCCTAACCAACTAAAGTTAAAACCATTATACATACCTGACTTGTGTCTATCAAAAACTCCAATGTGAATGGTAAGAAGTGGTCAGCTGGGTCCCAGATTTTTTGTGTTATTTTGTCTGCTCTCTTGCTTTATTGAAAGTTGGGGGCGCAGCCCTCCTTATACTGAGGCTGAACAACTAACTGCTTCCCACTTTGCTGTGTATTTAATCTGGGACCCAGCTGACCACTTCTTACCATTCACATTGGAGTTTTTGATGGGGATTAACTGTTTTTTAATGTTTGTTACGTGTTTTTTAATGAATGTAATAAAAATTGAAAATTTGAACATGAACCACTTATTTGTTGCCTGATTTGGGGACAACATTCTGAGTTGATCTAGTTGTTACAAGTGGCATGAATATTTCAGGTGATTTGTTGATTAAGTAGTGATGAGTGAATATATTTGGCACTATTTGTTAGTTGCACGAATATTACGGTATTTGGGAAATTCAATACCAGTCAAGTATTTTGGTATTCACCTCGTGAGTTTTCAGTTCTCTCCCTACATGCTTGGTGCCTGATTTTCAGCCACTAAACATGAGAGGATTACCTGCTTATCCTAGTAATGCTGTAGCCATCTTTTCTACTGGCTTTTTCATGATTGGCAGGTGCAGTGAAAAAAAAAATAAAAATGACTTGCGGTCCCATGCCTATTTGTGATAACCAATGCAAGTAAAGTAGACCACTGAGGAATAGTATTCTGAGGCTGGGAAGGTCAATGGTTATTGGGCCTTCCTGAGCCTAAAAATAGCATTTACCCTACAATTGGCACACATTAGATGCATTAGATGCGCCAATTGTGGTTCTTTACCCAGCTCATCCCGATTGCCCTGTTGCAGTAGCCATTGGGGTAATATATAGAGTTGATGTAAGCTGTGAGTTGTCAAACGTCACAGCTGACATTAAGCCCTTGGTTGTTAATGGAGAGTGTCAATGAAGCCCCACTATTACTAACCTTCTAAGTAAAAAGAAAAAAACACAAACACACAAAAATTCTTTATTTTAAATACATTTTTTAAAAACACACCCTCTTTGACCAATTTATTAACCCCAAAAACACTCCCGCAGATCCATCGTAATCCAGACGATGTCCCCCGATGATCCCGGCTGTGCTACATCCGGAGGCCATGGTGAGCAATGACATTAAAACATGTAACCACTCACAGCAGCCTCCGGGACTCACTGAAAGCAAGATGGGAGCTGCCATAAGTGTCCTTAGTGAACTTAGTGCCAGACTGTATGAGTGCATACAGTGCAGTCCGACAGTCTGGCCCTGAGTTCACCTGAGATCACTTCTGGTGGTTCTCATGGTACCCTCTGTGTGAGCCGCCAGCTGTGACCTCAGGTGAATTCAATGACAGACTGTTGGACTGTGCTGCCACCATTACATGCAGTCAGACAGTCCTGCATTGAGTTCACCTGAGGTCACGTCTGGCAGTTCTCACGGTACCATCTGTGCAAGCATGAGAGCTGCCAGCTGTGACCGCAGGTGAACTCAGTGTCGGACTGTAGGATTGTGTGACAGGAATGTGTGACAGGGAGGCAGCGCAGTACTACAGTCTGGTAACAGTGAGACACAGAAACCTTAAGTTCCTGGAGTTCCCAGCTGTTGGGATACCTGGAGACTGTGAACTATGTTTTTTAGATCCATTGAAAAAAAATAATACAAAAAAGTGACAATGACAACCAAACTTTTACATTTCTGAGAAAAATCATGTAAAAAGCAAATAGATAAAGTTTTATTCATACTGTTAAATATTGTATGATGATCTACGTTTCTTATTCTCAGGAAATATTAGTTTCTATTCCTGCCTTATTTTACTTGTCTTACTTTTGGTTTATCAGAGCTCAGGTCGCCTATCACACCTTACCTCTTTTTTTGGAAGCAGTACTGTATGTTTCTTGCTTTTTATTGCATTGTGAGATGTTCGTTAAAGCTTGAAAAGATTGACAGGAGAACTGAGGGAAAAGATAAAGGGCTTGTGGGAAAGAAAAGTGACTCAGTGGCACCTGCATTAAGTGCTGAGCTCTGCAAACATACTTTGTAGATCTATTGTGTAAAGCTATAAGAAGAATGTTACATTTGTAATGTAACATACATGTAATATGTAGAGGAAAAAGTAAAAAGAAATTGAAAATATAGCAGGAATATAAGCCATAGTGCCCAATTTTATTGGGACAGGCAATTTATTTAATAGGCACAGGAATAACCATACTATGGCAGATGTCAGGGGAAAGAGGGATCGGACATGTATTATTTTACCCTGCTCTCTTTTATTTTACCATGCTCCCTTTGGTCTGACCCTTGAGATCTTCACTTTCCCTGACAACAGGATTTCGCAACGTTGTGTCTGAGTGGAGCATAGATTGAGCATTTGCTACTCCTCTATAATCATTCTTTATGAGCTTTGTGCAACACCTATCTCCAGCAGTCCTATAAAGTATGACCTGAGCAGCAGTCCTCATGCTCAACCTCCGTTCCATTCAGGTGGGACTTTGCAGAGTCAAGTTCTCAAGATCGGCTGGTGTCCCAACAGATATACCCCATTGATCAATCAGTTATCCCTTATCATATGAATAGGACAATACTTAAAAACTTAATAAAACCATTTATAGACAATGGTGTCTCAGTTTCTTGTCCATTTATGATGTGTTCCCACCATCTTTGCACAGAGGGTGCCTATATCAGTTTAATGCTTGCATTTGGTTGTTAGACTGTGAATTGAGCCCATCAGTTCATTTGTGTTATGCATCTTTACCTACCATGCCAGTAAAGAAATAGAAAAGGCTTGTTTAAAAAGCCACTTTTGACTGTTAGGCTATGTGCCCACGCTGCGGATTTACCGCGGATTTTGCCACGGATTTGCCGCGGATTTACAGCGGATTTGCCGAAAATCTGCAGCAGCGGCACTTCCAAGCCATTTCAATGGCATTTTGGAAATGCTGTGCCCATGCTGCGGATTTTTCCGCGGCGGATTTGCCGCGGATTTTGATCCGGAAAAATCTGCAGCATGTCAATTATTGTTGCGGATTTTGTTGCAGATTTTTCCCATGCAAGTCAATGCAAGGTGTAAAATCCGCAAGAAATCCGCAGGTCTGTTCCCACAGGCTCTTTTTCCTGTGGATTTGGTGCGGATTTCGCAAACAAATCCGCAGGAAGTGATGTAGGATAGTTCAGGAAGAGGAAGTTTCACCATTTTGTAGTGTAGAGTAGTGGCAGTGTAGTCGTGTTGTGTCCGGACTCTGGATTGCCAGCTAAAAGCAGCTAGTTACAGGCTGCTTGCTTTTAGCTGGCAAAACAGGATCCTAGGTCTTTTTTCACAATTCTTTTTAAAAAAAAAAAAAAAAATGTGCTCCGCTGTATTTTCACTGTCCAGCCCGATGCAAGCAAGCAACTGGGGGCTGTGCTTCTCAGCGGGATAAGGCTGAAGCATTCTCTGCCCCTCCCGCTGAGAAAAACAGTCCTCAGCTGCCCCTGAAAATGGCGGCTCCGTTGTGAAGCGCCATTCACAGGTGCTGTACCGAGGCTCATCCAGCTGCCCTGATGCATTTGGCTGGCTGGGTAATATGGGGTTAATGCCAGTTTTCTGCAAACTGGCACTAAGCCCGAGGTTCATAATGTCATGCCTGTGTAGACACGGCCATTATGAACCTCCGTTTGGTACTAAAGAAAAGAAAACACTTTTTTTAAAAATTTTATTTGAAAGAAAAACACACACACATCCCTGATTGCCATCTTTATTACTCCCTGAATCCCCCGATGATAATCCATGACAGCTCCGATGTGCACCCGGCTGACCCGGGCACTGACGTCAGCCGGTGACAGCAGCCGTCAGTGTATTATTAAATGCTGCACAGCTCTTTTCCGGCAGCTGGGAACGTCTGATATCAGAGCCCTGGTCAGCTGACCAAATTCGCGAGCGCAGGCGGGTCAGCTGACTGCACACCGACAGCTGACGATGTGCAGTCATGTGACCCGGGCACGGACGTCAGCCGGTCCCAGCAGCCGTCAGTGTACGAGATGCTGCAAAGCTCTCTTCCGTCTGCTGGGACCGGCTGACGTCTGTGCCCGGGTCAGATGAGTGCACATCGGCCGACTATTCAGCTGACCCGCCCACGCTCGCGAATTAAGTCAGCTGACCAGGGCTCTGAAGTCAGACGTTCCCAGCTGCCGGAAGAGAGCTGTGCAGCATTTAATACACTGACGGCTGCTGTGACCGGCTGACTTCTGTGCCCGGGTCAGCTGATGCTGTGAAGTCAGCTGACTCGAGCTCAGCTATGAACTGAGCTGACCCGGCCAGTGAGTTCTGCCGCTCACAGCAGCCGGCAGAGAGCTTTCCTGTGATATTGTCCTGGATTAACCTCTGAGGCTTGGGAGTAATAAAGATGGCAATCAGGGATGTGTGTGTGTTTTTCTTTCAATTAAAATTTTTAATAAAGGTGTTGTGTTTTCTTTTTTCCCAAATGGAGGTTCATAATGGCTGTGTCTACACAGGCATGACATTATGAACCTCGGGCTTAGTGCCAGTTTGCAGAAAACTGGCATTAACCCCATATTACCCAGCCAGCCAAATGCATCAGGGCAGCTGGATGAGCCTCGGTACAGCACCTGAGAATGGCGCTTCACAACGGAGCCGCCATTTTCAGGGGCAGCTGAGGACTGTTTTTCTCAGCGGGAGGGGCAGAGAATGCTTCAGCCTTATCCCGCTGAGAAGCACAGCCCTCAGTTGCTCTCTTGCATCGGGCCGGACAGTGAAAATACAGCGGAGCACATTTTTTTTTTTTTTTTTTTTTAAATAACAGTGAAAGGGAACATGGCACCACATTTTTTGGCTATAAGCTGCGGCCACCACCACTGGGTTATTATATACAGCCTGTTAGAATGTAAGAGCCCAGTGGTGTTGGCAGAGCCCAGTGGTGTTGGCAGAGCCCAGTGGTGTTGGCCGCAGCTTTTCTGTATAAGCACACTGTGAGACTGCTAGCAAAATGGATAATGGAGAAGAAAGGAGGGTTGGGACAGGAAATGACATAAAGAGACTTTTTTTTGCCTTCAAAACAGTCAAAGCTTTATTCAGAAACACATTAGAGTACAATGGACAAAATCCGCATCAAAATCCGCAACGAAATCCGCGTCAAATCCGCGTCAAATCCGCAGCTATGCTAAGGTGCGGATTCTGGGGGAAAGCTGCGGATTTTGAGGCAGAAAAATCCGCAGCAACATTCTCTCGTGGACACATAGCCTTAGGATTGCTACTTCCAATAGGTGGCCCTAGAGTTTGTCTCCTTCCTCTCTGGAGGGACAATTTGAATAATTCCCAGAGCTGCATTGCAGCTATAAGTCCCCGGTTTGTCAGGTCTCCATAAGGAGAATAGTCTTCCCCGTGGTCCCCACATAGCTTCCCGTAAGCCAGATCAGATATCCACACTTTGCACTGACAAGGGGCAATCACCCCGAAACACTGTGTCTGCAAATTGGGATTCTGATCTGGTATAAATCCTAAGGCGGGCTTTGCACACTACGACATCGCAGGCCGATGCTGCGATGCCGAGTGCGATAGTGCCCGCCCCCGTCGCAGCAGCGATATGTGGTGATAGCTGGCGTAGCGAAAGTTATCGCTATGCCAGCTTCACACACACACTCACCTGCCGTGCGACGTCCCTGTGGCCGGCGACCCGCCTCCTTGTTAAGGGGGTGGGTCGTGCGGCGTCACTGCGACGTCACACGGCAGGCGGCCAATCAGAGCGGAGGGGCGGAGATGAGCAGGATGTAAACATCCTGCCCACCTCCTTCCTTCCGCATATCCTACGGAAGCCGCAGTGAGGCCGGTAGGAGACGTTCCTCGCTCCTGCGACTTCACACACAGCGATGTGTGCTGCCGCAGGAGCGAGGAACAACATCGGACCATTGCGTCAGCGTAATTATGGATTACGCCGACGCTGTACCGATGATACGATTACGACGCTTTTGCGCTCGTTAATTGTATCATCCAGCCTTTACACACTGCGATGTCGCATGCGATGCCGGAAGTGCGTCATTTTCAATTTGACCCCACCGACATCGCACCTGCGATGTCGCAGTGTGCAAAGTGCCCCTAAGTCTTATGAAAAGGCTTGTTTAAAAAGCCACTTTTGAATTTTAGGATTGCTACTTCCAATAGGTGGCGCTAGAGTTTGTCTCCTTCCTCTCTGGAGGGACAATTTGAGTAAAGAAATAGTTAACACATGTACAGAACTTGCACGCCACCGGAAGCATTTTCTAGAATACAATTATTCGAGATTATTGTGCTTTTTTATTGGGTGAGGTGGGAGTGAAATGAATTTCTGTTACCCAAAAGAGTGTTCAGCGAAAAGCTATCTAATGTGGCTATCTTAACAAAAGAAACATTAGGCTTCAAATATCAAGTCTGTCTAAAACCAAAGCTGTCTTTATTGTCTATAGCAACCAATCACAACTCAGTTTTCAGTTTATTAAAGCTTTTTCAGAAATTAAACCTGAGCTGTGGTTCATCGCTTTAAGCTGTTAGACAGTTAGACAGTTTTAATAAATTAATAAATGCTTGAAAGGGAATTACAAAAAAATCTGCATATCGGTTATTGAGGATTTTTGTAAAATTCAAGTAGAATACAATTCCATTCAAACTTATTCACTCATCTCTAAATATTTGTAAACATAAATTTGTGACATATAGCCATTACATCACATGGTCTTTGGTTATTGGGCTCTCCCCAGTCTAAAAACAGCAGCCTGCAGTCTTCCCAGAATTGTCACATCCATTAGCTGTGCCACTACCTGTGCTTTACTTGGCTCATCCCGATTGCCCTGGTGCAGTGGCAATTGGGGTTATATAAGATGTTAATGATAGCTTTGATTGGTCAGAAAATTAAAGCTTTCATAAAGCCCGAGGTTAGTAATGGGGAGAGGTCTATGAGACCCCCATTACTAATTGTGTAAGTAAAAAGAAATAAAGACAAAACACACAAAAAAATCCTTTATATAAAAAACAAACATAAAACACCCTTTTCTCCAATTTATTAATCCACAAAACAAAAAAAGGTCGGACGTAATCGACTCAAGGTCCCATGACGATCCCGACTCTGCTACATCTGAAGTCGCAGATGTGCGGGAGCATTAGAAACATGACCAATCATTGCAGAATCAGGGAAACACTTACGGAGCCACAGCTGTGAGTGGTCTTGTCACTGATTTCAGATGAGGTCACAGCTGGAAATTTCCACTGTACGTTAGCTGTGAATGTAGGCGAACTGAACTGATGCAAACTAACCTCAAATAAAGTGATTGAACTCAATCCCGGATTACCGGATTAGGCAATGTGTGCACATTGAGTATTTGGGTGCAGACATTTCTGCACCAAATCTGCATCATCAGGCAAAAAATGCATCATTAAGGCCCCATCACACATAGAGATAAATCTTTGGCAGATCTGTGGTTGCAGTGAAATCATGGACATATTGTTCCATTTGTACACAGCCACAAAACTGGCACTGATTGTCCACAATTTCACTGCAACCACAGATCTGCCGCAGATTTATGTCTGTGTGTGACAGGGCCTTAACAGTGTCAAAACGCATGTGGTTTTGGTCCTTTTTTTCAGGAGATGAAGATTTGATGCAGAAATGTCTGCACCCAAATACTCAATGTGGACAGATAGCCTAATCCAGTAATTCGGGATTGAGTTCAATCACATCAGCTCAGGTCAGTTCACCTCAGGTCACATCTGGGGTACTGTGAGAACCCTAGCTATGACCTCATATGAAGTGATTGAGCTCAATGCCGAATTACCAGATTTGGCAATTGGTAAACATGCATTTGATGTGGTTTTGGTGCGTTTTTTTGCCAGAAGATGCAAATTTGGTGCAGAAAGTTCTGCACCCAAATACTTAATGTGCACACATTGCCTAATCGGGTAATCCGGCATTGAGTTCAATCACTTCACCTGAGGTGAGGTCACTGAGATCAATGAGTTCACCTCAGGTCAGTTCACCTAAGCTCACAGCAAGGGTACCATTTGAACCCTAGCTATGATGTCAGATGAACTCACTGACATCATTGCTCACACCTGCAGCTCAGTCAGTGTGTCTCGGAGGCCTTAGTGTTCAGTTCTGTTTTCTAATGTGACCATGTACTGCAACTTCAGATGTAGCAGAGCCGGGATCATTGTGAGATGGCAAGTCTATAGATTATGTTGGATCTGCGGGGTGTTTTTGAGTTAATACATTTGCGAAAGAGGGTGTTTTTGTTGTTTTTTTTTAAAAAAAAGGGTTTTGATCTGTTTTGTGTTTATTTATCTTTACTTACAGGGTTAGTAATGGGGATCTCATAGATCCCTCCTGTCATGTCCCCACCGGAGTCTGCTCCTGCGACTTTTGCTTCGATCGCCAGGCGACGCCATGTTCTCACCATAGATAGTGCTGGTGAGGGGAGAGTAGTCGGTGCCCGTGGCTCTGTTGAGCACAGGCTCTGCTCATCCACTAGGCTGGGTTTCCCTGGAACCTGCAGTACCACTGACTGTAGGGGCGTGTGTCTTCCAGCTGAAGTTGCCATCATTCATCTGCAGCCAATGGGAAGACACCACATCCTTCTTATTCCCCCACCTGTCATGCGAGAGATAGTTTGTATTCCTGGTTCCTGTGCTGCCTGCCTGTCGTTTTTGTACCTCACGGCCCGATCCAGATTTGACCTCTGCTTAGTTTGCTGATTACATCCTTGCCTGCCGATTCTGTCCCTGTTCTGCAATTCCTGGTTTGACCCTGCCTGACGACTACTCTCCGGACTGCAGCCCTCCACAGGTAGTGATCACCTTGGGACCTGTGTAATACCAAATCCCTGTATTGGGGTTAAAGGGTTTAAGGGTTCTAGGGGTCCTGCTTGGTGAGTGGCTTCCCTCTAGCCTGTCCATTACAGCCCATCTGAGTCTGTGGATCCAGGCAGGCGTTACAACTCTCCATTACTAACTTCAGGTTTCATGACAGATGTGATTTTTTTGACTAATCACAGATGTCATTAACCCTCTTTATTACCTCGATTGCTATCGCACCAGGGCAATCGGGATGAACCAAGTAAAGCGCCAGTATTCGCACATCTAATGGATGGGACAATTCTGGGGCTGCTGCAGGCTGCTATTTTTAGGTTGGGCGGTTAATAACAATGAGTCTCTGTAGCCTGAGAATACCAGCCTCCATCTGCCTGCTTTGTCTTGGCTGGGTATCAAAATTGAGGGTACCGTACTCCATTTTTAAAATTCCTTATTTAAATAATTAAAAAAAGGTGCATGGAGTCCCTCATATTTTGATACACAGTCAAGATAACACACACAGCTGAGGGCTATAGCTTGTAGCCATCTGCTTTATCTGTGCTTTTTATCAACACACAAGGGATCATACGTCATTTTTTTCAATTATTTATTCATTCATTCCTCAACTAATAGCAGACGCCCACGGGCAAGCAGTCTGACTGCAATTCATCACAGACACTGTCACAGAGGGTGGGCAGGGGAAGCAGTGAATATGCATGAGAGTTAATGAGCAGACCTGAAAGTAGTGTGACAGCCATGCAGGAGACTCGGTAAGTATAATTCTCCTGTTTTAATCTCTATTTTAATGCCTTTAAATTTTTTTTTTATTTTTATCCAGGTGACCGAACCCGAACAGTAACACGGACTTCCCTGAGAAGTCCATGTTCTGCGTCCATGCAAAAATCAATCAAAGGAACAGCCCTGACTGCCCTGTTGCGTTCCGTTTGATTACTTCTTCCCTGTGGTTAATACTGATGTAGGGTACAACTCCCTTGTGTTAGTTCTGTTTCCTCCCTGCTACTGTGAGATGGTGTAACACCCTGCACACCACTGTAGCACCCCAACAATGTTGCATACTTACTAGAGTTGAGCACGGTTGATGGTTCGTGGTTCTCCAGTTTGCGGTTCAAGTGATTTTGGGGGCTGTTCTAGATCGAACTAGAACTCGAGCTTTTTGCTAAAGCTCGATAGTTCTAGTTACGTTCGAGAACGGTTCTAGCAGCAAAAAGCCAAGCTAATTACTAGCTGGCTTTCCGCTGTAATACTGTAAGTCACTCTGTGACTCACACTATTATGAAATTTCAGCGTATAGTCTGTGGGAACAGCGCGTTCAGATCACTGCTGCTGGCATAATGGCGATCGCCATTTTTTTTTCTGTTCTTCCTTCCCTCCCTAAGCGCGCGTGTAGTGGGGCGGGCCAGCATGTCAGCCAATCCCAGACACACACACAGCTAAGTGGACTTTTAGCCAGAGAAGCAACGATGCCACATGTCCCTGCATTATAAATGCGGGCATCTGCCCGTCTGGACGCCATTATCTGCCTTCTGCGTCTGGGGGTCAGTCACCGCAGGTGCAGCTTCTGCCTCCGATACTGCTGTGCACGCTCTACACACAGTGCTATACAGAATAGGGACAGAAGTTTCTTTCAGCCCTTGTAAGGGCTAATAACAGCAGGCTCAGAGCCATAGGTGACAGTCAGGTCCGTGGAAAGAGGTTTTAACAGCTACAGATAAGAGCGTCTGTGTAGCTAAGGTCAGGGAGTTCCTTGCTGCATTTCACCATTAGGAGGGATAGAAAGTGAGGCTTCCTTTCCTGTACACTGACCAACAACACGGCCACTGTACCCTCCTGCCCTTTGCACACTCAAGCTCATTGTTACTAAGTAGTGATGAGCGAGCATGCTTGTAACTACTCGGTACTCGCACGAGTATCGCTGTACTCGGGCTGCTCGGCGGGGACCGAGTAATCTCGCGATACTCGTGCTGTACTCGTGGTCTTCATTTCTGCATGTTGGCGCTCTTTTGAGAGCCAGCCCTCATGCAGGGATTGGCTGGCAGACCACTGCAATGCCACAGCCCTGTTAGTTGTGGAATTGCAGTGATTGGCCGGCCTGCACAGCGTGACCGAGCCTTTATATCGGCCGGCGCGCTGTGCTCTGCTCACAGCTATCCAGACAGTGAGTGCAGGGAGAGTGTCGCTGATTCAGGGAAAGCTTTGCGGCCCTTTATAGTTAGTTCCGGAGCAGGGCTGCAAACAGTGTGACCAGAAGTCCTTCTCAGGACTATTCTAGTTGTATACAGGCAGGCAGGATATAGCCAGGTCGGAGTACAGTAGCAGAGTCCTTCTCAGGACTATTGTTGCTATATACAGGCAGGGTATAGCCAGGTCGGAATACAGGCTATTGACCAGTAGAGTCCTTGTCAGGACTATTGTAGCAGTATACAGGCAGGCAGGCAGGAAGGGTAGTGGTGACCGTATACCAGCCTTCATCATATCTGGGGCTGGTGTACACAGTGTAAAACAGTCCAGATAGTGTCAGACTTCTCAGTAATTGTCGCTCCTAAAAACCAGTTAGGTTCTTATTGCGTCCGTGCTTGCATTTAAAAACAGCACGTGTGTGGCAGTCGGTGGCAGGGTACAGGTGCGCGTTTTGCACAAACTATTATATAACGCACAAGTCTAGTGTATAATACACGTCAGTCAGCAGTGTCTGATAGTGTCAGACTTCTCAGTAATTGTCGCTCCTAAAAACCAGTTATGTTCTTATTGCGTCCGTGCTTGCATTTAAAAACAGCATGTGTGTGGCAGTCGGTGGCAGCGTCAGGCTCCATATTGTCCCTGGATAGAGACGTGCATGATGGCCTGTAAACATGAAGTGCCCATTGTAAGGAAGTGGGTCTATTGTAGTATAGCCCTTAGGCAGGGCAGCCAAAAATTGGGAGGCTCCACATTGTCCCTGGATAGAGACGTGCATGATGGCCTGTAAACATGAAGTGCCCATTGTAAGGAAGTGGGTCTATTGTAGTATAGCCCTTAGGCAGTGCAGCCAAAAATTGGGAGGCTCCACATTGTCCCTGGATAGAGATGTGCATGAGGGCCTCAAAACATTGTTCCCATTGCAAAGGAGCGGGTCTCCTGTCGTTGTAATGCCCATTCAGAAAGAATGGGCGAAAAAATTTACCACTGGGGGTATACCTGAAACAACGGCTTAACTATTGTAACGGTCACCATGATGGCGCATGAGGAGAAGGAGGAGCAGTCCAGCGATTAGCCAAAGTCCAGAAGTGTGTTACCATGGGTGAGTTGAGGTACATGGCAAATTCCCGTTACAAACTTTAAATTCCGCTGTAATTTGCTGTTGGTGTGTGTGGTGAAGTCTGGCCAAATCCAACCCTTGTTCATCTTGATCAGAGTCAGCCTGTCAGCATTTACAGTTGACAGGTGGGTGCGTTTATCTGTAATGATTCCACCTGCGGCACTAAAAACACGCTCTGACAAAACGCTAGCGGCAGGGCAGGCCAGGACTTCCAAGGCGTAGAGAGCCAATTCATGCCACGTGTCCAGCTTGGATACACATTAATTGTAAGGCACAGAGGAATGTCGGAGTACAGTTGTTTGATCTGCAAGGTACTCCTTGAGCATCTGGGCAAACTTAGGATTTCTTGTGGCACTACCCCTCACCTCAGGGGCTGTGGTATGTGAGGGGCTGAGAAAACTGTCCCACATCTTAAAGACTGTTCCCCTACCTCTGGCGGATTGGACTTGTGCCCCTCTCGGCTGTACGCCTTGGTTGTCCACTGATTCCTGACCTATGCCGCTAGCGTTTTGTGAGGGGAATGCTTTGCCTACTTCCGTGACTATGGCCTTCTGGAACTGCTGCATTTTGCCTGACCTCTCTGCCTCGGGAATAAGAGACATAAAGTTCTCCTTTTAGCGTGGGTCTAACAGTGTTACCAACCAGTAATGATTGTCGGCCAAGATGTTCTTAACGCGAGGGTCACGAGACAGGCAGCTTACCATAAAGTCAGCCATGTGTGCCAGACTCTTAACAGCCATCACTTCAGTATCCTGACCAACACGATGACTGAACATGCTGTCCTCCTCCTCCTCCTCCTCATCATCTACCCTGTCCTCTGGCCAGCCACGCTGAACCGAGGATATGACTGCATGTCATATCCTCAATTTGGCCAGAGAGTTGCTCCATGTCTTCATCCTCCTCCTCGTCATAGTCCTCCACTGCACGTTGTGATGAGACGAGGCTGGGCTGTGTGTTATCATCACCCACACCCACTACTGTTTCTTGCTCAAACTCATCGCGCTCCGCCTGCAATGCATCATGGTTGTTTTTTGAGCAGAGACCATTTTAGAAGGCAGAGAAGCGGTATGGTGACGCTAATAATGTCGTCATCGCCGCTCACCATCTTGGTGGAGTCCTCAAAGTTTTGGCGGATGGTGCATAGGTCGGACATCCATCTCCACTCCTCAGGTGTTATGTGTGGAGTTTGACCCATTTCCCGACGGCTTAGGTGATGCAGGTACTCAACAACTGCCCTCTTCTGCTCACATATCCTGACCAACTTGTGCAGAGTTGAATTCCAACGCGTGGGGACATCACACACCAGTCTGTGTGCCGGAAGATGCAAACGGCGTCTTAAGCCGGCAAGGCCGGCTGAAGCAGTAGGTGACTTTCGAAAATGTGCAGACAGGCGGCGAACTTTTACCAGCAGATCAGACAGCTCTGAGTATGACTTTAGAAACCGCTGAACCACAAGGTTGAGCACATGGGCCACGCATGGAACATGTGTCAGCTGGCCTCGCCTCAAAGCCGCCACCAGGTTCCGGCCATTGTCACACACGACCTTTCCTGGCTTTAGGTTCAGAGTTGTGAGCCAGTGATCTGCCTGCTGTTTCAGAGCTGTCCACACCTCTTCTGCATTGTGGGGTTTGTCACCTATGCAGATTAGCTTCAGCACTGCCTGTTGCCGCTTCGCCGAGGCAGTGCTGCAGTGCTTCTGTGTCGCCCTGGACAAGCCAGGGGCCACAGAGCACAACACTTAAACACCCCACACTCCCTGCAGGCATATCATAGTCAAAACACAAAATCCTTGTTGCCTTCCCCAGGGGCTGTTGTCCACACCAGGGTGTGGAGCCAGGCGGTTGGTCTCCACCCACCGAGGAGGAGGGAAAACACAGGCAGTGAGAGTTAAGCTAAGGAAGTGGAAGGAGGAAAGTAGTAGAGAGGAGAAAAGTGACAGCAAAGAGCCTGAAGTTGGTCCGGGTGTGTGGCCCGGACAGGACAGCAAGGTTGGCAGGATGTGGTGACCGTCTGCAGTGGAGGCCGATTGGAGTCTGCCGTAAGGACCGTGGACGGGTGGTGACCCGGCCGTACCGGACCGGTATACAAAGAGAAGCCAGCACCATTGGCAGAGGACTTTCGGATCCCGGCAAGGCTTGGTGTCGCCGTGAATTTGCCAAATCCGTTAGTGAAGGGAACCTCAGGGTTTCCAAACAGCCAAGTCCAGATAGAAGGCAACCGTACAACCGTGAAGGGGAGACACCGCCACCGCCAAGGGCAACCGTCTCCCAGGGCCAGCGCCTGTGGGCAAAAGGGGCTCCTCCGGCCCATATCCAGGTCGGGGAGCGGGTTACCGTTGGGAAACCATCACTACCAACACTTAACTTAGGTGCAGGGAGAGACAGTCATCACTAACCTGCAGGGAGGAACAACCGCAGCCGTCCGAGTGACCCGTCCATCCAGCCACTTGTTTTACCGTGAACTGTGTCATCATCATTGGGCTGAGTGAGTACCTCCGTGCCGTGCGGCACAGCGCTGCCCCTGCGACCCTGCACCTCATCAGGCCCCGCAACCCGCCTGTCATCCATCTCTACCCCATCACCAGGCCCCGGGACAACCAACCCCCCTACCCACGGAGGGGAGAAATAACAACAAAGCTGCTCCCTGTCACAGGCTCCCGGGATCCCCGTCCAGAGCAGCGGTGGTGTCCACACAATCACCACAACCGTGGGTGGCGTCACGGACAATATCCCCAAAACCCAAACCACCCCTTTTCACTCACGGGCGAGTAGCGCCGCTCGAGTCCCCGGGATCCGGCCATCGCTCGAGCCAACGAGCAGCAGCAGCCATAGAGCAGCGTCAGCCGGACCCGAGCAGTGGGAGAGCGCACCGTCCCCTCCTCCGCCCGCGACACTTCCAGCTTGGGACTGGTGTGGAGGGTAAAGTGGATGAGGATGCGCAGGAGGAGGAGGAGGCTGAGGAGCATGACATTCCGGAGCTGTAGAGTGTGTGTGAAACCCTGACTGAGGTAGGGCCTGCAAAACTTGGTGTGTGAAGGACGTGTTCCGTCCCTCGCTCAGACTGGGTCCCAGCTTGCACAATATTAACCCAGTGTGACGTCAACGAGATGTAGCGGCCTTGCCCACATGCACTTGTCCACGTGTCTGTGGTTAGGTGGACTTTGGCTGAAACAGCGTTGTTCAGGGCACGTGTGATGTTTTGTGACACACTGGTTATGCAATGCGGGGACGGCACACCGGGAGAAATAGTGGCGGCTGTGGACCGAGTAACGTGGGACAGCTGCCACCATCAGGTCGCGGAATGCTTCTGTCTCAACCAGCCTAAAAGGCAACATTTCCAGCGCAAGCAGTCGCGAAATGTTAGCATTTAGAACTGTGGCATGTGGGGTGTTGGTAGTGTATTTGCGCCTGCGTTCAAAGGTTTGCTGAATGGATAACTGAACGCTGCGCTGGGACAAGGACGTGCTTGATGATGGTGTTATTTCTGCGTAGGCAACTGCAGGTGCAGGAGTGGAGGAGGCTTGTTCTCAGGCAGCATGGACAGGGGATTGGCTCGCATGCACAACCAGCGAAGACGTAGCAGTGACATCAGCAAGCACTGCTCCTCGACTCTGTTGTACTTCCCACAAAGTCGGGTGCTTGGCTGACATGTGCCTGATCATGCTGGTGGTGGTCAGGCTGCTAGTTTTGGTACCCCTGCTGATGCTGGCATGGCAGGTGTTGCAAATGGCCTTTTTAGAATCATCTGGAGCCAACTTAAAAAACTGCCAGTGTCAGAGTTCCGGGTTTTCCAGTTTTCTTTTGAAAGAGCTTGCCCTTTGGTAACATGGAGTTTTCTGTTCTGTTGCCCTACTTCCTGTCCATCTGTTTAAAAGCCGCCCCCAAAGCTTAGTCCAGTGCCTGAGTATACTGCTTCCTGTGTGCTCCTGCCCTGCTGCTTTTGGTTCCTGATTGTTATTCGGATCCTCTTGGAAAACAACCGACACCGACTCTGGACTTCATCTGGTATCATCTAGCTGTGCCCGGACTCCGTTTGCCGTCTTTGGTCGGCACTTCTGCCCGGTTCCTTCCGTTTAATACCACTCTGGACTCACATCACGTACGGACATTTTTGGACTTACCTATTGCCCTTTTGTGTCCCGGCTGCTGCGCATTTAGGGCTTCTGGGGTGATTGCCAGACAGTCCCTGTATAGGGGTTCGCTCTTGGTGGTCTCCCTGGGGGAGTCCGGTGCGCGGTCCCAGGAATTCCCTTTCGCTCCGTCCCTGGAAGGTATTTCCTGTATTTATGTTCTACTGTGTTTTTGTTCCGTTTATGTACATATTTGCTGGTTGCATATTATAAACGTCTTGCACCAAGAACTCGTCTCTGGTTGTCATTGCCCTAACGCAATCGAAATCCTCAATACATACAATAGTATTACAGCCAGACTCGGGAAGACCTAACATTTGTACAGGCACCTTGTGTCGTGTTGTTCCGGGGAACAGTTGCCTGACGTCTGCCTGGGGCCACCACTCTGCTTCTTACTGCCTGTTGGGATGCTACGCCTCCCTCCCCCTGTGCACTGCTGTCCTCGCTCTGCATATCCTCCTGCCAGGTTGGGTCAGTTACTGGATCATCCACCACGTCGTCTTCCTCTTCCGCACCCTGCTCCTCCTCCTGACTTCCTGACAATTGTGTCTCATCATCGTCCACCCCTTGTTGAGACACGTTGCCAACTTCGTGAGAACGTGGCTGCTCAAATATTTGGGCATCTGTACATACAATCTCGTCATGGCCCACTTCAACAGGAGCTGGCGAGAGGCCAGAATTTGTGAATGGAAACGTGAACAAACAGCTCTTCCGAGTGTCCAAGTGTGGGATCAGTAATGTCCGTGGACGTGTACTCGGCCTGGTGGTAGGAAGGAGGATCAGGTTCTGAAATGTGCGGTGCAGTATCACGGCTACTGACACTTGACCGTGTGGAAGACAGAGTGTTTGTGGTGGTGCCAATCTGACTGGAAGCATTATCCGCTATCCAACTAACAACCTGTTGACACTGCTCTTGGTTCAAGAGCGGTGTACTGCTGCGGTCCCCAAGAATTTGGGACAGGACGTGCGAGCGACTAGATGTGGCCCTTTGTTGTGGCGAAATTAGAGCTTGCACACAACCTCGGTCTCTGCCTGCACCACCATCACGTCCACTTCCTTGTTCGTTGACAACGCCCTTGCGCATTTTGCAATGCTGTGCTGATGTGTATTCACTAGACTTGTGCGTTATATCCAAGTTTTTGCAAAACTCACACAAATGCAGCGGAAAGCTGCCACCAACAGGCACACACGTGCGGTTTTTAAATGCAAGCACGGAAGCACTAAGAACCTAACAGGTCTCTATCCAGGGACAACGTGGAGCCTCCCAATTTTTGGCTGCCCTGCCTAAGGGCTATACTACAATAGACCCACTTCCTTCCAATGGGCACTTCAGGTTTACAGGCCATCATGCACGTCTCTATCCAGGGACAATGTGGAGCCTCCCAATTTTTGGCTGCCCTGCCTAAGGGCTATACTATAATACACCCACTTCCTTCCAATGGGCACTTCAGGTTTACAGGCCCTCATGCACGTCTCTATCCAGGGACAACGTGGAGCCTCCCATATTTTGGCTGCCTTGCCTAAGGGCTATACTACAATAGACCCACTTCCTTCCAATGGGCACTTCAGGTTTACAGGCCCTCATGCACGTCTCTATCCAGGGACAACGTGGAGCCTCCCAATTTTTGGCTGCCCTGCCTAAGGGCTATACTACAATAGACCCACTTCCTTCCAATGGGCACTTCAGGTTTACAGGCCCTCATGCACGTCTCTATCCAGGGACAACGTGGAGCCTCCCAATTTTTGGCTGCCCTGCCTAAGGGCTATACTACAATAGACCCACTTCCTTACAATGGGCACTTCAGGTTTACAGGCCATCATGCACGTCTCTATCCAGGGACAACGTGGAGCCTCCCAATTTTTGGCTGCCCTGGCAAAGGGCTATACTAAAATAGACCCACTTCCTTACAATGGGCACTTCAGGTTTACAGGCCCTCATGCACGTCTCTATCCAGGGACAACGTGGAGCCTCCCAATTTTTGGCTGCCCTGCCTAAGGGCTATACTACAATAGACCCACTTCCTTACAATGGGCACTTCAGGTTTACAGGCCCTCATGCACGTCTCTATCCAGGGACAACGTGGAGCCTCCCAATTTTTGGCTGCCCTGCCTAAGGGCTATACTACAATAGACCCACTTCCTTCCAATGGGCACTTCAGGTTTACAGGCCCTCATGCACGTCTCTATCCAGGGACAACGTGGAGCCTCCCAATTTTTGGCTGCCCTGCCTAAGGGCTATACTACAATAGACCCACTTCCTTCCAATGGGCACTTCAGGTTTACAGGCCCTCATGCACGTCTCTATCCAGGGACAACGTGGAGCCTCCCAATTTTTGGCTGCCCTGGCAAAGGGCTATACTAAAATAGACCCACTTCCTTACAATGGGCACTTCAGGTTTACAGGCCATCATGCACGTCTCTATCCAGGGACAATGTGGAGCCTCCCAATTTTTGGCTGCCCTGCCTAAGGGCTATACTATAATACACCCACTTCCTGACAATGGGCACTTCAGGTTTACAGGCCCTCATGCACGTCTCTATCCAGGGACAACGTGGAGCCTCCCAATTTTTGGCTGCCCTGCCTAAGGGCTATACTATAATACACCCACTTCCTGACAATGGGCACTTCAGTTTTACAGGCCATCATGCACGTCTCTATCCAGGGACAATGTGGAGCCTCCCAATTTTTGGCTGCCCTGCCTAAGGGCTATACTACAATAGACCCACTTCCTTACAATGGGCACTTCAGGTTTACAGGCCCTCATGCACGTCTGTATGCAGGGGCATTGGTGAACCTCACAATTTTGGACTGCCCTGGCAAAGGAAAATACTACAAAGACTCACTTCCTCAAAATGGGCACATTAGACTCAAGAGGCCTTCATGTACGTCTCTTCTCAGGGACATCGGAGTGCCACACAATGTTTTCACGTAAAATCTTTCATGTATTAATCTCAAAAAGTAACATACACCAGCTCTATCTCACTATTGGGTATGTGCCCTTAACATTTCTGCCATGAAAAATCATTTTGGGGTCATTTTGGAAGGTTTTCTGGTGAGTCCGTAAAAATGGCGTGAAACGCGGACAAAATTGTTCACAGCTGTGACTTTTGAGTGATAAATGCTTCAAGGGGTCTTCCCCATGCTGTTGCCATGTCATTTGAGCACTCTTCTGAGACTTTTGTGACATTTTTAGAGTTTCTCCATGCTGCCGGGGGGTCATTTCACAAAAATACTCGGGTCTCCCATAGGATAACATTGGGCTCGTTGCTCGGCCCGAGTACACGAGTATCTTGGGAGGCTCGGCCCGAGCTTCGAGCACCCGAGCTTTTTAGTACTCGCTCACCACTATTACTAAGCCATTATACTAGCAAACACTGAGGAAACTTAGTGGCATCCTAAAAGTGGCTGTTGGACTTCCATTAGTGTCCCACTAGTGCAAATCTATTTGCAGCACCTCTGCATTGCACACTCAAGTTCATTGTTGCTAAGCCATTATACTAGCAAACCAGTGACTATGTAAGGGGAATACATGAAATAGCAGAAACTGCTGTGTGAATACTGACTTGAAAAATCCAATAGCTACAGTTAGGTCCAGAAATATTTGGACAGTGACACAAGTTTTGTTATTTTAGCTGTTTACAAAAACATGTTCAGAAATACAATTATATATATAATATGGGCTGAAAGTGCACACTCCCAGCTGCAATATGAGAGTTTTCACATCCAAATCGGAGAAAGGGTTTAGGAATCATAGCTCTGTAATGCATAGCCTCCTCTTTTTCAAGGGACCAAAAGTAATTGGACAAGGGACTCTAAGGGCTGCAATTAACTCTGAAGGTGTCTCCCTCGTTAACCTGTAATCAATGAAGTACTTAAAAGGTCTGGGGTTGATTACAGGTGTGTGGTTTTGCATTTGGAAGCTGTTGCTGTGACCAGACAACATGCGGTCTAAGGAACTCTCAATTGACATGAAGCAGAACATCCTGAGGCTGAAAAAAAAAGAAAAAATCCATCAGAGAGATAGCAGACATGCTTGGAGTAGCAAAATCAACAGTCGGGTACATTCTGAGAAAAAAGGAATTGACTGGTGAACTTGGGAACTCAAAAAGGCCTGGGCGTCCACGGATGACAACAGTGGTGGATGATCGCCGCATACTTTCTTTGGTGAAGAAGAACCCGTTTACAACATCAACTGAAGTCCAGAACACTCTCAGAGAAGTAGGTGTATCTGTCTCTAAGTCAACAGTAAAGAGAAGACTCCATGAAAGTAAATACAAAGGGTTCACATCTAGATGCAAACCATTCATCAATTCCAAAAATAGACAGGCCAGAGTTAAATTTGCTGAAAAACACCTCATGAAGCCAGCTCAGTTCTGGAAAGTATTCTATGGACAGATGAGACAAAGATCAACCTGTACCAGAATGATGGGAAGAAAAAAGTTTGGAGAAGAAAGGGAACGGCACATGATCCAAGGCACAACACATCCTCTGTAAAACATGGTGGAGGCAACGTGATGGCATGGGCATGCATGGCTTTCAATGGCACTGGGTCACTTGTGTTTATTGATGACATAACAGCAGACAAGAGTAGCCGGATGAATTCTGAAGTGTACCGGGATATACTTTCAGCCCAGATTCAGCCAAATGCCGCAAAGTTGATCGGACGGCGCTTCATAGTACAGATGGACAATGACCCAAAGCATACAGCCAAAGCTACCCAGGAGTTCATGAGTGCCAAAAAGTGGAACATTCTGCAATGGCCAAGTCAATCACCAGATCTTAACCCAATTGAGCATGCATTTCACTTGCTCAAATCCAGACTTAAGACGGAAAGACCCACAAACAAGCAAGACCTGAAGGCTGCGGCTGTAAAGGCCTGGCAAAGCATTAAGAAGGAGGAAACCCAGCGTTTGGTGATGTCCATGGGTTCCAGACTTAAGGCAGTGATTGCCTCCAAAGGATTCGCAACAAAATATTGAAAATAAAAATATTTTGTTTGGGTTTGGTTTATTTGTCCAATTACTTTTGACCTCCTAAAATGTGGAGTGTTTGTAAAGAAATGTGTACAATTCCTACAATTTCTATCAGATATTTTTGTTCAAACCTTCAAATTAAACGTTACACTCTGCACTTGAATTCTGTTGTAGAGGTTTCATTTCAAATCCAATATGGTGGCATGCAGAGCCCAACTCGCGAAAATTGTGTCACTATCCAAATATTTCTGGACCTAACTGTATATGTAAGAGTGAAAATGTGAAAAATGGAATCTGCATTACTGCCATGAATATATGAATCAAGATAAATTTAGCTACTGAATTGATTAATGCAATAGAGCCCCAACACTACGCCAAAGAACTCATATGTTCATGGCAGTAATGCAGATTCCATATTTCACATTTTCACTCTTACATATAGCTATTGGATTTTTCAAGTCAGTATTCACACAGCAGTTTCTGCTATTTCATGTATTCCCCTTACATAGTCACTGGTGTGCATACCTTATCTCCCCATAGTGATGTTTTTTTTAGGTTTTTGCACACTGTTCAGACTTAGAATGGAGTTCCAAACGTTATTCCTTATTTGTTAGTTAGTTTTCGTTTGTGAACCCTCCCCAACCACACCTATTGCCAATCCATATCATACGCATAAATAGCCTGGGTCTCAGCTTCCCATACACGGTAAGTTTTTTAACTGCATGATAGGACACACACAAGCTAGGGACCCCAACGTAGAGAAATACTTTGGCGTAGTGTTGGGGCTCTATTGCATTGATCAATTCAGTAGCTAAATTTCTCTTGATTCATATGTTTATGGCAGTAATGCAGATTCCATTTTTCACATTTTCACTCTTACATATAGCTATTGGATTTTTCAAGTCAGTATTCACACAGCAGTTTCTGCTATTTCATGTATTCCCCTTACATAGTCACTGGTGTGCATACCTTATCTCCCCATAGTGATGTTTTTTTAGGTTTTTGCACCCAGTTCAGACTTAGAATGGTGTTCCAAACGTTATTCCTTATTTACTATACTAGCAAACACTGAGGAAACTTAGTGGCATCCTAAAAGTGACTGTTGGACTTCCATTAGTGTCCCACTAGTGCAAATCTATTTGCAGCACCTCTGCATTGCACACTCAAGCTCATTGTTACTAAGCCATTATACTAACAAACACTGAGGAAACTTAGTGGCATCCTAAAAGTGGCTGTTGGACTTCCATTAGTGTCCAACTAGTGCAAATCTATTTGTAGCACCTCTGCATTGCACACTCAAGCTAATTGTTACTAAGCCATTATACTAGCAAACACTGAGGAAACTTAGTGGCATCCTAAAAGTGGCTGTTAGACTTCATTAGTGTCCCACTGGTGCAAATCTATTTGCAGCACCTCTGTATTGCACACTCAAACTCATTTTTACTAAGCTATTATACTAGCAAACTGTGCTGCCATTTTAAGGGCCATAGTTTCATTGTCCGGGATAGTTATTGTTGTTTATTCTGCTGACAATAAAGGTAGACCACCGCTGCAATCTACACCACCTCTCAATTTTTACTACCACATTTTAAGTGGACATTCTTGTCGCTAGCAGAATGAGTGACAAAATGACAGATGCTGGTGGAAAGGGGAACAGGCGTGTTGGAAAAGGAAAAAAAGTTTGTGTCTGTGGGGAAGGTGGTAAAGCTCCATTAACATCTGCTGAAGATAGGCCATCTTCCAGCAAAAGTAAGATGTCTACTACTTACCGTGGACAATCCGATGTGCTCCCTTTTTTACGAACACGAACAACTGGAACAAAGATAGATGTTGCCCAAAAAAAGAAAATGCTTGAATGGATCTCAAGTGGTCCAACAAGTGCCCTCTCCTCCACCTCAACTACCACATCCAAAAAACACCAGTCCTCTGAGTTGTCATCCCAATCACACTTGCTTTCTCCCAGCTCTCAAGTCTCCATCCGCCCTGCACAGTATGGTGGAACTGAGATGGCTGAGTCTGCAGAGCTGTTCAGTCACACTATAGCCTGGGAATCAGAGGTCTGCTCCCAAGCTACAGTGAGTACAGACCAGGAAATGGTCTGCAGTAATGCCCAGAACCTTTGTGACTCAGATTCAGGCCGTGATGGCCAAGTTCATGAGCATAATGTTGAGCCTTATTCACAAACTGAAACACCTGTTGTAATAGACAATGAGGAACATACTGATGATGATGAGACGCAGATACCAGATTGGAATGACAACTTAAATATTCGTTTAGGGCAGGAAGAGGCTCGGTCTGAGAGGGAGGGGAATGCAAACACAACGCTTGATGAGGATCTTCTAGATCCCACCTACTGTCAACCCACAGTCAGGCACTCGAGGAGGTCAACAGAGGCGGCGGAGGAGGATGCTACTGACGACGAAGTTACCTTGCGCCTTCCTGGACAGAGGAGGAGTACTGGTAGCACGTCTACAATTGCATCCTCAGCCACCACTCTGCCTCTGAGCACTAGTCGGGGTGGCTCAGCAGGTCGTATGCCCTCTAAACCTTGCCTAGCCTGGTCCTTTTTTGACATAGCAAAAGATCGCCCAAATCATGTGATATATAAAAATTGTCGTGATTCTGTTAGTAGAGGGCAAAACCTCAGCAGTTTTACTTCTTCCATGAATCGTCACATGAATAAATATCATACAGTTAGGTCCAGAAATATTTGGACAGTGACACAAGTTTTGTTATTTTAGCTGTTTACAAAAACATGTTCAGAAATACAATTATATATATAATATGGGCTGAAAGTACACACTCCCAGCTGCAATATGAGAGTTTTCACATCCAAATCGGAGAAAGGGTTTAGGAATCATAGCTCTGTAATGCATAGCCTCCTCTTTTTAAAGGGACCAAAAGAAATTGGACAAGGGACTCTAAGGGCTGCAATTAACTCTGAAGGCGTCTCCCTCGTTAACCTGTAATCAATGAAGTAGTTAAAAGGTCTGGGGTTGATTACAGGTGTGTGGTTTTGCCTTTGGAAGCTGTTGCTGTGACCAGACAACATGCGGTCTAAGGAACTCTCAATTAAGGTGAAGCAGAACATCCTGAGGCTGAAAAAAAAGAAAAAATCCATCAGAGAGATAGCAGACATGCTTGGAGTAGCAAAATCAACAGTCGGGTACATTCTGAGAAAAAAGGAATTGACTGGTGAGCTTGGGAACTCAAAAAGGCCTGGGCGTCCACGGATGACAACAGTGGTGGATGATCGCCGCATACTTTCTTTGGTGAAGAAGAACCCGTTCACAACATCAACTGAAGTCCAGAACACTCTCAGTGAAGTAGGTGTATCTGTCTCTAAGTCAACAGTAAAGAGAAGACTCCATAAAAGTAAATACAAAGGGTTCACATCTAGATACAAACCATTCATCAATTCCAAAAATAGACAGGCCAGAGTTAAATTTGCTGAAAAACACCTCATGAAGCCAGCTCAGTTCTGGAAAAGTATTCTATGGACAGATGAGACAAAGATCAACCTGTACCAGAATGATGGGAAGAAAAAAGTTTGGAGAAGAAAGGGAACGGCACATGATCCAAGGCACACCACATCCTCTGTAAAACATGGTGGAGGCAACGTGATGGCATGGGCATGCATGACTTTCAATGGCACTGGGTCACTTGTGTTTATTGATGACAAAACAGCAGACAAGAGTAGACGGATGAATTCTGAAGTGTACCGGGATATACTTTCAGCCCAGATTCAGCCAAATGCCGCAAAGTTTATCGGACGGCGCTTCATAGTACAGATGGATAATGACCCCAAGCATATAGCCAAAGCTACCCAGGAGTTCATGAGTGCAAAAAAGTGGAACATTCTGCAATGGCCAAGTCAATCACCAGATCTTAACCCAATTGAGCATGCATTTCACTTGCTCAAATCCAGACTTAAGACGGAAAGACCCACAAACAAGCAAGACCTGAAGGCTGTGGCTGTAAAGGCCTGGAAAAGCATTAAGAAGGAGGAAACCCAGCGTTTGGTGATGTCCATGGGTTCCAGACTTAAGGCAGTGATTGCCTCCAAAGGATTCGCAACAAAATATTGAAAATACAAATATTTTGTTTGGGTTTGGTTTATTTGTCCAATTACTTTTGACCTCCTAAAATGTGGAGTGTTTGTAAAGAAATGTGTACAATTCCTACAATTTCTATCAGATATTTTTGTTCAAACCTTCAAATTAAACGTTACAATCTGCACTTGAATTCTGTTGTAGAGGTTTCATTTCAAATCCAATGTAGTGGCATGCAGAGCCCAACTCGCGAAAATTGTGTCACTGTCCAAATATTTCTGGACCTAACTGTATGTCCCAGTGGGAAGCTCACCGTGCTGCAATGCGGCCTAGCGGAGCGGACCATCCACCGCCTGCCCCTTCCAGTGCATCCGCGCGCTCTTCATCTTCTAGGACTGTGGGGACAGCTGTCACACCTGGTTTTCCACGCACAACTTCCACCACTGTAACCGCAACAGGCAGTTTGCTTGGTAGGTCGTCAGTTGGTTTGGAAGGGGAAACAAGTGCGTGTGTACAGCTCTCTCAGACATCGATAGCACCAACGTTGGATGAAGGCAACATCATGTCTACGCCTGCACTTTCCTCACAAACCTGCATTTTTCCAGGGACACCCTACTCACCACCGAATACACACAGCAGCCAGATCTCTGTCCCTCAGATGTGGACAAACAAAAGGCCATGTCCTGCGACCCATGACAAAGCTAAGAGGTTAACTTTATCCCTCTGTAAGCTCTTGGCTACCGAAATGCTGCCTTTCCGCCTGGTGGACACACAGGATTTTAGAGACCTTATGTCTGTCGCTGTGCCCCAGTACCAGATGCCCAGTCGCCACTACTTCTCTAAGAAAGGTGTGCCTGTGCTACACCAGCATATCGCACACAACATCACCGCTTCCTTGAGAAACTCTGTGTGTGAATGGGTGCATTTCACCACCGATACTTGGACCATTAAGCATGGACAGGGACATTACATGTCGCTGACTGGGCACTGGGTAACTATGGTGCTAGATGGTGAAGGGTCTGCTGCACAAGTCTTGCCATCCCCACGACTTGTGTGTCAATCCTCTGTCTGTCCAAGTTCCTCCACTGCTTCTGCCTCCTCAACCTCGTCTGGGTCCTCCACCTCCACCCCAAGCCTGCCTGGCCAGGCCACCAGCATTGTAACTGCGCAGAAGGAATCATGCACAACTCATTACTATGCTGGCAGCAGAGCGCAACGGCATCAGACGGTCTTTGTCTTGAAATGTCTTGGAACTAAGAGTCACACAGCGGCTGAGATGTGGGCAGCTCTGGAGACTGAGTTTGGTAAATGGTTGTCTCCACTCAACCTGCAGCCTGGTAAGGCCGTGTGCGACAATGCTGCAAACCTGGGTGCGGCCCTTCGCCTGGGCAAGGTGACACACTTGCCTTGTATGGCTGACGTGTTGAACCTTGTTGTCCAGCAATTTTTAACACACTATCCCGGCCTAGATGGCCTTCTGAACAGGACACGAAAACTGTCTGCTCACTTCCGCCGTTCAACCGCCGCAGCTGAGCGACTTGCATCACTCCAGAAGTCTTTCGGCCTGCCGGTTCATCGCCTGAAATGCGAAGTGCCGACATGCTGAAATTCGACTCTCCACATGTTACAGCTAGAGTTGAGCGCGGTTCGAGGTTCGAGGTTCTCCAGTTCTAGGCTCGAGTGATTTTGGGGGCTGTTCGAGATCGAACTAGAACTCGAGCTTTTTGCAAAAGCTCGATAGTTCTAGATACGTTCGAGAACGGTTCTAGCAGCAAAAAGCAGGGCTTTTTACAGCTACAGTGTGCAGGAGCCATCGCTGGCAGCCTGCCAGAAGCTGGTAACCAAGATAAACATCGGGTATCCAACCAAAGCGCTTTGGTTAGTAACCCGATGTTTATCCTAGTTACGTGCAGGAAGCCCACACTTCCCCGCTCAGCTCACTCCGCCCCCTCCTGCCCGCGGCATGTACACACGTACACACACACACACACACACACACACACACACACACACACACACACAGACGGTCCCGCTCGGCTTACCTGCGGTCGGCCCGGGGGCAGCAGTCCTTGGCACTGGAAACTGTGGCTGCCGGCCCTTTAAGGCCACTGTGTTCTCCTGCATTGAGCATCATCTGTGGGCGGAGCTACCGCCCGGCGTCCTGCTCGGTCGCACAGATGAAGGAGTCACAGTGCCAGCCAGCGACCCCCAGCACATCGCTTCCCTCCGGCGCTGTGTGGGCCACATCTGCACCGTGACCTGATCAGTATGTGGGACATCACTCCCTCCCCGCCCCTCCCTGTCCCCCCGTGCGTGTGTGGGCCCCGGAGCCGCGTGTGTGACCCCCTGAGCCGCGTGTGTGGGCCCCGCAGAGCCGTGTGTGTGACCCCCGGAGCCGCGTGTGTGGGCCCCGCAGAGCAAGGTGTGTGTTTGTATGTATGCATGCAGCAGAGCAGTATGCGTGTCTGTATGTATGTATATATGCAGTAGAGCAGTATGCGTGTATGTATGTATGTATGTATATATGCAGCAGAGCAGTATGCGTGTCTATATGTATGTATATATGCAGCAGAGCAGTATGCGTGTCTATATGTATGTATGTATGCAGCAGAGCAGTATGCGTGTCTATATGTATGTATGTATGCAGCAGAGCAGTATGCGTGTCTGTCTGTATGTATGTATGTATGCAGCAGAGCAGTATGCGTGTCTGTATGTATGTATGTATATATGCAGCAGAGCAGTATGCGTGTCTATATGTATGTATATATGCAGCAGAGCAGTATGCGTGTATGCATGTATATATGCAGCAGAGCAGTATGCGTGTATGTATGTATGTATATATGCAGCAGAGCAGTATGCGTGTCTGTATGTATGTATGCATATATGCAGCAGAGCAGTATGCGTGTATGTATGTATATATGCAGCAGAGCAGTATGCATGTCTGTATGTATGTATGTATGTATGCAGCAGAGCAGTATGCGTGTCTATATGTATGTATATATGCAGCAGAGCAGTATGCGTGTATGTATGTATATATGCAGCAGAGCAGTATGCGTGTATGTATGTATGTATGCAGCAGAGCAGTATGCGTGTATGTATGTATGTATGTATATATGCAGCAGAGCAGTATGCGTGTCTGTATGTATGTATGTATATATGCAGCAGAGCAGTATGCGTGTATGTATGTATGTATATATGCAGCAGAGCAGTATGCGTGTCTATATGTATGTATATATGCAGCAGAGCAGTATGCGTGTATGTATGTATGTATGCAGCAGAGCAGTATGCGTGTATGTATGTATGTATATATGCAGCAGAGCAGTATGCGTGTCTGTATGTATGTATGTATATATGCAGCAGAGCAGTATGCGTGTATGTATGTATGTATATATGCAGCAGAGCAGTATGCATGTCTGTATGTATGTATGTATGTATGCAGCAGAGCAGTATGTGTGTCTATATGTATGTATATATGCAGCAGAGCAGTATGCGTGTATGTATGTATGTATGCAGCAGAGCAGTATGCGTGTCTGTATGTATGTATGTATATATGCAGCAGAGCAGTATGCGTGTATGTATGTATGTATATATGCAGCAGAGCAGTATGCGTGTATGTATGTATGTATGCAGCAGAGCAGTATGCGTGTCTGTATGTATGTATATATGCAGCAGAGCAGTATGCGTGTCTATATGTATGTATATATGCAGCAGAGCAGTATGCGTGTCTGTATGTATGTATGTATATATGCAGCAGAGCAGTATGCGTGTATGTATGTATGTATATATGCAGCAGAGCAGTATGCGTGTATGTATGTATGTATGCAGCAGAGCAGTATGCGTGTCTGTATGTATGTATATATGCAGCAGAGCAGTATGCGTGTCTGTATGTATGTATATATGCAGCAGAGCAGTATGCATGTCTGTATGTATGCATGTATATATGCAGCAGAGCAGTATGCGTGTATGTATGTATGTATATATGCAGCAGAGCAGTATGCGTGTCTGTATGTATGCATGCAGCAGAGCAGTATGCGTGTCTGTATGTATGTATATATGCAGCAGAGCAGTATGCGTGTCTGTATGTATGTATGTATATATGCAGCAGAGCAGTATGCGTGTCTGTATGTATGTATGTATGCAGCAGAGCAGTATGCGTGTCTGTATGTATGTATATATGCAGCAGAGCAGTATGCGTGTCTGTATGTATGTATATATGCAGCAGAGCAGTATGCGTGTCTGTATGTATGTATGTATGTATGAAGCAGAGCAGTATGCGTGTCTATATGTATGTATGTATATATGCAGCAGAGCAGTATGCGTGTCTGTATGTATATATGCAGCAGAGCAGTATACGTGTCTCTATGTATGTATGTATGCATGCAGAGCAGTATGCGTGTCTATATGTATGTATGCAGCAGAGCAGTATGCGTGTCTATATGTATGTATATATGCAGCAGAGCAGTATGCATGTCTGTATGTATGTATATATGCAGCAGAGCAGTATGCGTGTCTGTATGTATGTATATATGCAGCAGAGCAGTATGCGTGTCTATATGTATGTATGTATATATGCAGCAGAGCAGTATGCGTGTCTGTATGTATATATGCAGCAGAGCAGTATACGTGTCTCTATGTATGTATGCATGCAGAGCAGTATGCGTGTCTATATGTATGTATGTATGCAGCAGAGCAGTATGTGTGTTTGTATGTATGTATGTATATATGCAGCAGAGCAGTATGCGTGTCTATATGTATGTATATATGCAGCAGAGCAGTATGCGTGTCTATATGTATGTATATATGCAGCAGAGCAGTATGCGTGTCTGTATGTATGTATATATGCAGCAGAGCAGTATGCGTGTCTGTATGTATGTATGTATATATGCAGCAGAGCAGTATGCGTGTCTGTATGTATGTATATATGCAGCAGAGCAGTATGCGTGTCTGTATGTATGTATATATGCAGCAGAGCAGTATGAGTGTCTATATGTATGTATGAATATATGCAGCAGAGCAGTATGCGTGTCTGTATGTATATATGCAGCAGAGCAGTATACGTGTCTCTATGTATGTATGCATGCAGAGCAGTATGCGTGTCTATATGTATGTATGTATGCAGCAGAGCAGTATGCGTTTCTGTATGTATGTATGTATTTGCAGCAGAGCAGTATGCGTGTCTATATGTATGTATATATGCAGCAGAGCAGTATGCGTGTCTATATGTATGTATGTATGCAGCAGAGCAGTATGCGTGTCTGTATGTATGTATATATGCAGCAGAGCAGTATGCGTGTCTGTATGTATGTATATATGCAGCAGAGCAGTATGCGTGTCTGTATGTATGTATATATGCAGCAGAGCAGTATGCGTGTCTGTATGTATGTATGTATATATGCAGCAGAGCAGTATGCGTGTCTATATGTATGTATGTATATATGTAGCAGAGTAGTATGCGTGTCTGTATGTATGTATGTATATATGCAGCAGAGCAGTATGCGTGTCTACATGTATGTATATATGCAGCAGAGCAGTATGCGTGTCTGTATGTATGTATATATGCAGCAGAGCAGTATGCGTGTCTGTATGTATGTATGTATATATGTAGCAGAGCAATATGCGTGTCTGTATGTATGTATATATGCAGCAGAGCATTATACGTATCTATATGTATGTATATATGCAGCAGAGCAGTATGCGTGTCTGTATGTATGTATATATGCAGCAGAGCAGTATGCGTGTCTGTATGTATGTATATATGCAGCAGAGCAGTATACGTGTCTATATGTATGTATATATGCAGCAGAGCAGTATGCGTGTCTGTATGTATGTATATATGCAGCAGAGCAGTATGCGTGTCTGTATGTATGTATATATGAAGCAGAGCAGTATGCGTGTCTGTATGTATGTATATATGCAGCAGAGCAGTATGCGTGTCTGTATGTATGTATGTATATATGCAGCAGAGCAGTATGCGTGTCTGTATGTATGTATGTATGTATATATGCAGCAGAGCAGTATGCGTGTCTATATGTAAGTATGTATATATGCAGCAGAGCAGTATGCGTGTCTGTATGTATATATGCAGCAGAGCAGTATACGTGTCTCTATGTATGTATGTATATATGCAGCAGAGCAGTATGTGTGTCTATATGTATGTATATATGCAGCAGAGCAGTATGCGTGTCTATATGTATGTATATATGCAGCAGAGCAGTATGCGTGTCTATATGTATGTATGAATATATGCAGCAGAGCAGTATGCGTGTCTGTATGTATATATGCAGCAGAGCAGTATACGTGTCTCTATGTATGTATGTATGCAGCAGAGCAGTATGCGTGTCTGTATGTATGTATGTATGTATATATGCATGCAGAGCAGTATACGTGTCTCTATGTATGTATGTATATATGCAGCAGAGCAGTATGCGTGTCTATATGTATGTATGTATGCAGCAGAGCAGTATGCGTGTCTATATGTATGTATGTATGCAGCAGAGCAGTATGCGTGTCTATATGTATGTATATATGCAGCAGAGCAGTATGCGTGTCTGTATGTATGTATGTATATATGCAGCAGAGCAGTATGCGTGTCTATATGTATGTATATATGCAGCAGAGCAGTATGCGTGTCTATATGTATGTATGTATATATGCAGCAGAGCAGTATGCGTGTCTGTATGTATATATGCAGCAGAGCAGTATACGTGTCTCTATGTATGTATGTATATATGCAGCAGAGCAGTATGCGTGTCTATATGTATGTATATATGCAGCAGAGCAGTATGCGTGTCTATATGTATGTATATATGCAGCAGAGCAGTATGCGTGTCTGTATGTATGTATATATGCAGCAGAGCAGTATGCGTGTCTGTATGTATGTATGCAGCAGAGCAGTATGCGTGTCTATATGTATGTATGTATATATGCAGCAGAGCAGTATGCGTGTCTATATGTATGTATATATGCAGCAGAGCAGTATGCGTGTCTGTATGTATGTATATATGCAGCAGAGCAGTATGCGTGTCTATATGTATGTATATATGCAGCAGAGCAGTATGCGTGTCTGTATGTATGTATGTATATATGCAGCAGAGCAGTATGCGTGTCTGTATGTATGTATGTATGTATATATGCAGCAGAGCAGTATGCGTGTCTATATGTATGTATGTATATATGCAGCAGAGCAGTATGCGTGTCTATATGTATGTATATATGCAGCAGAGCAGTATGCGTGTCTGTATGTATGTATATATGCAGCAGAGCAGTATGCGTGTCTATATGTATGTATATATGCAGCAGAGCAGTATGCGTGTCTGTATGTATGTATGTATATATGCAGCAGAGCAGTATGCGTGTCTGTATGTATGTATGTATGTATATATGCAGCAGAGCAGTATGCGTGTCTATATGTATGTATGTATATATGCAGCAGAGCAGTATGCGTGTCTATATGTATGTATATATGCAGCAGAGCAGTATGCGTGTCTGTATGTATGTATGTATATATGCAGCAGAGCAGTATGCGTGTCTATATGTATGTATATATGCAGCAGAGCAGTATGCGTGTCTGTATGTATGTATATATGCAGCAGAGCAGTATGCGTGTCTATATGTATGTATGAATATATGCAGCAGAGCAGTATGCGTGTCTGTATGTATATATGCAGCAGAGCAGTATACGTGTCTCTATGTATGTATGTATGCAGCAGAGCAGTATGCGTGTCTGTATGTATGTATGTATGTATATATGCATGCAGAGCAGTATACGTGTCTCTATGTATGTATGTATATATGCAGCAGAGCAGTATGCGTGTCTATATGTATGTATGTATGCAGCAGAGCAGTATGCGTGTCTATATGTATGTATGTATGCAGCAGAGCAGTATGCGTGTCTATATGTATGTATATATGCAGCAGAGCAGTATGCGTGTCTGTATGTATGTATGTATATATGCAGCAGAGCAGTATGCGTGTCTATATGTATGTATATATGCAGCAGAGCAGTATGCGTGTCTATATGTATGTATGTATATATGCAGCAGAGCAGTATGCGTGTCTGTATGTATATATGCAGCAGAGCAGTATACGTGTCTCTATGTATGTATGTATATATGCAGCAGAGCAGTATGCGTGTCTATATGTATGTATATATGCAGCAGAGCAGTATGCGTGTCTATATGTATGTATATATGCAGCAGAGCAGTATGCGTGTCTGTATGTATGTATATATGCAGCAGAGCAGTATGCGTGTCTGTATGTATGTATGCAGCAGAGCAGTATGCGTGTCTATATGTATGTATGTATATATGCAGCAGAGCAGTATGCGTGTCTATATGTATGTATATATGCAGCAGAGCAGTATGCGTGTCTGTATGTATGTATATATGCAGCAGAGCAGTATGCGTGTCTATATGTATGTATATATGCAGCAGAGCAGTATGCGTGTCTGTATGTATGTATGTATATATGCAGCAGAGCAGTATGCGTGTCTGTATGTATGTATGTATGTATATATGCAGCAGAGCAGTATGCGTGTCTATATGTATGTATGTATATATGCAGCAGAGCAGTATGCGTGTCTATATGTATGTATATATGCAGCAGAGCAGTATGCGTGTCTGTATGTATGTATGTATATATGCAGCAGAGCAGTATGCGTGTCTATATGTATGTATATATGCAGCAGAGCAGTATGCGTGTCTGTATGTATGTATATATGCAGCAGAGCAGTATGCGTGTCTATATGTATGTATGAATATATGCAGCAGAGCAGTATGCGTGTCTGTATGTATATATGCAGCAGAGCAGTATACGTGTCTCTATGTATGTATGTATGCAGCAGAGCAGTATGCGTGTCTGTATGTATGTATGTATGTATATATGCATGCAGAGCAGTATACGTGTCTCTATGTATGTATGTATATATGCAGCAGAGCAGTATGCGTGTCTATATGTATGTATGTATGCAGCAGAGCAGTATGCGTGTCTATATGTATGTATGTATGCAGCAGAGCAGTATGCGTGTCTATATGTATGTATATATGCAGCAGAGCAGTATGCGTGTCTGTATGTATGTATGTATATATGCAGCAGAGCAGTATGCGTGTCTATATGTATGTATGAATATATGCAGCAGAGCAGTATACGTGTCTGTATGTATGTATATATGCAGCAGAGCAGTATGCGTGTCTATATGTATGTATGAATATATGCAGCAGAGCAGTATGCGTGTCTGTATGTATGTATATATGCAGCAGAGCAGTATGCGTGTCTATATGTATGTATGAATATATGCAGCAGAGCAATATGCGTGTCTGTATGTATGTATATATGCAGCAGAGCAGTATGCTTGTCTATATGTATGTATGAATATATGCAGCAGAGCAGTATGCGTGTCTGTATGTATATATGCAGCAGAGCAGTATACGTGTCTCTATGTATGTATGTATATATGCAGCAGAGCAGTATGCGTGTCTATATGTATGTATGTATGCAGCAGAGCAGTATGCGTGTCTATATGTATGTTTATATGCAGCAGAGCAGTATGCGTGTCTGTATGTATGTATATATGCAGCAGAGCAGTATGCGTGTCTGTATGTATGTATATATGCAGCAGAGCAGTATGCGTGTCTATATGTATGTATGTATATATGCAGCAGAGCAGTATGCGTGTCTGTATGTATATATGCAGCAGAGTAGTATACGTGTCTCTATGTATGTATGTATATATGCAGCAGAGCAGTATGCGTGTCTATATGTATGTATGTATGCAGCAGAGCAGTATGCGTGTCTATATGTATGTATATATGCAGCAGAGCAGTATGCGTGTCTATATGTATGTATGTATATATGCAGCAGAGCAGTATGCGTGTCTATATGTATGTATATATGCAGCAGAGCAGTATGCGTGTCTATATGTATGTATGTATATATGCAGCAGAGCAGTATGCGTGTCTATATGTATGTATATATGCAGCAGAGCAGTATACGTGTCTATATGTATGTATATATATGCAGCAGAGCAGTATGCGTGTCTGTATGTATGTATATATGCAGCAGAGCAGTATGCGTGTCTGTATGTATGTATGTATGTATATATGCAGCAGAGCAGTATGCGTGTCTATATGTATGTATATATGCAGCAGAGCAGTATGCGTGTCTATATGTATGTATGAATATATGCAGCAGAGCAGTATGCGTGTCTGTATGTATGTATATATGCAGCAGAGCAGTATGCGTGTCTATATGTATGTATGAATATATGCAGCAGAGCAATATGCGTGTCTGTATGTATGTATATATGCAGCAGAGCAGTATGCGTGTCTATATGTATGTATGAATATATGCAGCAGAGCAGTATGCGTGTCTGTATGTATATATGCAGCAGAGCAGTATGCGTGTCTATATGTATGTATGTATGCAGCAGAGCAGTATGCGTGTCTATATGTATGTATATATGCAGCAGAGCAGTATGCGTGTCTGTATGTATGTATATATGCAGCAGAGCAGTATGCGTGTCTGTATGTATGTATATATGCAGCAGAGCAGTATGCGTGTCTATATGTATGTATGTATATATGCAGCAGAGCAGTATGCGTGTCTGTATGTATATATGCAGCAGAGCAGTATACGTGTCTCTATGTATGTATGTATATATACAGCAGAGCAGTATGCGTGTCTATATGTATGTATGTATGCAGCAGAGCAGTATGCGTGTCTATATGTATAAAAAAAAAAAAAAAAAAAGCCAGCACCAAATGTGCACTACAGCACTAAACATTCCAAACTGTACTTATTATAAAAATTTTTTTGAGATTTTTGGCAAAAAATTGCAATTTCTTGAGCTGCTTCGCCACGTCACGGCAAATCTCATTTGAAGCAGTCCTACCTGTCTATATGTATGTATATATGCAGCAGAGCAGTATGCGTGTCTATATGTATGTATGTATATATGCAGCAGAGCAGTATGCGTGTCTATATGTATGTATATATGCAGCAGAGCAGTATCCGTGTCTATATGTATGTATGTATATATGCAGCAGAGCAGTATGCGTGTCTATATGTATGTATATATGCAGCAGAGCAGTATACGTGTCTATATGTATGTATATATGCAGCAGAGCAGTATGCGTGTCTGTATGTATGTATATATGCAGCAGAGCAGTATGCGTGTCTGTATGTATGTATGTATATATGCAGCAGAGCAGTATGCGTGTCTATATGTATGTATATATGCAGCAGAGCAGTATGCGTGTCTATATGTATGTATGTATGCAGCAGAGCAGTATGCGTGTCTGTCTGTATGTATGTATGCAGAAGAGCAGTATGCGTGTCTGTCTGTATGTATGTATGTATGCAGCAGAGCAGTGTGTGTGTGTGTCTGTATGTATATATGCAGCAGAGCAGTGTGTGTGTGTGTCTGTATGTATGCATGTATGTATGCAGCAGAGCAGTATGCGTGTCTGTATGTATGTATGTATGCAGCAGAGCAGTGTGTGTGTGTGTCTGTATGTATGCATGTATGTATGCAGCAGAGCAGTATGCGTGTCTGTCTGTTTGTATGTATGTATGTATGTATGTATGCAGCAGAGCAGTATGCGTGTCTGTCTGTATGTATGTATGCAGCAGAGCAGTGTGTGTGTGTGTCTGTATGTATGTATGCAGCAGAGCAGTATGTGTGTCTGTCTGTATGTATGCAGCAGAGCAGTGTGTGTGTGTGTCTGTATGTATGTATGCAGCAGAGCAGTATGTGTGTGTCTTTCTATATGTATGTAGCAGAGCAGTGTGTGTGTGTCTGTCTATATGTATGTATGTAGCAGAGCAGTGTGTGTGTGTCTGTCTATATGTATGTATGCATGCAGAGCAGTATGTGTGTGTCTGTATGTATGTATGCAGCATAGCAGTGTGTGTCTCTGTATGTATGCATGTATGATGTGTATCTATGTATGTCAGTGTATATGACTGTATAGATTTGTCTGTTTATATGTATTTTTGTGAGTTTGTCTTTAAATATGTATATGTACGTATATGTATCTGTGTATGTGTGTGTGTCTGCGTGTTTATGGGGCCCACTGGGACTCTTCCGCCCGGGGCCCACAAAAACCTGAAGCCGGCCCTGCCTGCGGTGATGAAGTCCCGCCATCCCGACCTCAGCGCTGTCACTGTCCTCCATGGCCACCGCTTGTCACATCACCTTCTCTCGCTTCCGACCCGAGACTGACTAGCGGTGACGTCACGGGCCTCTCGCGATTCTTGGCTGTGAAGGCGGCGGTCATTGAACTCAGTGACAGGGGCTGTCAGTGTGCTGGAGATCAGCGCAGGTAATGTACCTCGCTGACAGCAGCACTTGTCATGCCCTGCAGTGACCTGGGCTGACCCATTGATGTTAGCTCAGGTCACTGCACTGCTCTCCCAGCCAATGGGGAACATCCTGCTCTTCATTGACTGGGACAGTGTGGATCGTCATGGCAACCCCTTGGATTACACCAGACCTGGATTTGTTTTTCTTTCTAATAAATTGGTTAAAGAGGGAATGTTTTGGGGAGTGTTTTTTCAAATAAAAATTTGTTTGTCGTCTATTTTTTTTATTACTGACTGGGTTGGTGATGTCGGGTATCTGATAGACGCCTGACCTCACCAACCCCAGGGCTTAATGCCAGGTGACATTACACATCTGGTATTAACCCCATATATTACCCCGTTTGCCACCGCACCAGGGCGCGGGATGAGCTGGGGCGAAGCACCAGGATTGGCGCATCTAATGGATGCGCCACTTCTGGGGCGGCTGCGGCCTGCTATTTTTAGGCTGGGGAGAGTCCAATAACCATGGACCTCCCTAGTCTGAGAATATCAGGCCCCAGCTGTCTGCTTTACCTTGGCTGGTGATCCAATTTTGGGGGACCCCTACGTGTTTTTTTTTTAAATTATTTATTTAATTTAAAATAACAGCATGGGGTGCCCTCAGTTTTGGATTACCAGCCAAGGTGAGGTTGCCAGCTGTGGTCTGCAGGCTGCAGCCGTCTGCTTAACCCTAGCTGGCTACAAAACTAGGGGGAACCCTACGTCATTTTTTTTTCATTTTTTTGTCTAAATACAAAGCTAAGCACCCCTTAGTGCCACATGAAAGGCACCAAAGGGTGCTCCACTTTTTCTCCACTTTTTCTCCACTTTTTCTCCATTTTTTTCTCCACTTTTTCTACATTTTTTTTCTCTACTTTTTCTTCACTTTTTCTCCACTTTTTCTCCACTTTTTCTCCACTTTTTCTCCACTTTTTCTCCACTTTTTATCCATTTTTTTCTCCATTTTTTATCCACTTTTTCTCCATTTTTACTCCACTTTTTCTCCATTTTTTTCTCCACTTTTTCTCCACTTTTTCTCCACTTTTTCTCCACTTTTTCTCCATTTTTTTCTCCACTTTTTCTCCACTTTTTCTCCACTTTTTCTACATTTTTTTCTCCATTTTTTCTCCACTTTTTCTCCATTTTTACTCCACTTTTTCTCCATTTTTTCTCCACTTTTTCTCCATTTTTACTCCACTTTTTCTCTATTTTTTTCTCTACTTTTTCTCCACTTTTTCTCCACTTTTTCTCCATTTTTTCTCCACTTTTTCTCCACTTTTTCTCCATTTTTTTCTCCACTTTTTCTCCACTTTTTCTACATTTTTTTCTCCATTTTTTCTCCACTTTTTCTCCATTTTTACTCCACTTTTTCTCTATTTTTTCTCCACTTTTTCTCCACTTTTTCTCCACTTTTTCTCCATTTTTTTCTCCACTTTTTCTCCACTTTTTCTCCACTTTTTCTACTTTTTTTTCTCCATTTTTTCTCCACTTTTTCTCCACTTTTTCTCCACTTTTTCTCCACTTTTTCTCCATTTTTTTCTCCACTTTTTCTCCATTTTTTTCTCTACTTTTTCTCTACTTTTTCTCTACTTTTTCTCCACTTTTTCTCCACTTTTTCTCCATTTTTTCTCCACTTTTTCTCCACTTTTTCTCCACTTTTTCTCCACTTTTTCTCCACTTTTTCTCCATTTTTTCTCCATTTTTTTCTCCACTTTTTCTCCACTTTTTCTCCACTTTTTCTCCACTTTTTCTACATTTTTTTCTCCATTTTTTCTCCACTTTTTCTCCATTTTTACTCCACTTTTTCTCCACTTTTTCTCCATTTTTTTCTCCACTTTTTCTCCATTTTTTTCTCTACTTTTTCTCTACTTTTTCTCCACTTTTTCTCCATTTTTTCTCCACTTTTTCTCCACTTTTTCTACATTTTTTTCTCCACTTTTTCTCCAGTTTTACTCCACTTTTTCTCCATTTTTTTCTCCACTTTTTCTCCACTTTTTCTCCATTTTTTTCTCCACTTTTTCTCCACTTTTTCTCCACTTTTTCTCCATTTTTTTCTCCACTTTTTCTCCACTTTTTCTCCACTTTTTCTCCATTTTTTCTCCACTTTTTCTCCATTTTTTTCTCCACTTATTCTCCACTTATTCTCCACTTATTCTCCACTTTTTCTCCACTTTTTCTCCACTTTTTCTCCACTTTTTCTCCACTTTTTCTCCACTTATTCTCCACTTATTCTCCACTTATTCTCCACTTTTTCTCCATTTTTTTCTCCACTTATTCTCCACTTATTCTCCACTTATTCTCCACTTTTTCTCCACTTTTTCTCCACTTTTTCTCCACTTTTTCTCCATTTTTTCTCCACTTTTTCTCCACTTTTTCTCCATTTTTTCTCCACTTTTTCTCCACTTTTTCTACATTTTTTTCTCCACTTTTTCTCCAGTTTTACTCCACTTTTTCTCCATTTTTTTCTCCACTTTTTCTCCACTTTTTCTCCATTTTTTTCTCCACTTTTTCTCCACTTTTTCTCCACTTTTTCTCCATTTTTTTCTCCACTTTTTCTCCACTTTTTCTCCACTTTTTCTCCACTTTTTCTCCACTTTTTCTCCATTTTTTCTCCACTTTTTCTCCATTTTTTTCTCCACTTATTCTCCACTTATTCTCCACTTTTTCTCCACTTTTTCTCCACTTTTTCTCCACTTTTTCTCCACTTTTTCTCCACTTATTCTCCACTTATTCTCCACTTTTTCTCCATTTTTTTCTCCACTTATTCTCCACTTATTCTCCACTTATTCTCCACTTTTTCTCCACTTTTTCTCCACTTTTTCTCCACTTTTTCTCCATTTTTTCTCCACTGTTTCTCCACTTTTTCTCCATTTTTTTCTCCACTTATTCTCCACTTATTCTCCACTTATTCTCCACTTTTTCCCCACTTTTTCTCCACTTTTTCTCCACTTTTTCTCCACTTTTTCTCCACTTATTCTCCACATTTTCTCCATTTTTTTCTCCACTTATTCTCCACTTATTCTCCACTTTTTCTCCACTTTTTCTCCACTTTTTCTCCACTTTTTCTCCACTTTTTCTCCACTTTTTCTCCACTTTTTCTCCACTTATTTTCCACTTTTTCTCCACTTTTTCTCCACTTATTCTCCACTTATTCTCCACTTATTCTCCACTTATTCTCCACTTTTTCTCCACTTTTTCTCCACTTTTTCTCCACTTTTTCTCCACTTTTTCTCCATTTTTTTCTCCACTATTTCTCCGTTCTTTTTCTATGGTCGGTCTACCCATTAGCTCTGCCATGCATACTGTAGCTCTACACCTACTGCACATGTTACTTTATGATTGACATCTCTTTCGTACCAGAGCTGTCTAAGTCTACTCTGACCCCATATTTGTCATTACTATATTGTCCTTGTACTGTATTATGACATTTGTATCATGTGTTTCATTTCTTGCTGTGTTGCAATTTTTTTGCTGCATCCCAATTGTACCTCTACATTGTTCGAGTTTATGTTATTGTTCTCTCACTCTTATGTGATACTGATTATTGTCATTTTTCATGATTACATGCAGATAAGTCCAATTTGACGAAGGCTCAGGCTGAAACGTCATTTGTAACTTGTTTTGGACAAAAACATATATGCTTATGAAAAAATTTTTTTTCTTAATACGGACCAATAAAGAGTGATTTTGCATTACTATCCGTTGTGACTTACTGACTTAGTCTGGGAGATTTAGAGTGCCGAGGTTACTCACTAATTTTATCTATTATTACCTCTGAGCACCTATATACCAGTGAGCAGAGCTTCCTCTACAGTAGTTCTCCTGATTAGGCATGCCCTTACCTCATGAGCAGGGCATTGCAGCTTTGGTAGCAACCATTACGACATGGACTCTGCTGCTGTGGACCCGGGGAGAGTGAGTGCAGATTCATTGCACCCACACTCCTCACATGAAGGGTCCACACTCCTAGAAAATGGGGGATACGTTCCCTGAGTGTCTCCCCCCCATATTCTAGACGGTCCAGAGTCGTCGTGGGACCCCTTTATTTTTTTTCTTACAATAAATTGGTGAAAGAGGAAATGTTTTGGGGACTGTTTTTTCAAATAAATTTCTTTTGTCGATTTTTTGTTTTTGTTAGTACTGACAGTTTATGATGTTGGGTATCTAATAGACGCCATGACATCACAAACTGCTGGGCTTGATCTCAGGTGACTTTACAGCTAGTATCAACCCGATTTATTACCCCGTTTGCCACTGCACCAGGGCACGGGATGAGCTGGGGTGAAGCGCCAGGATTGGTGCATCTAGTGGATGCGCCACGTCTGGGGTGCCTGCGGCCTGCTATTTTTAGGCTGTGAAGGCCCAATAACTATGGACCTTCCCACCCTGAGAATACCAGACTACAGCTGTCCGCTTTACCTTGGCTGGTGATCCAATTTGGGGGGGACCCTACTTTTATTGTGTAATTATTAATATTTATAAAATAATTATAAAAAAGAGCCTGAGGGGACCTCCACATTGGATCCCCAACCACGGTAAAGCTGCCAGCTGTGGTTTTCAGGCTACAGACGTCTGCTTTACCCTAGCTGGCTATCAAAAATGGGGGGACCCAACGTAATTTTTTTTTTTAACCATTTTTTAAATAGAAAAAATTAATGGGCTTCCCTGTATTTTGATTGCCAACCAAGGTAACGGCAGGCAGATGGGGGTGGCAACCCATAGCTGTCTGCTTTATCTGCGCTGAGAATCAAAAATACCGCGGAGCGCTACGTCATTTTTTTAAAGATTTATTTTTACAGCACTGTGATGTCCAGCAATCAAAATACAGGGAAGCCCATTTTATTTGTAGTTATTTAAATAAATAATTAAAAAAAATATATATGGGCTCCCGCTGCATTTTTTGTATTGCTAGCTAAGGGTAATCCAAGCAGCTACTGGCTGCTAACCCCCACTGCTTGGTGTTACCTTCACTGGCAATGGAAAATCCAGGGAAGCATTTTTTATTTTTTTTGCCAAAAAACTACAAAAAAAAGGACGTGAGCTTCGCCATATTTTTGTATGCTAGCCAGGTACAGCAGGCAGCCACGGGCTGCCTCCAACCCCCAGTTGCCTATTTGTACCCGGCTGGGAACCAAAAATATAGGGAAGCCCGTTTTTTTTTAATTATTTCACTTATTTCATGAAATAATTAAAAAACAAATGACGTGGGCTTCGCCCCATTTTTGTGTCCAGCCGGGTACAACTAGGCAGCTGGGGATTGGAATCCGCAGCACAGGTTAGCCCGAGGTTTCTGGGCGCCTCTACTGCGGATTTCAGTCCGCAGCCGCCCCAGAAAATGGCGCTCTCATAGAAGCGCCATCATCTGGCGCTGTATCCAACTCTTCCAACAGCCCTGGAGCCGGGTGGCTTGTTGGGTAATCATGAGTTAATACTGGCTTTGTTTTACTAGCCAGTATTAAGCCAGAGATTCTTAATGTCAGGCACGTTTGACCCGGCCATTAAGAATCTCCAATAAAGGGTTAAAAAAAACACCACACAGAGAAAAAATACTTTAATAGAAATAAATACACAGACACATTAGAGACTCCATCTTTATTACCCCCTGTCAGCCCTCCACGATCCTGCTCTTCTGTCTTCTTTCTTTCTAGTGTAGTAGTAGTGACGATTGTAGTGAGGATGAGTTTACCCAGATCATCACTTGGGGCTGGGGAACCTCCATCCTCACTACAATGCTCACTACAATCGTGCAGCCTACACTCCATGAGTGAACAGTGCTGGCTGTCAGCGGTAACAGCGGTAACGCTGACAGACGCGTTACCATAGCAACGGTGCTCTCGAAGCCGCGGTTAGCGGTGACATCACCGCTAACTGCGTTGCTATGGCAACGGTGATCTCCGTTAATGACCGGCTGTGTCAGCCGGTCCCTAACGGAACGGGGAGTCGACCGTGTGCTAGAGCATGTCGCCGGTACACGGCGATACACATATGTGCACCGTGTACCGGAGAGATGCACTCGCAGGTCCTACATGACGTGTCATAGTCATGTGACCAGTCTGTAGCCAATGAGATAATAGCCACGTGACTGGTCACATGGCTATTCTGACGTCACGACAGGTCCTGCATCTCTGCTGGCAGTGCTGGTCACCGGGAGGATTCAGCGATCATCGGATGGAATAGCGGCAGGAGACAGAGTGCAGGAGGGATCGCGAGGACCGGTAAGTGTTATGGCAATGTTTATTAACTGTTTGTGTACATTTATCATGCATTTTTATGTGTTTGTGATTGCCTCCCATTCTAGCCTATACGTTCGAGTTCGGTTCGTCGAACGTTCGACGAACCGAACTCGAACGGGACCCCCGTTCGGCGAGCCGACCTCGAGCCGAACCGGGACCGGTTCGCTCATCTCTAGTTACAGCGACTCTGGCAGCACCGCCGAGCCCTGGTGCAATACGTCATAACGTATAGCCTGGGTCAACGAGATGCAGAGGTGGGGCAGATCACCCAAATGGAGTGGTCTCAGATCAAGGACCTATGCACCCTTCTGCACAGTTTCGACATGGCGACGAATATGTTTAGCGCTGACAATGCCATTATCAGCATGACAATTCCAGTCATTTACATGCTGGAGCACACGCTAAACACTATTCGGACTCAGGGGGTGGACAACAGGAAGGGGAGGAACTACAGGAGGATTCATATGCGCAAGACACAACAACATCACCAAGGTCCAGACGTTCATCATCACCAAGGCGGCAGGCACAGGACCATGGGAGACAGGAATCAACAAGGGCGCATGGTAGCAGGCGAAATGTTGAGGAAGGTGCAGGAGAATATGAAGAAATGGAGGACGAACAGTCCATGAACATGGAAGACTCAGCGGATGAGGGAGACCTTGGTCAAATTTCAGTTGAAAGAGGTTGGGGGGAGATGTCAGAGGAAGAAAGAATGGTTAGCACCTCTATGCCACAAACACAGCGTGGACTTGGTCCACATTGCTGCGCCAGACACATGAGCGCCTTCTTGCTGCACTACCTCCAACATGACCCTTGTATTATCAAAATTAGAAGTGATGATGAGTACTGGCTTGCCACACTATTAGATCCCCGGTACAAGTCCAAATTTTGTGACATAATTCCAGCCATAGAAAGGGACGCACGTATTCAGGAGTATCAGGAAAAGCTGTTACACGATCTTAACTCGGCTATTCCACAAAACACCCATGGTGCACGGAGTGAATCTCCCAGTTGTAACTCGACAAACATGGGACGGTCTCATCATCTTCAACAGTCTAACCGTACCAGCAGCACCGTATCTGGTGCTGGTAACAGCAATTTTATTGCATCTTTTCATAATTTTTTTAGACCATCCTTTGCAAGGCCACCAGAGACAACAAGTCTGACACATAGTCAACGGCTGGAGAGGATGATACAGGAGTATCTCCAAATGAACATCGATGCCATGACTTTGCAACTGGAGCCTTGCTCATTTTGGGCTCCAAATACTGAAAAATGGCCAGAGCTCTCCACTTACGCCTTGGAGATATTGTCGTGTTCAGCTGCCAGCGTTGTCTCTGAATGTGTCTTCAGTGCTGCTGGGTGTGTCCTGACAGATAAGCGCACGCGTCTGTCCAGTGACAATGTGGACAGACTAACGTTCATCAAAATGAACAAGTCATGGATCCACAAGGAATTTACTACCCCTGTGTCATCCTGGGGAGAGTAAATGCTTGTGTATTTTGAATGTGCTTGATGCAAATCTACCTGTGAAGTGTACAACTGGGGCACAAGTGCTGCCACTGATGTGGTGTCTGTGTGGCCCAATTTTTGGAAAAAAGGGAGACTCCGCTCCGACTAACCCTTGCTTACAGTGTTTCTAAAAATGATCCAAGATGAACAGAGCTGGGATCAGCAAAGACTTTGCTACCTACGCCGGTGTCAACCTGGGAAGGGTTAAGGATGGCGTAATTTTGATGTTGTTGATGCAAATCTACCTGTGAAGTGTACAACTAGGGCACAAGTTCTGCCACTGATGGGGTGGGTGTCTGTGTGGCCCAATTTTTTGAAAAAAGGGAAACTCCGCTTGGAGTAACCCTTGCTTGCTGTGTTTCTAAAAATGATCCAAGATGAACAGAGCTGGGATCAGCAAAGACTTTGCTACCTACCCCGGTGTCATCCTGGGGACGGTTAAGGATGGCGTATTTTTGAATGTGCTTGCTGCAAATCTACCTGTGAAGTGTACAACTGGGGCACAAGTGCTGCCACTGAAGGGGTGGGTGTCTGTGTATCCCAATTTTTGGAAAAAAAGGGAGACTCCGCTTGGAGTAACCCTTGCTGTGTTTTTAAAAAGGAGCCATGATGAACAAGTCATGGTTCAGTAAAGACTTTGCTACCTACCCCGGGGTCATCCTGGGAAGGGTTAAGGATGGCATAATTTTGAATGTTGTCGATGCAAATCTACCTGTGAAGTGTACAACTAGGGCACAAGTGCTGCCACTGATGGGGTGGGTGTCTGTGTGGCCCAATTTTTTGAAAAAAAGGGAGACTCCGCTTGGAGTAACCCTTGCTTACAGTGTTTTTAAAAAGGAGCCAAGATGAACAAGTCATGGTTCAGCAAAGACTTTGCTACCTACCCCGGGGTCATCCTGGGAAGGGTTAAGGATGGCGTAATTTTGAATGTTGTTGATGCAAATCTACCTGTGAAGTGTATAACTAGGGCACAAGTGCTGCCACTGAAGGGGTGGGTGTCTGTGTGGCCCAATTTTTTGAAAAAAAGGGAGACTCCGCTTGGAGTCACCTTGTAGTGTTTTAGATGATTTTAGAAGGGAATGCCATGCTTATATCTGTGTCTCATCCTCTTTTTCCTCGTAACGCTGTTTTGTTTTCGCATGAGAATTTGTTCTTGTCACTTTCCCATGTGTTTGTGTTGTGTTGTGAGTTGTTTGTCACCTTTTGGACACCTTTGAGTGGGTTTTCTAGGTGTTTTTATGTGTTTGTGATTGCCTCCCATTGTTTCCTATGCGGTTCGAGTGCTTCGCCGAACCGGTTCGTCGAACCGAACTCGAACGAGACCTCTGTTCGGCGAACCGAACTCGAGCCGAACCACGACCGGTTCGCTCATCTCTAATACTTATACTTGAAGGTTGGCTTATGTGCCGCCCCCTTGCCAGCAGCCGGCGCCGCTCGGATCCGGGGCCTACGGTATGGCTCAAGGGGTTCCCCGGACCCGGGGTCACGCGGACACTCCAAATAAAAGGGGGACGTGTTTGTATGGGATTGATTGTGAAATGTCTGTGATGCCACCCACGGTGTGTGGTGAAGTGGGACACCACCGCTGCTGTTGTGGGATACCCGGGGAGATGTAATGGCAGCCGTATGTTAACCCCTCCGTGGGTAGGGATGGTTGCCCCGGGGCCCAGTGTTTCTGTGCAGGGTATGGTGACGACAGGGCCTTGCACGCCCAGGTGAACCAGGGGATAGTTGGTTACTCACAATTGAATGAATCACACGAGTCTTTTGGTAAACCAAGGTGCTGGTGGCCGGCCGCCACAGCCGGTTGTACTCCAGTCTGCTCACCCGGGCTGGTGGTCTCTGTCCTTTCCACTGCACTGTTTTGTGTATTGTGGGCTGCCTGGTTTGAAACTCAGGAGTCCGCTCCCGGCTTTCTGTGTGCCTAAGGAGCCGTGCCCGCTGACGCTGACCCGTGGGATCTACGGGCCCTGGCGGTTGCCCTATCCCTATCTGTGGGTGGTTGTCTGCTTTCGGGACTTTGGTTGGGACAGAACCTGTAATCCTGCCCTCAATCGGTTAATGAGCTAGGCCGCTGGTTTCGGTCCTGGCTTCAGGGTCCAAGTACCCCCTCTGTGCACGGTTTCCGGTCGGGTCTCCGGTGTCGGTACCGGTGGGCTCCAACCCTTCTCCGGTCCTCCTCGGACCTGCTGAGCCGTCTTGGTGTCTCCTGCTGATGGAGACCACAGTCTGCTACCTAGCCAAGGTACCAGGGCTCCGACACTGGCACCGTTCAACTTGAACTTCCTCTGCTGGAGCTACACCTAGCTCCAGCCCACACTCCTCTCCACTTGAACTCTAAGCTAAACTGTTTGTTTTCCCACCCCGGGCTGTCTAGACCCCTAGGTGGGCGTTTCCTAACCACCTGGTCCCGCCCACTGATGTGCCTGTCTTGCCCTGAGGGGGGTGACTAGGGTTTCAGGTTGGCTGTATGTCACCTAGGTGAGAAGGTGTTGTGCGGGGGCCTATGTGTCCCTACCTGGTTTTGCCAGGGCGTCACACTTACTTATCTAATTTTTTCCCCCTACAAATAGACTCCCCTGATCATCTCTTATTATTGACAGGAAAACGCGTTGGGAGGGATTTTTTTTCCCCTTTGGGGACATCAAGTCTAGTAGCACACTTGTGGACTGGCCTTGTTAGGAAGGGAGCAATCACATTGGGCACGACGGGGCAGTCAGAGCTGTTCCTGTGATTATTCTACCCCTTTTATGCCTCCATGGACTCAGTGATTCAATCTACAAGATTGGTGAGATTAACACATTTATTATCTGCACAGATTTGCACTTGCACTTTATCATCATTCTAATTTTTCTTACTGGGATATCTTTCATTGGGGGACAACAGCGGTATCTGTTCAACATATATTCTGATCTTTATTGATATCTATTAATGTTATGTTTTACTGGATATCTTCTGCTCTATACCCTATTTATCCTAAGAGAATAATTATCTTTAGGATACGGTTGTACTTGCCCATAGCTTCTGATGCGAGAGCATCAGAAGCAATATGCTAATGACCCTCTGCTCTGTGTGTCAGCCGAGGGTCATGCGACTGTGATGCGATCTTGCGATCGTATCACAACTGCAGAAAAGAGGGAGAATCGCTGCCAAATGCAGCATGCTGCAATTCATTCTATGGCATGATAAATCAATCATAGATGGACATTGCCCCATAGTTTTGCACTGGTGCGAGTGCAGTCTGATGTTTTATCGGATTGCACTGGTCCATGCAAAACGCAAGTGGAATGTACCCTTACTTACACTTTGGGCTGTTTACACATTTTCCAGCGTGACAATGACCCCAAACATATTTCCAGAAGCACCCAAAAATGGATATAAACAAAGTGTGGAGAGTTCTGAAGTGGCCAGCAATGAGCCTGGATGTAAATCCCATTGAACCTCTGTGGAGAGATCATAAAAAACTGTTGAGAGAAGGCACTGTTCAAATATGAGAGACCTGGAGCAATTTGCAAAGAATGAGTGGTCCAGATTTCCGGTTGAAAGGTGTAAAAAGTTTGTTGATGGTTATAGGAACCAATTGATTGCAGTTATTTATTCCAAAGGGTGTGCAATAATAAAATAAGTTGAGTAAATTTTTCCCTTTTTTGAAATTTGTTGAAATTTTGTGTAAAATCATGTCCAATTTGCATTGTTTTCTCTGTTTTATATGTTGAGCGAATACACACAAATATATGTATAACAAATCATGCGTAATTGGAAATATTTCCTGGGAGATATATTTCATTTTCTGGAACAATTTCAAGGGTGCCAACACTTTTAGCCAAGATTGTATGCTGCTCAAGACTTAGCAAACAGTACAAACAAATTGAGTTCCAGTGGAAGAATATAAGACCAGCATTCAGCTCAGAATAATGTAACCATCACCGCACACTATGGTCTGCACTGCCAATCTATCCCCAACTTGACCTTTGACACAATACATTAGATTTACAGAATCAATTCTTGATTTGTTATTATTAGTTGGTTACTCATAGGATTTATCCCATGTTGGTCATAATTTAACTTTTTTTGTTCACTTCACTTAGTACCTTCTTTACATAATGTGGCTTTACTCCACCTGTTGCCTTTGAATGTGGTTGTCAAGTATATAAAAAGGAATAACTTTTATGTGTAGGACCCCACCAGCACCGTGGAAGCTTTATGGTGTTCCTGGCCACTGGAGGTCACTGCGGATCTATAAGTTACCAACAGTGCAGTCATCATTTTGCATTACGTATCTGCACAGATTTTATTAAATGATAAAATACTCGGTCTACTGACCATTTAATACAGACTTTGTGTAAAAGCATTTCCCATATCAAATCATGAATAATATTAAACTGTCACTTAAAATAAATTCACTTTCAGAGAAAAGCAGCAGAATTGTTACTTTCCATTATACATATTGAAAAATGTCTTTCACTATCACATATATTCTTTGTCACCTGTGTAGGACCAAAGCCATAAAGTGGAATATTGATAAGAGGAGCAAAAATGAAAGCACTAACTCAATTTAAACATAGCAACAAAAAGAGGAAAATATCCTCCAAAAATTAAGTATTACTTACAGCAAGATGGGCTGCAGTGTGTACATCGCCCTGGCCAAAAACTAGTACTCTAGCAGGATACAGCTAAACCCCCACTAAAGTGGAAGCATCACAGGTGCAGGCGGAGCAAATCACACACACACACACCTCCATGGAATGGAGGAGGGCGATTGCTAGATGATAAAACTGCACACTAGTGGCTTGCATAGAGCGCTGTTCACATATGCAGATAACACAGTCACAAACCCGCAGCCTATTAGGTGACGCCCATACTATTAGAAGTCTAATCTAAACTATCTAAGGCCGGTTTCACACATCCGGCTTTTTGCCGTTTTGCCGGATCCGGCGCTCTCCCGTACAGATAATACAGTACAATGACAGCGCTGTAACTTTCGGGTCACATGCGCCGGTCACATGACAGCATGTTGCGCTGTCATTTTTGCGGCAAAACGGCAAAAAGCCGGATGTGTGAAACCGGCCTAATAGTATGGCCGTGTGCAGTTTTATCATCTAGCAATCGCCCTCCTCCATTCCATGGAGGTGTGTGTGTGATTTGCTCCTCCTCCACCTGTGACGCTTCCACTTTAGTGGGGGTTTAGCTGTATCCTGCTAGAGTACTAGTTTTTGGCCAGGGCGATGTACACACTGCAGCCCATCTTGCTGTAAGTAACACTAACTTAATTTCTATAATAATCAATAAAACATATCCTTTGGTACAATATTTAAAAATCCTGGTGATAGAATAGCAGATATTCTCGATCATTGGAAAGAGACTAAAAAGTGTACAGGAGAAAACACATCTCAGTGCCATTTTTCATTATATATATATATATATATATATATGGGATACCAAATAATGCCTTAGGGGCAATAGAAAGCAGGCTAATATAAAAGTCGCCATAAAAAAACGTAAGGTGTTTGGAGCCGTGGACAGACTGACCCAGTGGACAGAATTGGCTGAAAATTGGTATGTATGTTGTTCAAGGCATGGGGAAAGAGCAGGCATCTTAAAAATTTTTTATACCAAAACTCTCCACGAGGTGAAAAAGTGGCGCTGTACAGTGAGCATGCCTTGCAACTCAGTCTGCAAGATGCCTGTCTCTTTGCTGGATCGTACACTGTTAGTGCGGTTGTTTTATGAGAATACCAGGAATGCTACAGCTGCACTGAGAGCCTTTCGTCATTTGAAAGACCTTCACACACGTAGCAGTCAAATGGCTGTCAATTCGCTGAGACAGATGACACGTTTTGAGGCAACAGGGTTACTGAGTGTTCAGCCAGGGCATGGGCGATGACCAGTAAGCAGAGAGGTTGTCGAAGACATTGCCACTGCCGTCGTGGAACAGGGCATGAACAACCCTGCCGGGAACAGCAGTGCACACAGTGTTTCCAGGTAATTGGGGCACCCGTACAGCACAGTGTGAAAAGTGCTCCGAAAGGTCTTGCGGGCATACCCATACAAAATTAGAAATCATCAACAACTTCTTCCTCATGACAATGATACCCTTATAACGTTTGCATTCATGTTTCTGGCGAAAGTGGAAGTCGATGGCAATTGGCCATGGAATGTTCTGTGGTGCGATGAAGTGCATTTTTACCTGAATGGAACAGTGAACACACAAAGCTGTCGCATATGGGCTACCGGAAATTCACATGCGGTCAATGGGGTTCCGTTGCATTTGCCAAAGGTAACCATTTGGTGTGGCTTCACCTCATCATTCGTCATCCTCGAACCATTCTTTTATGAAGAAATGAGGCTAACTGGGGTTGCTACCTGTTCTGTAACAACAGCGAGATACTAGACAATGCTGGAAACATTGGTCGCTCCGCAACTCCGACAGCAGCAGTGTCTGTCAGATGACCACCTTCTTGCAGGATGGAGCACCTGCTCACATCGCAAATTGTGTGAAAAACATTCTGAGTGCACATTTTCCTGACGGCAGATTTTGAGCTGCTCCTTTCCTAATGCATGCCCACTGCGTTTACCCGATCTCAATCCTTGTGATTTCTGGTTGTGGGACACTTGAAAGAGCGTATTTATCTAGGAAATGTTGACACCCCGGCTGACCTCAAAGACAGCATCATTTTAGAAGTGTGCAGAGTTGCGACCCTGAGGCTTCAGTCACCACAGAGTATTGCATCTGTTTTAAATTGTAATTCTCTCCCGTTTGAGAAGAGGTTAATCACTGGTTTGTTTCACTAAGGCTAAGTTCACATTTCCGCTAAAATCTATCAGTCACAATCCGCTGCTCTTGTAAACAAGTTTAGCGGATTCCGCTGTTCCCATAGACTTGTATGAGCAGCGGATTGTGACTGATGATGCTGCGTTGCACCCTCCGCCCGACTGATCAGTCGTGGAATGACTGACCGCCGGGCGGGAGGAACGCAGCATGTAACGTTTTTTGAGCAGCGAGATCCGTCTGCACACGTCACCAGCTTTGGTTGGTTACCCGATATTTACCCTGGTTACGGTGCAAGGAGCCAGCGCTAAGCGGTGTAGGCCCGTAACCAAGGTAAATATCGGGTAACCAAGGTAAACATCGGGTGCTTTGCTGTTACCCGATATTTAGGCTGGTTACGTGTGCAGGGAGGCCGACACTTCCCCGCTCGGCCCCGCCCCCTCCCGCACTCCGCACATGTATGTACACACACACACACACACCTGTCCCCAGCCATGCAGACAAGCACTGACACCCTCGTCTGGCCCCGCCCCCTGCTCGGCTCCGCCCCCTCCTGCACTTTGCATGTGCACACACACACATACATACATACATGCACATACACACACTCACTCACACATACACTCACCTGTCCCCAGTCATGCAGACCGCAGCACTTCTACTGACATCCTCAGCGCCTGGCCCCGCCCCCCGCTCGGCTCCGCCCCCTCCCGCACTTTGCATGTGCACACACATACATACATACATACATACATACATGCACATACACACACTCACTCACAGATACACTCACCTGTCCCCAGCCATGCAGACCGCAGAACTTCCACTGACATCCTCAGCGCCTGGCCCCGCCCCCCGCTCGGCTCTGCCCCAGAACTCCGCCCCCCGCACACAACGGAATCCGACAAAGAATTCTGTTCTTTGTCATCCGTTGTACAGCGTTGAACAGCGCATCAGTCACATGCGTCAAGCGACGCATGTGACTGATACAAATCAACGGAAATGTGAACTTAGCCTTACACAAATCCTGAGCACATAACTTACATAAACACCCAGATAGTGAGTCAGTCACCATACACTGGAAACCAGGCTGGGAAATCCCCCAGCACTGCTGAGTCATTCCAGAGGTGGGGGCTGCTCTCAGTGAGTAGAAAGACAAACAGTTTCATTTCGGAATCAGTACAGCCCAGGACAGAGAAAAGAGCAGACAGCCTTGAGAGATCAGCATTTAACAGGCTGGCCCTGGGATGGGAGATAGTCCCAGAGGGCCAGGGGCCACAATCCCGCACTGATTCTGCAGGAATGAGACTGAAAGAGGGTGAGAGACAGAGGTTGGATTCCATCCATGGTGGCGGAGAGCAGCACCTCTGGGGCACCTTAAGAACTGTGAGTAAATGGAACTTTGAACCGCAGCCCCCTGTGTCGTCCTTGTCATTGCCGGTGTCGTCGCCCCGCACTTTGGCACCATCAGCCATCCCCATCGTCCTCATCCTCCCTGGGGCTCGCTCCACCTGTGGGGAGCTGCACTATCTGTGCTGCATTAACATCATCCCTGGAGGAGAGCAACATCTCGTAGTAGCGGCTAATTCCTGGCCGCACACCACGGGTGGCGCTGCAAAGCATCCCCCATTCCAATCCAACACCGCCCCTGGAAGAAAAGTCGCAGGAATGGTCTTCGGTGGAGGAGACCGAGACCCCAGTCACCACTGCAACCGGTGACACGCTTCCCAGGAACCCTTCGCCCTCCTTCTATCCCCTTTACACCTTGCACCTGTTTGATTGACATTTAAATGTAGCTGACGGGGCCATGGAGCCAGGTCAGGCCAGTTACAGCAACCCCACAAAACCACTGGCCCGGTGACAAGTAACCCCTTAGGCCCCATGGGGCGCTATAGCAGCATCTCACCAGACATGATACACACAAACTTAGAGCATGTTCTGCATAGGATGAACATGATCACCATGCATGATGGCGGCCATATTGAACAGTTATGCTAGTCTGTGGAAAATTTGTAACAACTCCAATAATTGGCACATGGGTTTTGGGCCACTTGCCCACTGTACAGCGCCACTTTTTCACCTGGTGGGGAGTTTTGGTATAATTTTTTTTTAAGATGCCTTCCGTTTCCTCATGCCTTTAATAGCATACATACCAATTTTCAGCCAATTCTGTCCACTAAGTCAGTCTGTACACGGCTCCAAACAGCTTAGGTAATTTAATGGCTACCTTGAATAGTCTTCAAGAACAATATTCAGTATGAAAAGTGATTCATTCTGGGTCTAGGAGTCCAGTGGCAGTTCACAGTTCTATCAGTGAATTATAGACTGCATTGTGTAAAGGGGGCTTTACACACAACGATATCGCTAACAATATGTCATTGGGGTCACGAAATTCATGACGCACATCCAGCGTCGTTAGTGACATCATTGCGTGTGACACCTATGAGCGAGTGTTAACGATCAAAAATACTCACCTAATCGTTGATCGCTGACATGTCGCTTATTTTCAAAAAATCGTTGCTGGTGCTGGACACAGGTTGTTTGTTGGTCCTAAAGCAGCACACATCGCTACGTGTGACACCCCAGGAACGATGAACAATACCATACCTGCATCCTCCGGCAACGAGGTGGGCGTGACTTTGTTGCAACTGCTCTCCGCCCCTCCGCTTCTTTTGGACAGCTGCCATTTGACGTCGCTGTGATGCCGCACGAACCGCCCCCTTAGAAAAGAGGCTGTTCGCCAGCCACAGCGACATCGTTAGGAAGGTAAGTACGTATGACGGGTACTAGCGATTTTGTCCGCCACGGGCAGCGATTTGCCCGTGACGCACAAACGACGGGGGCGGGTGCTTTCACAAGCGACATTGCTAGCGATGTTGTTGCGTGTAAAGCGCCCTTAAGGGTACAAACAAAGATAGCTGTCAATCAGTGAGTAGAACCGCCTTCTGGACTCCTAAAACCAGAAATAGCAGGAAATTACATAATTACAAGTTAAATTGACTCTTTCTTCTGGAACCTGTATAATATCAATCATGACTAGAGATGAGCAATGTTCGAATCGAACCGTTCGCCAATTTCAAATTGGAGTGATTTTGGGCGGTGTTCGAGTCGTTCGACGAACTCAAATGATTTGCTTCAAGTTTGGCCGTTCGAGTTACTGTTCGATAACGGTTTGATCACCAAAAGTGTGGCTTTTCACAGTAAGGCTATGTGCGCACGTTGCGTATCTTCATGCGACCTGCGTCCCCAGCACAATCCCTCTCTCTTTCCTACTCACCGATCACGGGCGCGGCGCTGCACGGCTGTCAAAAAGCTCCGGCGGCTTTTCCTCTTTTGAAAACGGCTGCCGCTCATTATTCAATCTGGTATTCCCTGCTTTCCCCGCCCACCAGCGCCCATGATTGGTTGCAGTCAGACATGCCCCCACGATGCGTGACAACTGTCTCACTGCAACCAATCACAGTCGCCGGCGGGCGGGTCTATATCGTGCAGTAAAATAAATAAATAAATAATAATAAAAAAAACTGCGGTTCCCCCCAATTTTGATACCAGCCAAGATAAAGCCACACGGCTGGAGGCTGGTATTGTCAGGATGGAGAGCGCCACATTATGGGGAGCCCACCACCCTAACGTTATCAGCCAGCAGCTGCCCGGAATTGCCACATCCATTAGATTCGACAGTCCCGGGACTCTACCTGGCTCATCCCGAATTTCCCTGGTGCGGTGGTAATCGGGCTAATAAGGTTAGGTAAGTCATGACAGGCGTCTCCCCGAGATTCCTTCCATGATTAACCTGTAAGTGAAAGTAAAAAGACACATACACCCGAAAAATCCTTTATTTGTAATAAAATACAAAAAAAACCTAATTTACCTCTTTATTAATCCCCAAACAACAATCCAGGTCCGAAGTAATCCACACGACGCTTTCAGCTCTTCTACATGAAGCTGACAGGGAGCGCCGTAGAAAATGAGCGCTCTGTGTCAGCTCCACGCAGCAACTGAAGTGAGCTGTGCTGTCACCGGAGACTTCACTCAGGTAGTGCCTTTGTGTGATCTCTCTCTTTTTCTCTCTCTCTTTCTCTTTTTCTCTCTTTCTCTCTTTCTTTTTCTATCTATCTCTCTTTCTCTTTTTCTCTCTCTCTCTTTCTCTTTCTCTCTTTCTCTCTCTTTCACTTTCTCTCTCTTTCTCTCTCTTTCTCTTTCTCTTTCTCTCTCTTTCTCTTTCTCTCTCGTTCACTTTCTCTTTCTCACTCTTTATCTTTCTCTCTCCCTCTCTCTCTCCTCTTTGCAGCTGAATAATCCACTTCTGGATTCTCTACTGCAATACAGAAGTCAAGATTACCAAATCTTCATATGCTTTTCATTACAGGAAGTGGCTCGATGGGTAGAGTTGCCATCTAAGGAGAATTAGTTCACAAGTTCGAGTCCCAGCTGTCCCAGTAAAGAATTTAATTTATTTTATTTATAATTTTAAATCATAATTATTATTTATTTATAATTATAATTTAATTTAATTATGCACTGAGGGGAGGAGCCAGACATCAGCTGTGAGCCGCAGGACACACCTCTAAAATCGGAGCAGTTAACGGAATGAGGCTGCTTTCTCTCTAATTCTCTTTTTCTCTCTTTTTCTCTCTCTTTCTGTCTCTTTCTCTCTTTTCCCCTCGTTCTCTCTTTTTCTCTCTTTCTTTCTCTCTTTTTCTCTCTTTCCCTCTTTCTTTCTCTCTCTCTTTTTCTCTCTTTCCCTCTCTTTCTCTCTTTTTCGCTCTTTCATTCTTTCTCTCTCTTTCTCTCTATCTCTCTCTTTCTTTCTCTCTCTGATTCTTCCTTTTTCTCTCTTTCACTCTTTCTCTCTCTTTCTCTCTTTCACTCTTTCTCTCTCTTTCACTCTTTTTCACCCTTTCTCTCTCACTCTCTTTCTCTCTCTTTCTTTCTCTCTCTTTTTCTCTCTTTTTCTCTCTTTCTCTCTCTTTCTTTCTCTCTTTTTCCCTATTTTTCTCTCTTTCTCTCTTTCTTTCTCTCTTTCTTTCTCTCTTTTTCTCTCTTTTTCTCTCTCTTTCTCTCTTTTTCTTTCTTTCTCTCTCTTTCTTTCTCTCTTTTTCACCCTTTCTCTCTCTCTTTCTCTCTCTTTCTTTCTCTCTTTCTTTTTCTCTATTTTTCTCTCTTTCGCTCTCTTTCTCTCTTTCTTTCTCTCTCTTTTTCTCTCTCTTTCTCTTTTCTCTCTTTTTCTCTCTTTCTCTCTTTCTCTCTATTTCTCTCTCTTTCTCTCTTTTTCTTTCTCTCTCTTTCTCTCTCTCTCTTTTTCTCTCTTTTTCTTTTTCTCTCTCTTTCTCTCTCTTTCGCTCTTCCTCTCTCTTTCTCTTTCTTTTTCTCTCATTTTCTCTCATTTCTCTCTTTTCTCTCTCTTTTCTCTCTCTCAGACCTGACAATGATCAGCTGTTACTATAAGTCGAGCGGTGAGGCCGGCTTTTTACCGCCTGGCCGGCTAAACTATCAGCATCTGATGTCAGACAGGAGTCTGCACAGAAATGTGTAGTTGTTTTATTTTGGTTTTTTTTGCACTGATGCATCAGCTGATTGTATAAAAGCCATGTATACAATCAGCTGCTGTGTCATGTGATTCAGGCCCTTGAACCTGACACATCAGCTGATCGCTTTGCCTTCCAGCAAACCGATCAAATGATATTGGATCCGGATTGGATGGCTCGGGACCCTTGACCCAGGATTACTGCGGAGGGGGATTCTTTATTTCAATAAAGATGGAGTCACTAATTGTGTTGTGTTTTATTTCTAATAAAAATAGTTTTTCTGTGTGTTGTGTTTTTTTTATCTGTACTAGAAATTCATGGTGGCCATGTCTAATATTGGCGTGACACCATGAATTTTGGGCTTAGGGCCAGTTGATAATATACAGCTAGCTCTAACCCCATTATTACCCATCACCAGGGCAGCTGGAAGAGTTGGATACAGCGCCAGAAGATGGCACTTCTATGAAAGCGCCATTTTCTGGGGCAGCTGTGGACTTCAATTTGTAGCAGGGGTGCCCAGAAAGCTTGGGCATCCTGCGCTGTGGGTTTCAATTCCCAGCTGCCTAGTTGTACCTGGCTGGACACAAAAATTGGGCGAAGCCCACGTCATTTTTTTCTTTTTAATTATTTCATGAAATTCATGAAATAATTAAATAAAAAAGGGCTTCCCTATATTTTTTGTTCCCAGCCGGGTACAAATAGGCAGCTGGGGGTTGGGGGCAGCCCGTAGCTGCCTGCTGTACCTGGCTAGCATACAAAAACATGGCAAAGCCCACGTAATTTTTTTGGGAGGGCAAAAAACTCCTGCATACAGTCCTGGATGGAGTATGCTGAGCCATGTAGTTCTGCAGCTGCTGTCTGCTGTCTGTCTGTATGGAGGAGAGCAGACAGCAGCTGCAGAACTACAAGGCTCAGAATACTCCATCCAGAACTGTATGCAGGAGTTTTATGCCCAAAAAAAAAATTACGTGGGCTTCGCCATATATTTCTATGCTAGCCATGTACAGCAGGCAGGTACGGCTGCCCCCAACCCCCAGCTGCCTATTTGTACCCGGCTGGGAACTAAAAATATAGGGAAGCCCTTTTTTTTTAATTATTTCATGAATTTCATGAAATAATTAAAAAAAAAACGACATGGGCTTTGCCTCATTTTTGTATCTAGCCAGGTACAACTAGGCAGCTGGGGATTGGAATACGCAGCACAGGTTGTATGCTAGCCAGGTACAGCGGCTGCCCCCAACCCCCAGCTGCCTATTTGTACCCGACTTGGAACCAAACATATTGGGAAGCCCTTTTTTTTTTTTAATTATTTCATGAATTTCATGAAATAATTAAAACAAAAATGATTTGGGCTTATCCCAATTTTTGTGCCCAGCCAGGTACAACTAGGCAGCTGGGGATTGGAATTCCCTGCTGCGAACTGAAGTTTGCAGCCACCCCAGAAAATGGCGATTTCATAGAAGTGCCATCTTCTGGCGCTGTATCCAACTCTCCCAGCTGCCCTGGTGACGGGTGGCTCGCTGGGTAATAATGGGGTTAGGGCTAGCTGTATATTATCAACTGGCCCTAAGCCCGAAATTCATGGTGTCACGCCAATATTAGACATGGCCACCATGAATTTCTAGTGCAGATAACGGCTTTTATACAATCAGTTGATGCATCAGTGCAAAAAAAAACAAAAAAAACAAACTACACACTTCTGTGCAGACTCCTGTCCGACAGCAGCAGCTGATACTTTAGCCGGCCGGGTGTTAAAAAGCCGGACCGGCCTCACCGCTCAACTTATAGTGTCAGCTGATTCCGTCAGGTGACCGCGTCAGCTGATCATCGACAGGTCTGAGAGAGAGAAAAGAGAATGAAAAGAGAGAGAAAAGAGAATAGAGAGAGAGAAGAGAGAGCAGAGAGAGAGGGGAGAGAGAAGAGACAGAGAGAGGAGAGAGAAGAAAGAGAGAAGAGGAGAAAAGAAGAGAGAGAGAGAAGAGAGAGAGGAGAGAGAGGGAAAAAGAGAGAAAAAGAGAAAAAAGAGAGAAAAAGAGAGAAAGAGAGAAAAAGAGAGAAAAAGAGAGACAAAGAGAGAAAGAGAGAAAAAGAGAGAGAAAAAGAGAATGAGAGAGAGAAAAAGAGAGAGAGAGAAAAAGAGAGAACGAGAGAGAGAAAAAGAGAGAGAGAGAAAAAGAGAGACAGAGAGAGAGAGATGAGAGAAAGAGAAGAGAGAGAGTAGAGAGAGAGGAGAGAGTGAGAAAGAAGAGAGAGAAGAGAGAAAGAAGAGAGAGAGAAGAGAGAGAGGAGAGAGCAATGCAGCCTCATTCCGTGAACTGCTCCAATTTTAGAGGTGTTACCCGCGGCTCACAGCTGATGTCCGGCTCCTCCCCTCAGTGCATAATTAAAGTAAATTAAATTAAATTATAAATAAATAATAATTATAATTTAAATTCTTTATCAGGGCAGCTGGGACTCAAACTCGTGAAGTAATGCTCCCTTGGCAGTAGCTCTAACCATTGAGTCACTGCCTCTAATGAGAAACATTGAAAGATTTGGTTATCTTGACCTCTGCATTTCACAGTGAAGTCTCCGGTGACAGCGCGGCTTACTTCAGGTGCTGTGTGGAGAGGACACAAAGCGCTCGTGTTCTACGGGGCTCCCTGTCATCTTCATGTAGCAGAGCTGACAGTGTCGTGTGGATTACTTCGGAGCTGGATTGTTGCTTGTTGATTAATAAAGAGGTAAATGAGGGGGTTTTTTTGTCTTTTTTTCCAAATAAAGGATTTTTCGTTGTGTGTGTTTCTTTACTTTCACTTACAGGTTAATCATGGAAGGTATCTTGGGGAGACGCCTGCCATGATTAACCCCGTTATTACCTCGATTGCCACCGAAGCAGGACAATTCGGGATGAGCTGGGTAGAGTCCCGGGACTGCCGCATCTAATGGATGCGGCAATTCCGGGCAGCTGCCTGCTGATATTGTTAGGATGGTGGGCTCCCCATAACGTGGTGCTCTCCAATCTGACAATACCAGCCTCCAGCCATGTGGCTTTATCCTGGCTGGTATCAAAATTGGGGGGGACTGCATTTTTTTTTCTAATTATTCATTTATTTTACTGCACGATATAGACCCACCCACCAGCGGCTGTGATTAATTGCAGTGAGACAGCTGTCACTCATTGTGGGGGCGTGTCTGACTGCAACCAATCATGGGCGCCGGTGGGCGGGGAAGGCATGGAATACCTGATTGAATAATGAAGCGGCAGCTATTTTCAAAAGAGGAAATGCCACCGGAGATTTGTGACAGCCGTGCAGCGAAATGCCCGTGATCGATAAGTAAGAAAGAGAGAGGGATTGTGTTGGGGATGCAGGACGCATGCAGATACGCAACGTGCGCACATACTTACTATGAAAAGCCACGCTTTTGGTGATCGAACCGTTCTCGAACGTAACTCGAACTGACGAACTTTAAGCAAATCGTTCGAGTTCGTCAAACGACTTGAACACCCCCCAAAATCACTGGAACATGAAATTGGCGAACCGTTCGACTCGAACATCGGTCAACTCTAGTATTGACATGTGATATGAGGGACTGCGGTAAGCCATAATTTAAATACATCATATGAATAATCATAGCATGGTCACTCAGTGGTTAGCATTGCTGGTTTGCATCACCAAGATCCTGAGTTCAAATCTAAGGAGAAACTGTTCATGGAATTTGTATTTTTTCCCAGTGTTTACACATCCAGCTAAAATGCATTGCAGTACAAAGATCTATTGGATCCCTGCACAACAACAATACTCGGTGCAGGCTACAGAGGTGGATTTCGTGTGATTTGTGAAGTGGAAAAAGGTAAGTAGAAGGTGTTTTTTTTATGTTTGTTATGCGCTAAAGGAAGAACAAATATAACAGGAAGGGGCCCAGAATGGACAGTGACACAAGTTTTGTTATTTTAGCTGTTTACAAAAACATGTTCAGAAATACAATTATATATATAATATGGGCTGAAAGTGCACACTCCCAGCTGCAATATGAGAGTTTTCACATCCAAATCGGAGAAAGGGTTTAGGAATCATAGCTCTGTAATGCATAGCCTCCTCTTTTTCAAGGGACCAAAAGTAATTGGACAAGGGACTCTAAGGGCTGCAATTAACTCTGAAGGTGTCTCCCTCGTTAACCTGTAATCAATGAAGTAGTTAAAAGGTCTGGGGTTGATTACAGGTATGTGGTTTTGCATTTGGAAGCTGTTGCTGTGACCAGACAACATGCGGTCTAAGGAACTCTCAATTGAGGTGAAGCAGAACATCCTGAGGCTGAAAAAAAAGAAAAAATCCATCAGAGAGATAGCAGACATGCTTGGAGTAGCAAAATCAACAGTCAGGTACATTCTGAGAAAAAAGGAATTGACTGGTGAGCTTGGGAACTCAAAAAGGCCTGGGTGTCCACGGATGACAACAGTGATGGATGATCGCCGCATACTTTCTTTGGTGAAGAAGAACCCGTTCACAACATCAACTGAAGTCCAGAACACTCTCAGTGAAGTAGGTGTATCTGTCTCTAAGTCAACAGTAAAGAGAAGACTCCATGAAAGTAAATACAAAGGGTTCACATCTAGATGCAAACCATTCATCAATTCCAAAAATAGACAGGCCAGAGTTAAATTTGCTGAAAAACACCTCATGAAGCCAGCTCAGTTCTGGAAAAGTATTCTATGGACAGATGAGACAAAGATCAACCTGTACCAGAATGATGGGAAGAAAATAGTTTGGAGAAGAAAGGGAACGGCACATGATCCAAGGCACACCACATCCTCTGTAAAACATGGTGGAGGCAATGTGATGGCATGGGCATGCATGGCTTTCAATGGCACTGGGTCACTTGTGTTTATTGATGACATAACAGCAGACAAGAGTAGCCGGATGAATTCTGAAATGTACCAGGATATACTTTCAGCCCAGATTCAGCCAAATGCCGCAAAGTTGATCGGACGGCGCTTCATAGTACAGATGGACAATGACCCCAAGCATACAGCCAAAGCTACCCAGGAGTTCATGAGTGCAAAAAAGTGGAACATTCTGCAATGGCCAAGTCAATCACCAGATCTTAACCCAATTGAGCATGCATTTCACTTGCTCAAATCCAGACTTAAGACGGAAAGACCCACAAACAAGCAAGACCTGAAGGCTGCGGCTGTAAAGGCCTGGCAAAGCATTAAGAAGGAGGAAACCCAGCGTTTGGTGATGTCCATGGGTTCCAGACTTAAGACAGTGATTGCCTCCAAAGGATTCGCAACAAAATATTGAAAATAAAAATATTTTGTTTGGGTTTGGTTTATTTGTCCAATTACTTTTGACCTCCTAAAATGTGGAGTGTTTGTAAAGAAATGTGTACAATTCCTACAATTTCTATCAGATATTTTTGTTCAAACCTTCAAATTAAACATTACAATCTGCACTTGAATTCTGTTGTAGAGGTTTCATTTCAAATCCAATGTGGTGGCATGCAGAGCCCAACTCGCGAAAATTGTGTCACTGTCCAAATATTTCTGGACCTAACTGTATGTACCAGATAGGAGGACATACCGTATTTACCAGGATGGGGACATATATACCTGGATAGGGACCATATTTACCACGAAGGAGCCCAGGATAGGGACATATTTACCAAGATTGGGGACATATATACCTAGAAGGGGCCCATGATGAGCACATTACTACATAATAAAAGGGGAGGGGAGGTTAGCACATCTTTATAGAATTTCTAAGGGAGACATAGTATGTAAAATCAAAGACTATTATGGATTGTAATGTGTATGCGAAAAGAGACTTTGACCTTTCCTCAAGCCTACGCATTACAGTACTTTGCTCTGCCCTCAGCATGGCAGATCAAAGTGTGCATGTGCAGGAGCACCATCAAGCCCTCTGTATGGATGACGTAGGACTCATCATGGACATGGAGTGGGGAGAGAGGACGGCAATGGAAGGAAGAGAGGAGATACCAGACTCAAGAGCAGCGATACCCATTGGACACAATCGCCCCCTAGGTGAGTATAATAAAGATGTTTTTTATTTTATACAGCATCCCCTGAACACTGATATACAGCATTCTGGAATAATGTATATAAGGGCTTACCTGATTCTGAAGGCACAGCGCTCGATCGTGGAACATGTCGTCACTCAGGTAAGTTGCGGGCACAGCTGGAGGTTTTCATGGCCATCTACCTGTGACTGAAGGTAATCTGACCTCAGGGGACCTCAGTGAACTCTGTGACCCCCCCTCAGGTTCCTACTTAGTTTGATACACAGCCAAGATAAGGCATGGCTGGGGACTGCAGCCTGTAGCTGTTGACTTTATCTGTGCTGGGTATCATAATAAGGGAGCACACTATGCCAATTTTTTTATTTATTAATTTATTTTTACTGTATGATAGTGACCTGCAGACAGGATCTGTGATTGGAAACATGAGACTCGCTGTCACTCAGCGTAGGGGCAAGTCTGACTGCAACCAATCACAGATGCAATGAAGGTAATGAGCAGCCCGGAAGTGATTAAATGGCCGCCGGAGAAGTTACAGCTACGCCGGGGACTTGGTAAGTACAGCCCACTTGCTTTATTATTTTTTTCTTTATTTTTCCTTTTTCGTATTTTTTTTGTATTACCTGAGTGCTCTGGATCAATACCAGGAATTCCTTTAGAATTCCGGGCCCAGCACTCAGGTTTCTCTGGACCGCACGGGTTCGGACTTTTATGCCCATCACTAATTATGTTATATAAAAAAAAAGTTGTGAAACATAAAAAAATACATTTAACACAAAAATCTGATTAAATCAATTGCTCATTTTCTAAAGGTAGCGTCCTTTTAATAAAAAGCAAATACATTATTGCATCCAAAGTAAATGGTATGTTAAAACTAATTTATTTTTTAATTAAAAAAAAATAATTTAGCTTTTTAACCCCTCCCTGAATTTGGACGTACCGATAGATGCCATTTTGCACTGACTTTCCGACCTTTGACAAACTGGTTCATCCTGGTAATCGCACGTGCACAGGATCACAATTGATGCAAGAGCTTGGCTACTGGGACACCTGAGACCCAATTCTCACAGCAAGAAGAAATGCCTGCCCTGACCCAGGCTGTTTAACTCCTTAAATGCCTCAATTGATATCGATCTCAATATTTACGAGGCTGGGAGAGGGAGTGCGCTCTCTCTCCAGTCCAATCGACACCCACACAATGTCATTACAATGGCCAGATAGTTGCCAGGGCAGCCCAAGGTCATCATGACGACTTCGGGGTCAGCCGGCTATGGCAAGCCTTTTAGACCATGCCAGGAGAATGGTCCAAAAGACACTTGTCACTGCATCCCTGACAGGTGTAATGCATTACCGTGCTGGTACATGGTAATGCATTATACCACTGATCAGAGTAATGAAAGTTGAAGTCCAATAGAAGGAGTAAGTAAACAAGTAAAAAAAGTTTTAAAAATTGAAAAAATATAAAAAAAACACAAAATAAAGGAAAAAAATTTAAAAAAATATTATAACAATTTATATGTATATTCATGCAAAAACTAAAATAAATTCCAAAAAGTAAACATATTTGATATCGACATGTCTGCAACAACCTGATCTTTGAAACTGTTGAACTACTTAACCCCTTAAGGGAATACTATAAAAAAAAAATAAAGAAATAAACAACCTGGCATAAAACTATGCATTTTCATACAACCGCCAAACAAAAAGTGGAGTAAAACACACTCCAAAAAAATGATTGTAAATAATAATGGTATTGATGTAAATGCCATCTTGTCCCAGAAAAGACAAGCTGCCAAATAGCTCCATCAGCAGAAAAACAAAAATGTTATAGCTCTCAGAATATGGCTAATCAAAAACTATTATTTTTATATAATATAATAGTTTTTCTTGTGCAAAGCCTGCAAAAAATAAAAGAACTATATAAATATAGTATCACTGTAATCGTACTTACCCAAGGAATAAAGCTGTCCGATCACTTTTAGCACAGGCAGAATGGCATAAAAAAGACAATTCCTGAATTACTGTTTTTTGTTCATTCTGCTACTAAAAATTGGAATACAAAGTGATAAAAAATTGGTATATGATACCAATAAAAATGTCAACTTGTCCTACAAAAAAACAAGTCCTGATCTGACTCTTTTGGCAGAAATTCAGAAAAATTATAGTTCTTTAAAAATGGCAATGCAGAAAATTTTGGGGTGAAAAAAGTGTTTCTTAGTGTGTGATAGCAGCCAAAAATAAAAAGCTATATATATCAGGTATTGCTATAATTGCACCAACACGAAGAATAAAGCCATGTAATCCCTTATACACTGTGAATGTTGTAAAATAAATGAAAAAGTAAATAAATGAAACCTGCTGTTGAATTGTTCATTTTTTTTTACCCAAAGATTGCAGTAAGGCTTGAGAATCACTGTGGACTCTATCTTTTAGGAGTTCTTTATAGGTGTGCACAAGAGTGGTCGGCCATTGGTTTGTGCACCTCTGAAAGCTGGACACCACTAATCAGAGACCGGAGACATGTGAACTGATCCAAAATGTTCTGTACCCCAAATTGCCACCAATAGAAGCTTCTCAACCATCCAAAAAAACACAACCCCACTTGGGTCCATCACCTGTTAACAAAAATATAGAGGGTGTCCAACTTACTTCTAGCTTAAAAGTTCTTGGGAAAGCAACATGGCTCCCACCAAAAGAAATCTAGCAAAATCTGTGCTCCTAAATCCAAATACCCCCCTTCCTTCTAAGCCCTTTAATGTGCCTAAACTGCAGTTGCGCTCATATGTTTGACAGTAACATGGTGAGGAGAGCCCATATAGTTTACGGGTATAAAAAACACAAGCTGTACATAATGTTTTTTGGCACTACAATGTGTTGGGCGCTAAAATGGCATATTTGCAATTTTCACCCTGCAATTACCACTGCTTGTTTGTTTTCAGGAATTCTAAAAATAATCATTACACCCATAGATGAACTCCCAGAGGGCTATAAATCTAATAAGGGGTCTATTGGGGGGTTTCCACTAATTAGGCACATAAGGCACTCTACAAATAAAGTATACAAAATATTCTCTCCAGCCCTGTCATGTGGCCAAACAGTACAGTACAGTCAGAAGTGGGGTATTTCGACTGTAAGACAAATTATAGGGCCTTTATCAGCAATTTCCCCTTGTGAAAATAATAAATCTCGGGCTCGAGAGTAAAAATTGGTGAACTGTTGGAGTTTCGGTTCCCTGGCAATGAACCAAACCTATATGTGTCCAAACCTGGCCTGAGGAGGTTCAGAATCACTGATTGACAGTTTGAGTCTCCACCCACATACAGCCAACCATAAGCGATCACTTCCGGGAGAGGGTGGGCGGGCTTTTTCAATTTTTTTTTTCATTACACACTATATCTGATAACACTGTTGTTACCCCCAGTGTGAGCCGTTCAAACACTGTAAGCAGCTCGCACAGGACTGATCACCAAGTGTACCTGAGCGTAGCAATCCTTGTGCGAGTTAAGTTTGCATGTAAAGCATCTGAACTCCGAACCCAAACCCTGTTTTTTTAAGTTAATGTTCAGTTTGAAAACCAAACCTCGGGTTTGGTCATATCTTCTCGAGATTGGAGAAATCTGGGGCTAAAAGAGTAATTTAGCTATAAAAATGCAGTTATTAAATTTTCCACACAGAATGGTATAAAATTCTTTGGTACACATGTGGTGGCAATATCCACACTCACTGCATTACTAGATGTATTCACTGCAGGGGGTAATTTGCTAAATGTGTTCACGTAAAGAGGGTTCTGATGTTCTTGCATCTTAGGAGTTCTGCCAAAGTGAAATGACCATTCCAGCAAAATATGCATTTTAATATGACGCTCCCCTTCTGAGCTCTACAAACATGACAAGGCATTCGCTATCGATTCCAGACGATTTAGAATTCTAAAAGTCAAATGATTCTACTTCCCTTCCAAGCTCTGCCGTGCACCCAAACAGGTATTTTCCACCACATATGGGGCATCGGCGTACTCAGGAGCAGTTGCTCAACAAAATCTATGGTGTGTTTATTCCTGTTACCCTTGTTAAAATAAAAAATTTGGCCTAAAGCAATACTTTTGTGGGGAAAATTCTATTTTTTATTTTCATGGCTCAGTGTTATAAAATTCTGTGAAGCACCTGGAGCTTCAAGGTGCTCACCACACATCTAGACAATTTTTTGCGGCACATACAGTGCCTACAAGTAGTATTCAACCCCCTGCAGATTTAGCAGGTTTACACATTCGAAATTAACTTGGCATTGTGACATTTGGACTGTAGATCAGCCTGGAAGTGTGAAATGCACTGCAGCAAAAAAGAATGTTATTTCTTTTTTTTTTTTTTATTAAATAGTGAAACGTTTATTCAGAGGGTCATTTATTATTCAACCCCTCAAACCTCCAGAATTCTGTTTGGTTCCCCTAAAGTATTAAGAAGTATTTCAGGCACAAAGAACAATGAGCTTCACATGTTTGGATTAATTATCTCTTTTTCCAGCCTTTTCTGACTAATTAAGACCCTCCCCAAACTTGTGAACAGCACTCATACTTGGTCAACATGGGAAAGACAAAGGAGCAATCCAAGCCCATCAGAGACAAGATCGTGGAGGGTCACAAGGCTGGCAAGGGGTACAAAACCCTTTCCAAGGAGTTGGGCCTACCTGTCTCCACTGTTGGGAGCATCATCCGGAAGTGGAAGGCTTATGGAACTACTGTTAGCCTTCCACGGCCTGGACAGCCTTTGAAAGTTTCCACCCGTGTCAAGGCCAGGCTTGTCCAAAGAGTCAAGGCTAACCCAAGGACAACAAGGAAGGAGCTTCGGGAGGATCTCATGGCAGTGGGGACATTGGTTTCAGTCAATACCATAAGTAACGTACTCCACCGCAATGGTCTCCGTTCCAGACGAGCCCGTAAGGTACCTTTACTTTCAAAGCGTCATGTCAAGGCTCGTCTACAGTTTGCTCATGATCACTTGGAGGACTCTGAGACAGACTGGTTCAAGGTTCTCTGGTCTGATGAGACCAAGATCGAGATCTTTGGTGCCAACCACACACGTGACGTTTGGAGACTGGATGGCACTGCATACGACCCCAAGAATACCATCCCTACAGTCAAGCATGGTGGTGGCAGCATCATGCTGTGCGGCTGTTTCTCAGCCAAGGGGCCTGGCCATCTGGTCCGCATCCATGGGAAGATGGATAGCACGGCCTACCTGGAGATTTTGGCCAAGAACCTCCGCTCCTCCGTCAAGGATCTTAAGATGGGTCATCATTTCATCTTCCAACAAGACAACGACCCAAAGCACACAGCCAAGAAAACCAAGGCCTGGTTCAAGAGGGAAAAAATCAAGGTGTTGCAGTGGCCTAGTCAGTCTCCTGACCTTAACCCAATTGAAAACTTGTGGAAAGAGCTCAAGATTAAAGTCCACATGAGACACCCAAAGAACCTAGATAACTTGGAGAAGATCTGCATGGAGGAGTGGGCCAAGATAACTCCAGAGACCTGTGCCGGCCTGATCAGGTCTTACAAAAGACGATTATTAGCTGTAATTGCAAACAAGGGTTATTCCACAAAATATTAAACCTAGGGGTTGAATAATAATTGACCCACACTTTTATGTTGAAAATTTATTAAAATTTAACTGAGCAACATAACTTGTTGGTTTGTAAGATTTATGCATCTGTTAATAAATCCTGCTCTTGTTTGAAGTTTGCAGGCTCTAACTAATTTGCATCTTATCAAACCTGCTAAATCTGCAGGGGGTTGAATACTACTTGTAGGCACTGTAGTTTACAAAATGGTGTCAATTGTGGGGCATTTCCACTGTTTATGCACATCAGGCACACTGTAAACTTGATATGGTGTCCACTATTGATTCCAGACGATTTTGCTTTCCAAATGTCAAAGTGTGCTCTTGCCCTTTCAAGCCATGCCTTGCGCCCAAACAGTAGTTTTCCACTACGTATGGGATATCACGTTCTCAGAAGAAATTGCACAACAAATTGTATGTTGTACGGTTACCCTTGTGAAAATGCAAAATTTGGGTTAAAGCAACATTTTTGTGGTGAAAAGGAATATTTTAATTTTTTCCTTCCATATTGCTCTAATTCCTGAAAAACACCTAAAGGGTTAATACATTTATTGTTTTTTTAAGCACTTTTAAGGGTGCAGTTTTTAAATTGATGTCAATATTTTTATCATAGAGGTCCCTTAAAGTCACTTCAAATGTGACATGATCCCTAAAAAATTGATTTTGTTGGAGAAATGAAAAATTGCTGATACCTCCTTCTAAGAAAAAATAAATTCTGTCTCAAAAATTATTCTGATGTAAAGTTGACATGTGGTAAATGTTATTTTTTAATTGTTTTGTATGACATAAATATCTGGTTTAAAGACATGAAAAGTCAAACTTTGAAAATTGTGACATTTTCAAAATCTTCCCCATATTTACGATATTTTCACAAATAAACATAAAAAAGAAAATAATCCTAAATTTATCACTAACATGATGTACAATATGTCTTAAAAAAATAATATCAGAATGACTGGGATCTGTTGAAGTATTTCAGAGTTATTACGTTATAAAGTGACACTGGTCAGAATTGTAAAAATTGTCCTGGTCAAGAAAGTGAAAACTGGCGGGGTGGTGAAGTAGTTAAAAATGATCTTTAGCAATATATTGATTTTATGGGTGGTGAAGGGGTTAAAAATTACCTTTCGCAATATATTGTTTTTATGGGTGGTGAAGGGGTTAAAAATTATCTTTAGCAATATATTGATTTTAGGGGTGGTAAAGAGGTTAAAAATTACCTTCAGCAATATATTGTCTTTATGGGTGGTGAAGGGGTTAAAAATGACCTTTACCAATATATTGTCTTTATGGGTGGTGAAGGGGTTAGAAATTATTTTCAGCAATATATTGATTTTATGGGTGGTGATGGCGTTAAACATGATCTTTAGCAATATATTGTCTTTATGGGTGGTGAAGGGGTTAAAAATGACCTTCAGCAATATATTGTCTTTACAGGTGGTGAAGGGGTTAGAAATTATTTTTAGCAATATATTGTCTTTATGGGTGGTGAAGGGGTTAGAAATTATTTTTAGCAATATATTGTTTTTATGGGTGGTGAAGGGGTTAACAATTAACTTTAGCAATATATTGTCTTTATGGGTGGTGAAGGGGTTAACAATTAACTTTAACAATATATTGTCTTTATGGGTGGTGAAGGGGTTAACGATGACCTTTAGCAATATATTGTCTTTATGGTTGGTGAAGGGGTTAAAAATGACCTTTAGCAATATATTGTCTTTATGGTGCACTCATTGATATTTAGCAGCTAAACATTTAAAGCTGCACATACCAGTGCAAAGTCGTGATATGTTTGGGAGAGTTTACAAATAGAAATGATTGCAATTCATCTTTGCGTTGCCCCATACAATTTCTGTTTGCGGCTGTGAATAATTTTAGCATTTGCACGCTTTAGCCTTGTTTGCCGACCGCTCGGGTTTGCTGACAAGTTCTACTTCAGTAAATTGTATTTAGACAACAGCATATTTCATTCATGTCTTTAGCAATGACTAGGCCAAGGTCAGTTTTATATTCTGCTCAAATCATAAAGTGACACTTGAGATAAACAGAATGTTTACTCTCTCCGTGTGAGCTGAAGCTGATATGTAAATTTCTCCTTATTCTTTCATCAAATTTGCATTTACCCTCTTAGTCAAACACTACACCGCTCCAAACCAAACAGCTTTAATGATGGTCAACCCTTTATGACCGATTGCCATATCAGAGGAAAAGAAACAGCAATTTAGATTAAAATGAAAAGAGTAGCAAAACCCTGCTAGCGTCATTCACTTAGCGATGATTGGATAAACTTTCCGTTGGGGTGAATGGGTTTTTGATGCCTAACCGGGTGAGGAACCACCGCTCGATACCCTTTTTTTTTCTATTATTATTATGCCCTCTTTATCTAGGAAGAACAGACTATACTCACCTGTCATTATATCCTTCTGTTCAAACACAAGCAGGAAACTATTCTATATGCCCTATCTACATGTAAAAGGGTTCTCGCCTGAATTACGTCCGCCCACTGAAACCCATTTTATTATATAGTTTAGGATTTGCGCTAAGCATTAAATTTACAATGGCTTAAAGTAAAGTTTTTATTTTATTTGTAGTCTTATGTGACAAGATTATCATATCTCTGCATGCAGCTTAAGAATAACATGGCTGCTGTCCATGAAAAGGGGGCTTTACTTTGTTTTCTTGTGGTGCATTCTCTGTTTTCAAAGGGTAAAATTAATAGGTATGGAAGCGATTATTTTCATACCGCCTATGGCAACGTAAAAAGCAGGCACGGACACATCCATATATTCCTATTCTAACAATGACAAGCATGCACAAAAGTGAGAGGATAATTAGTATCTCTGTTTACTTTCCATTTGTTTGTGGACATGAGATCTATTTTCTGTATAAGTTATCACAGAACAGAGAATGCAGCGGGGATTAAGCCAAGACCACACAAATGCTTTACATAAATGTTTTACTGTCTAGATTCTGAGCTCATTAGGACAGGGTTAATATTTAATACCATGAAGCACAATAACGTCTGTAATTTATTTTAGCCATTTTATTATTCCCTCTATTCATTTATTTTATACATATTGCTATAACTGGTAAACTTTGTTTTAGATTTTGTTTATTTTTCATATTTATATGACATATTTTATTATTTCATGTATTGATTTATTTTTCACATTTATAAATGTTTAAATGTTTATTTTTCATATAAAATGTGCACACTATTATTTCATGCATTAATTTATGTTATATATTTTTGCTATCATTGTTTACATGTTTATTTTTCATATATATTTTGCACACTATCATTTCATGCATTAATTTATTTCATATATTTTTGCTATAATTGTTTACGTTTATTTGTCATATATATTTTGCACACTATTATTTTATGCATCTATTTATTTTATACATTTAGAACTGTTTAAATGTTTATATATATATATATATATATATATATATATATATATACTGCTCAAAAAATAAAGGGAATACTTAAACAAGGATTTTGTATTTTGGTGTTCCCATTATTTTTTTGAGCAGTATATATAGTTTCCACACTATTATTGTATGCATTTATTTATTTTATACATTTATAATATTTTTAACTCTTTATTTTTCATATATATTTTTCACACTATTATTTTATGCATCTATTTATTATATACATTTATATTTTTAACTGTTTATTTTTCATATATATTTTTCACACCATTATTTCATGCATTAATTTATTTTATCCATTTATAATAGTTTAACTGTTTATTTTTCATATATATTTTTCACACCATTATTTAATGAATTATTTTATTTTATGTAGTTTTGCTATAATTGTATACATTTTTATTTTTCATATATATTTTGAACACTATTATTTCATTCATTTATTTATTTTATACATTTATAATTGATTAAATGTTTATTTTTTTCATATATATTTTGCTCACTATTATTTCATGCATTAATTTTATACATTTTTGCTAGAATTGTTTAAATGTTTATTTTTTTATATGTATTTTGCACACTAGTATTTCATGCATTCATTTATTTTACACATTTTTGCTATAATTGTTTACATGTTTATTTTTCATATATATTTTGCACACTATTATTTCATGCATTCATTTATTTTATACAATTATAATTGTTTAATTGTATATTTTTCACATATATTTTGCACACTTTATTATATTATGCATTCATTTATTTTATAAGTTTTGCTACAATAGTTTAGATAACTTTGTTTTAGATTTAATTTATTCATATTTATTTGAGATATTTTTTTAATATTATTGTTATTATTTTTGTATTTTAGTGCTTATTATCATTTTACACTATCTTGGTCTATTGACTACTTTTTTTTCTATTTCATATATCACTTTGTTTATCTCATTCCATTTTATTATTTTACCTATTTTACTTTGTTTTAGATTTTCAAATGGACACATGATTTTTTTTTTTTTAATGAGTTTATTTTTCATCCTACTCCCAGGAAAGTTTGACAAGTTCAAAGTAAAGCGAATGGGGGGGCTTTATCAACAATATAAACGTGGCAACTGGTCCGAGGCTCCATTGTGTTGTTTGTTATACAGAATAAGAAAAATGAAGAATGTTGTCTGCCGTATTCACTTGGTTACTGAAAGTTGGTAAATCGGAATGTCAGACACATTAGTGTTCAGCTCAACACAAGTAACATAATTCAGGTCACTGGTACAAAAAGCCAATGTCTATTCCGAACTTTTAGTGCTTGTCTTAGAAGAAAGAAAAAAAAAACATAAGAAAAAAGAAAAGGAGAGGGAGAAGAAAAAGGGAGCAAAATTGCTTTTCAGTGAGACTGTCAAATGGCTATCTAATAGGGGCATGGATGGGGAAAAGCAGATATCAGGCTTTCTCTGGAGCCTGCAAGTATTTCTGCCATTCACGAATCCAAAGGATGCCACACACATTCTGTTTGTTCAACAAAAGCAAACAGATTGTAAACTGGCTGATAATTTTTGTACTGACAATGTCATTTACAGCTGTCAGCCTTTTGTCTGTCATGTTTGCTTTATTCAAATATGAACCAAGTGGACCTCCCTTCCACCGCTTTCTTCTGCATTAAAATCACATCAATTCCCTTCCATTCTGTCTTATCTAAAATTCATTGGAGGCCAATCACTTGGATGAATGCTTTGGTGTTTCCATGGAGGCAAGAAGTCTAGTGTGGACTTTAGGGGATTAGGAAGTTTCAGCTTTAAGGTCTTGAAGTGCACATTTTTCTTTCGTTGCCTTTTCGCAGGAAATCATAGATTTCTGTAGCATTTTACTTGCACCTGAAATCAAGAATAGGTGTGATCGTAAAGGATAGACCGATACTAAAATATAAATTGCAATGGTGTTTAATTAAGTGAGGAATACAAAGTGTCCGGACAGCGTCTTGTGTTCTTTCTTTAGCATCTTTGTCAATAAATTTTAACACTTTCACTTGGATTTTGATCTAGCTGCTTCCCATGGAGTTCTTCCACAGATCTTGAAGCATCTCCCTTTGTTGGCGAAGGTCATGGTACTTTCTGTTAAATAATTCACATCAAACTGTCTTTCCCTGAAAGCAGCTGCAGATGTTGCCAGTTTGTTAGGGCAATTCTAGTTTAAGGAAAAATCACGGATAAAGGAATGTGATGATCCGGGCTAAACTGTATATTAATGCAGAATTGTGTATGTTCTGTTCTGGTGGAAGTTTTACTTAATGGGTATATTACTGATTTAATAATTCTATAATGCAATGTGTTGTCCAGGTACGGACAAAGCAGTAATCTTATGCCTTGCAATGTGGTAGGTAATAAAATATTTATGCAGTAGATGAATTCAGGAGCAGAAAACCTGGAAAGAAAAGCACAATTTATTGGATGGTGTAAGACCGCACTGGCTTGGAAATAATAAGAAAATACTTATCAAGGATGATCAAATCAAAAATAGCATATTGTGGAAATGAAATCCATGTGAAGATTGGTCATTTCTATGGGCGGTAGAGCACAGGGGGAATTTAGAGGGGGAATTTTGCATATTATTACATTTATATTAGACTATGTGACAAATAAAGATGGCAATTGTAACTCACTCAATGTACTCATAAGACCCATTGATTATATAGGTAGGTAAACATACATGTAGATAGATAGATAAATAAATAGATAAGCAAATACATAGATAGTCTGATAAATTGATCAATAGATAAACAGACAGAATCAGACATTTGCAAATTAAAAGAAAAAGTAGTATTTTGGCTTTCTTGGCTACTAAACCTGTAATTTATGCATCTATCGTGTTTCCTTGAAAATAAGCCCTAGCAGGAATTTTTAGCATTTTTGGCATAAAGCTTAAATATAAGCCCTCCCCCGAAAATAAGCCCTAGTCGCGGTTCAATAATGAAGTGTCCATGCAGCTAAAAAGTTAAAGAATACTGCAAGACACTTCATTATAGACAGCAGACACCCCAAAAGAGAGAAGAAAGAAGACAGAAGATGTCACGATCATATTTACCAGACGCCGAACGGGGAGACATGCAAGTCTAACGCATTGGGGACCTGCGGTGGAACGCACACCCACACACATCAGATCGCACACCCACATACATCAGATCGCACACCCACACGTAAATATGATTCTCCAGGGAAAGGATGTCTGCTTTTTTTGGGGGGAAAACTTACCCACAACCGTGTTTCCCTGAGAATAAGCCCTACCCCGTAAATAAGCCCTAGCAAATTTTTCAGGGCAAAAAATAATATAGGACAGCATCTTATTTTCGGGGAAACACGGTATCTTTCTACCTATCCATCCGATCAGCTATCATCTTCAATCTACACTACTCATCAAAGTTAGGGATATTTGCCTTTCTGGTGAAATTTCAGTAAGAACCTAAAATGTCCTCCAACCTGTCAGGTAACATAATAGGACATTCTCTAAACTTTTGAATGCACATGTACAACTGTTCAATGTTTCACTACTTTTTGCACAACTTACTGTTCTCTACCAAGGAGGTTAATGGAAAAATTTACAACAGCTGTTTGATCCATAAATTGCCCAATAAATTTCAGGGTTTAACTAGAATTGATATTTAAACAGTCATCCTCATCATGCTGTATACATTTTGACATCATGAGCCACGACGACACCTAACAATTGATGACCAGTACTTCTCCACTGTGTGGCTTCAAACTTATTATTATTATTATTATTTATTATTATGGTGCTATTAATTCCATGGCGCTTTACACTTGAAAAAGGGTATACATAAGAACTAGTACAACAATCATTAACAGTACAAAACAGACTGGTATAGGAGGACAGAGGAGCCTGCCCGCGAAGGCTCACAGTCTACAGGGAATGGGTGAGGGTACAATAGGCGAGGACAGAGCTGGTTGTGCAGTGGTGTACTGGACTGAGGGTTATTGTAGGTTGTAGGCTTGTCGGAAGAGGTGGGTCTTCAGGCTCCTCTTGAAGCTTTTCATGGTAGGAGAGAGTCTGATATGCTGGGGTAGAGCATTCCAGAGTATGGGGAAGGCACGGAAGAAATCTTGTATGCGATTGTGGGAAGAGGAGATGAGAGAGGAGTAGAGAAGGAGATCTTGTGAGGATCTGAGGTTGTGTGCAGGTAGGAACCGAGAGACTAGGTCACAGATGTGAGGAGGAGACAGGTTGTGGATGGCTTTGTAGGTCATGGTTAATGTTTTGAACTGGAGTCTTTGGGCAATGGGAAGCCAGTGAAGGGATTGGCAGAGTGGTGAGGCTGAAAAATAGCAAGGAGAGAGGTGGATTAAGCGGGCTGCAGAGTTCAGGATAGATTGGAGGGGTGCAAGAGTGTTGGAAGGGAGGCCAGAGAGCAGGAGGTTGCAGTAGTCGAACAGGATGTTCTCAGACGGAAGTGGCTACTGGACTTAGAGTTTCCCAGACTATCATTAGCAGGTTGCAACAAAGGTATAGAGAGACTGGAAGAGTTATGGAATGGCATAGAAATGTACTTCCTTAGGTCATATCCCACAGTGATGATTGCTTCATTGGGAACAATACCTTTAAGGAAACTGAGAAGCACAAAGACAAGCCCCTTTTACTTGACTAACATAAATTATCCAGTCATTGTGCTTCTGCATGAACACAGACCTAATTTCATCTTCATGGATGAAAATACTCCAGCTCATTGAGGTTGCATCATAAAGGAATAGCTGATGGAGACTGAGGGACCTCAAATGGAGCGGCCTGCAATTTCTCCAGACTTGAATCCCATAGAGAACCTATGCGATCAGCTGAGTTTCCATGTAGAAGCTCGTAACTCTGTACCCTAGAACCTCAATGTCATTATGGCCGCACTTCAAGAAGAGTGGGATGTCATGCCTCAGCAGATAACTCTCCTTGTGAAGAGTAGGAGATGTCGTTGTCAGCAATAGTTGATGCTCAAGGGAACATGACAAGTTAGAAACATTGACATTTTTGGGGGTATACCTACCACTGTTGTTTGCTTTTGTTTCAGTAAGTTGTTGGAGATGAGGAAATCCCCATTGCACGCTTCTACTTAAATGCCTTACTGTCATAATAAAATATTACTGTAGTGTGAACATTTTACGTTTTACATAAATGTCACTGGAAATTTCACCCTAACATTTTGTGAGATATGTACAGCTACACATTTAAAAATATTTAAAAATGCAAAAACTAAATGGGGCTATGCACCCCAATTTGGGATGTATTCCATCTGTCTAGATTTTGGCGGTTGGTGACTGTTCACATTAAGTCATCAGGCCTTGTCCACAGGCTATTTACTTCATGCAGCATTTGCTTGGACCTGTCCCGCCCACAGCCATGACTCAGTCATGGGTACGGGATTGAAATAGACCAGGTGAGTGCTGCTAAGAGCAGTTCTACTATTCATATGTGAGGCCGTATGGCACATTTTATAAAAATATTTTAGTGTAGGACTGCCTCAAATGAGATTTGCCGTGACGTGGCGAGGCAGCTCAAGAAATTGCAATTTTTTTGCCAAAAATCTCAAAATTTTTATAAGTACAGTTTGGAATGTTTAGTGCTGAAGTGCACATTTAGTGCTGGCTTTTTGTTTTTTCTTCAAAAACGAAATATTATAAAATAGTATTTAAGGTACTTTTAGCCGCTATGGTGTTCCTCCTGAAATTTTATATCTGGAAAACTTAAAAAGTATGTACAATATACAACCATGTTTTGAGCTCTATACGTGTTATGGTAACTATGGTTGATACCATACCATTCTGTCTTGATGCATATGAATGACTTGTTTGCTTAGGACAAAGTGCATTCTGTGACATGTGGCCGGCAGACAGCTTGTCCTCACAGCTTTGTGGGATTGTTGAGATGGCACCTCTTAAAACACATTTAGATAGAAACTATTCAATAGATTGTTGGTTCTAGCACAAAATGAGCTTTTCTAGTTTCAGCTGTTTATCATAGCCTTCAAGAGAAGATGAAAGCTTATGCCCTAAAAATAACATTTTAATAGAAAATATCCCTCCAAAGATTAAAATGTGATCATAGAAGCAAATTCCTATGTGTTTCTATTTTGAATATAAAAACTGGGGACTCAAGTGTTAAAAGATGAGATACTTAATTGACTCATATTTTGTTTTGCTTTCTCATAGTGGGCTTTTTGGGGACATTGTAGATATAATTTATACACTGAAATTCTATTATTTTTTTTTGGTGGGGTGTAGAAATTATTTCTTTTAGGCTTCATTCAGACCTTAGTGATTTTTCTGGCACACAAAAAACTAACAAATTACCATCAGTGTTTCATCAGATTTTCATAAGTATTTGGTTAGTGGATCAATTTGCAGTCATATGAAAAAGTTTGGGCACCCCTATTAATGTTAACCTTTTTTCTTTATAACAATTTAGGTTTTTGCAGCAGCTATTTCAGTTTCATATATCTAATAACTGATGGACTGAGTAATATTTCTGGATTGAAATGAGGTTTATTGTACTAACAGAAAATGTGCAATCTGCATTTAAACTAAATTTGACAGGTGCATAAGTATGGGCACCTTATCAATTTCTTGTTTTGAACACTCCTAACTACTTTTTACTGACTTACTGAAGCACAAAATTGGTTTTTGTAACCTCATTGAGGTTTGAACTTCATAGGCAGGTGTGTCCAATCATGAGAAAAGGCGTTTAAGGTGGCCACTTGCAAGTTGTTCTCCTATTTGAATCTCCTATGAAGAGTGGCATCATGGGCTCCTCAAAACAACTCTCAAATGATCTGAAAACAAAGATTATTCAACATAGTTGTTCAGGTGAAGGATACAAAAAGTTGTCTCAGAGATTTAAACTGTCAGTTTCCACTGTGAGGAACATAGTAAGGAAATGGAAGAACACAGGTACAGTTCTTGTTAAGCCCAGAAGTGGCAGGCCAAGAAAAATATCAGAAAGGCCTGCGACACACATCCGTGCCGCCGGCACGTGTTTGTCATTTTTTACACATACCGGCGGCACGGAGACACGTTAAACAATGCTACCCTATTGTAGCAGGCACACACACGTAAAACCACACGGAACGTGTGTCCGTGTGCGTTTGTACGTGTGTGCGTTTTTCAAAGCGCTGACATGTCAGTTTTTTCTCCGGCAGCACGGGTGTCACACGGCCCGCACCCGTACCACACGGGTGTAGTGTGGATGCGGTCCCGTGTGACACGCGCCGGAGAAAACACACGTGTCAGTGAAAAAAAAAAAAACATTTACTCACCTTCTCCAGCCCTCCTGTCTCTGCCGCTGCTGCCTCTTGCTGCCGACCGCCGCTCATTGTTCTCTTTGAATATTCACTTCACTGGCTGGCAGCAGCAGCAGCGGGGAGACGGGAGGGCTGGAGACCGAGGATCAGCACCACAGACAGCAGCGCGGACATCAGGAAGGACCAGGTGAGTATGATAATTACCGGTTCTACGTGTGCTATCGCGAATAGCACACGTAGAACACACGTGTCCCGCACGTACCAGAGACACGTACTTACCTGCACGCAACACGCAGGGGAAATACGTGTCTCTCGGCACGTGCGTGATTTTCACGTGAATGTGGCAGAGGCCAAAGGCAGAGGAGAAGAATGGTGAGAACACTTAAGGACAATCCACAGACCACCTCCAAAGACCTGCAGCTTCATCTTGCTGCAGATGGTGTTACTGTGCATCGGTCAACAATACTGCGCACGTTGCACAAGGAGAAGCTGTATGGGAAAGTGATGCGAAAGAAGCCGTTTCTGCAAGCACGCCACAAACAGAGTCGCCTGAGGTATGCAAAAGCACATTTGAACAAGCCAGTTACATTTTGGAAGAAGGTCCTGTGGACTGATGAAACAAAGATTGAGTTGTTTGGTCATACAACAAGGCGTTATGCATTGAGGCAAAAAAACACGGCATTCCAAGAAAAGCACTTGCTACCCACAGTAAAATTTGGTGGAGGTTCCATCATGCTTTGGGGCTGTGTGGCCAATGCCGGCACCAGGAATCTTGTTAAAGTTTAGGGTCGCATGGATTCAACTCAGTATCAGCAGATTCTTGCCAATAATGTGCAAGAATCAGTGACAAAGTTGAAGTTATGCAGGGGATGGATATTTCAGCAAGACAATGATCCAAAACACCGCTCCAAATCTACTCAGGTATTCATGCAGAGGAACAATTACAATGTTCTGGAATGGCCACCCCAGTCCCCAGACCTGAATATCATTGAACATCTGTGGGATGATTTGAAGCGTGCTGTCCATGCTCGGTGACCATCAAACGTAACTGAACTGGAATTGTTTGGTAAACAGGAATGGTCAAATATACCTTCATCCAGGATCCAGGAACTCATTAAAAGTTACAGAAAGCGAATAGAGGCTGTTGTTTTTGCAAAAGGAGGATCTACAAAATATTACTGTCACTTTTATGTTGAGGTGCCCACACTTATGCACCTGTCAAATTTAGTTTAAATGCAGATTGCACATTTTCTGTTAGTACAATAAACCTCATTTCAATTTACAAATATTAGTCAGTCCATCAGTTAATAGATATATGAAACTGAAATAGCTGTTGCAAAAACCCAAATTGTTATAAAGAAAAAAGGTTAACATTAATAGGGGTGCCCAAACTTTTTCATATGACTGTATATCATCAGTGTTTCATCAAGATTTTTTTCGTCTGAAAAAATAAAGAAGTAAATTGCATAGCTTCTCCTATTCAGTAAAATGTCAGAAATGGACAACACATGGATCACAATTACTGCTGTTAGTGATTTTTTAATTGACCCATAAACTTGTACGGGGAATTTCGATCAGTGACTCGGATCAAAAATGGACATCTCAAATTTTTTGCCTACCACTCATTATGAAAAAACCCCGACATGTGGAGAGTCATATAGACTTTAAAGTGTTTGTGTTCTATCCAGGAAAAAGACTGATAGAGCATGCAAGTGTTGTACTCACATCCGAATGAGGCTTTAGGAGTTATTTTAGTAGTCTTTTAATATGACTTATTTTTTTTTTTAATTCAATCATCTATACTATGGATGAGCATTTTTCTTGAAATTCACATTAGGCCCTGTTCACACGGCAGTATTTTAGTCAGTATTTCACATTAGTATTTGTAAGCCAAAACCAGGAATGGGGCAAAAATGCAAAAATGGTGCACGAGTTTTCCTCTTGTTGTTCCACTCGTGGTTTTTGCTTACAAATACTGATGTGAAATGCCATGTGAACGTGGTTTTAGCCAGATTTGCATATATTTGACTGGGTAATTTGATTTGCATCAAATATAACTGATGTGAATGGAATTGCCACTTTTATGATACTCGGAGTTCACTGCAGTCCTCCACTGGCTTGCCACTCTTGCCTCCCTGTGGCTCTGGGCTTCTCTTTCATTTCCATTCTTTAGTGCCTTTGGTGTTGACTAGAGATGAGTGAACCTTTAGAGGTTTGGATCGCAGGATACATTCAAGCCTTAGATAAGGTTTGGTTTGTGACCATGACTTGAACCGAACCTCAACGGAAGTCAGTAATTGGGCATTTTGTGTCTTTACCCACATGCAGCCAGCCATGAGCAGAATACTTCCAAGGGAGAGTGGGCGGGGTTTTTAATTTTGTGTGTGTGTGTGCATATTACATTAGATCATGCTGATTTTAACTCCTGTGCGAGCCGTTCAAACACTGCTGGTGGCTCGCACAGGGCTGAGCATCAATTATACCCAAGCACAGGGCTGATCGCTTGAGTGGTTTGCACTCATAACTCCCTCGAACTTCTAACTCGACCTTTGTTTTTTTTGGAAGTCGGTTTCCAAACCTGAACTCTGAACCTCGAATCTCAAGTTCACTCATCTCTAGTGTTGAGAAGGCAAATTATATGCTTGGGGTATATCCATATCCCTATCTGCCTTCTATTTTTCACAGTTTTCCTCTATATGGTATCTTTCCATACTGATACTAACATATTGGCTTTTTATTTATGTATCATATTTCTCTATGTGGAACATAATGTTTTCCATTGTCCATTTGCATTCTTTGTTCATTTACTACCATTGTAGAAACACAGAGAGAAAGGCATGGTTTGTGTTGTGTGGGTATTTTCCTGACCCTGTATTGAAGATAAAAATAGACAACTGTGATTTTTAATATACAGTGGAATACCCTTTTGACATAAGTCAGGTCCACGATATTCCATGAGTATAATCAGAAGCAGTCCTTTTTGCAAAAGCCAAAGATGAAAAATAGATGAAAATCTCTATGTGATGTCAAAACATTTTGGGTGCTCTCTATGGATTTAGAAATCTACAGAGTGTGATGTAATCTACTGACATCTCTTTATAATAAGGCAAAACATTTTGGGCAGGTTTGTGGGTTCAAATTAAGTCAATATCCACATAGCAGTCCATTATTGCTTGAGTTCTAGCAATCGTATTGTAAGGGCTATTAAAATTAATTAAAAAATCATATCACATATATAGAAAACCAAAAATATTTGCAAGGAGCCAAAAATGTTAAACTACCCATACACCTCCATAGCTGTTGGCCAACAGCTATTACACGAATCTCCTCCATACATATGTGCCCTCAGCCAAACAGTGGGGACAGAGTAATAAGCCTCTACCAGACCCATCTACAGTAGCTGAGGTTTATCTCCTGTGGGAGCAAAGGATCAAACATGTTAAAACCCAACATGTGCACTGGATCTCAGAAGACATTGGGGAAGGTCTGGAACACTTCCACATACAATACATATATGGAAAGTTATAACCTAAGCTTGTGCATTCAGGGAATTTGACACTCTCTATAAGATTGAGTAATATCTAACGGTTATACAGATGTAATGAAATTGCCATTATCACGTAATTTTGAACCTAAAAATGATGTTGTTAAAAGGTGAAGATTCTTTTTAAGGTTACGTCTTGGTGACAGTCAATCCTCTTTTCCCGTTGAATATAGTTACAGGAGATTTGACGTCTTTGAAGGCCTAATAAGACTAAGCTAAAGGCTTGTATATTGTACCCAATAGATGAGTATAAGCAACTGGGTTTTGTACTCCATGTGCTGAATGCCAGCAGGACGCTAACAGTACCTTTAACCTTGGATATGATATTTAGCTAGGGCAGCCAAATGAAGATATCACACAGGTCAATAGAAACCTACCTATGGCTTTAGGGATGTTCCATTCTAATATTTTACAAATAAATGAACTGGTTGAAGGTTTATTATTGAGGTTTACATATAAACCTAATCTTGCATATTAACTTTTCCTCACTTTCAGAGCTGTTGTTATTCTTGGTGGATCTCGTGTGCATAGAACTGTTTAAATCTATTCTAGAAGACCAGTCGCCTTCATTCTAATGTCTACTCATGCTTGAGTGTTTCAGTGAGCAAAGGTTTCTATGCATTTTAAAATAAGTCAACATGAAATGTGCAAATGGCTCTTTGACATTCATATAGATAACATCTTTACATACAAATATTAACCCATTCCTGCAAGGAAAAAAGAGACTACTCAACAACATTTCAGAGTGAAGACATACAGCTTAAAAATAATTCAAATATATCTTTGAGGATGACTGATGTGGAATTTTTTTTTTAGTACAAATTAATTTTATTAGGATAAGAGTACAAGACATCAATCAGTCGTCAATTGTTCTTCTTGTTCTAGCCTTCTTTTTCATGGCTGAAATGCATTCTCAATATAGTCTATGAGAATTGTTGATTGCACGTTTCTTTGTTTTTTGGGGGGGAGAGACAGGTCTGATATTGATCAAATATTGGTTTAAATTCACCTAGTTGAGCCAAGGGGTCTGCTGTTTGCTTTCAAATGTTTAAGAGAAGTTTGAAAACCTTAATTTGGAGGGGGGTTGGGAAAAATGGCCGCAAAACAAATTTTACAAAACACACATTGACCAAAAATGCATAAGATACAGATAAAAAACAATGATTATAAAATTAAACTGGATGATGCCTAATAACAGAGCTCCAGAACACCAGATTATCCATATAACAAGAAAAAACTTGGCACCCGCCGTTACATTAACCCAGACTTTATTGAGAGAGGTCAAAGGTTGGGCGCTGGCTCCCTGAAGAACGATGGCCGTTTAGCGCAAATGCGCTACTACAGGTCTTTACATTGTAAGTAGAGGTGCATTTGCGAGAAACGGCTGTCGTCCTTCAGGGTGCCAGCACCCAACCTCGGACCTCCATGATTTTAATGCAACCCTCTCAATAAAGTCTGGACTAAGGTGCCCTTTTTTTCTTCTTTTACTGGGTTACCTCTAGACATGTGTCTTACTAAGAGCGAGCATCAAGCGCTGACTTTGCGTCAGCACTGTGGTCCTCCTGGGTCTTTTGCCATAGTGTTTCATTTCATTCAAATGTTGACGGATAGTTCTCATTGACACTGATGCACTCTCAGCCTACAGGACAGTTTTAATTTCTTTGAAACTTGATTTGGGCTGCTGGTCCACCATACGCACTAACCTGTGTTGCAATACTTAATTAATTTTTCTCTGACATCCACAACCAGGAAGATTAGCTACAGTGCCATGGGTAAACGTCTTGTAAACTTCTTGATTACGTTGCACACCATGGAATAAGGAACATAAAGATCTCTGGAGATGGACTTGTAACCTCGAAATTGTAGTTATATTTCAAAAATTTGATTCTCATGTCGTTAATCAGTTCTCTTCTCCTCTTTCTGTTCTCAATGCCTAGTGTGGCACAGACAGATTCACAATGCAAATATTGAGTCAAATTCTCCCCTTTTTATCTCGTTTAAAGTGTGATTTTCATATTGCCCATAACTGTTACTTCCCGCAGGTGAGTTTGAACGATCATCACATGCTTAAAACAAAGTTGTTTACCCACAATTTTGGAAATGTGCCATCAGTGTTCTCTGGCCCATTTTTGGGGTTTTGCCTGAAATTATGTTTAATTTGTCTTTATTTCCTCGGGGGGGGGGGGGGGGTTTGTGTTGTCCCAATACAAACAGAGGAATTAAACATGTGTATAACAAAATATATGTAATTGCCGTACTTTTCTGGGAGAAATACTTCATTTTCTGGAACAATTTGAAGGGTGCCAACACTTTCGGCCATGACTGTATGTCTTTATCCTTTTCCAATAATTACTTTAGCAACCTTTTTAAAAACTTACGAATGAAAAGTCAGTCTTAATAGGAGTTGAACTCAGTATCTAATATTTCTGTTTTCCTCACATAGAGATGAAATATTTTGGTTCCCCATAAGATACAAAGAACTATGCAACCTCTAAAATAACACCCCTGGTGGATACTACCTATCCTTAACTTTTTCAACAAAACTTTATACTCCAAGAATAATTTCCCATTTTAGTTTCTTAAAAGACAGGTTGACGAGTAACTGACTGTTATTAATTATTCATATACCTGCCGTATTTCTGAAAATGGAATAAATTACATCTGATGCTTTTTTTGTATGCTCAGGCTAACATTTTTCTCTAAGGGTTAAAGAAAGCCACAAGAGCTGAGTGCGAGCTTTACAAAACGAGATCAGAATTCTGAGGCAGAGTCTTAAACCAGGAGCTTTGCAGAATTTCCTATTGTGTCCAAGCCTAAGGGCACAGACCGGATCACAGACCTCATCCTGGTGATGTTTACTCTGGAAACAATCAGTAATATATGAATAATAATGCCACCCTCTGATCATGACTAATTGAATTGCAACATGATGTGGAGCTGATGAGGAAGCTTTTCTGAATTTTTATTCTGCAGTCACCATATTTTACATGTTGATGCATGCAATGATGGATGGTCCTGTGCTTTTCTTTTTGCAGAACATCTCATACTTTAATGAAAAGCTGAGATTCTATTCATCAAGTTAAAAGCTATTGTACATCACTAAAAAAAGTGCAAGTTATTATGTTGATAGAAATAGCAAGAAGTGCAAAATATTTGACTACTAGATATAATTCATTATTAAAGATAATTGTTCTGCCATACAAGAATTGAGGGATTGTCATTTCTGTAGTTCACCGCTCATGAGAGCTGCTCGTAGGATTGCTAGAGAGGCAAATCGGAACGCCTCCATGACAGTACCTACCTGCACGCAACCTTAGATCCTCACAAGATCTCCTTCTCTGCTCCTCTCTTATCTCCTCTTCCCACAATCGTGTACAAGATTTCTCCCGTGCATCCCCCATACTCTGGAACGCTCTACCTCAGCACATCAGACTCTCCACTACCGTGGAAAGCTTCAAGAGGAACCTCAAGACCCACCTCTTCCAACAAGCCTACAACCTACAATAGCCCTCAGCCCAGTAGACCACTGCGCAACCAGCTCTGTCCTCACCTATTGTACCATCACCCATTCCCTGTAGACTGTGAGCCCTTGCGGGCAGGGTCCTCTCTCCTCCTATACCAGTCTGTCTTGTACTGTTAATGATTGTTGTACGTATACCCTCTTTCACTTGTAAAGCGCCATGGAATAAATGGCGCTATAATAATAAATAATAATAAAGACAGCAAAAGACCTTGAAGATTTACCAGAGCCTGGAATTTGTGGTACATTGTTATACTGTTCAGAGACTCCTGCACAAATATGGGTCTTCATGGATGAGTCATCACCAGAAAATTTCTCCTGCGTCCTCACCATAAAATTCAGTGTGAGAAGTATGCAAAAGAACATCTAAATAAGCATGGTGTATTTTCAGAACACGTCCGGTGGACCAATGAAGTTACAATAGAACTTTTTGGCCACAATGATCAAAGGTATGTGTGGAGAAAAAAGGGCACAGAATTTCAGGAAAAGAACATTACGCCAATCATTAAGCATAGGGGGTGGATCAATCATACTTTGGTGTTGTGTTGTAGTCAATGGCACAGGAAACATTTCATGGGTAAAGGAAAGAATTGATTCAATTAAATGTCAACAATTTCTTGATGCAAACGCAACACCATTTGCAAAAAAGCTGAAGTTGAAAAGAGGGAGGTTCCACAATGGCCATCACAGTCCCCTGATCTGAACTTCATTGAAAATTTGTTGCTAGACCTCAAAAGAGCAGTGCATGCAAGATGACCCAGGAATCTTGCAAAACTGTAAGACTGTTCCAAGGAAGAATGGATGAAAACCCAACAAAAAAGAATTGAAAGACTCTTGGGTGGCTACAAAAAGTGTTTATAAGCTGTGATACTTCCCAAAGGGGATGCTACTAGGATCTAACCATGCAGCATGCCCAAATGTTTGCATAGCACATTTTCCTTTGTTGTTAATTTAAAAATGTAAAGGATGAAAAATATGTAATCTTTAACTTCCTCAACTGTTCACAAAAACAGTAATTTTGACTATGGGTGCCCAAACTTTTACAAATCACTGTATGTTAAAATGACTACAGACCAGTGAGTATTAACATCAATCACTCACAAGTAGACAAAAAACACTATGCTATATATATGTTTTTATTAATTCATATATACACAGACAATATTGAAAATGGGTAATACAACAAAAGGTAATTATAAACATGTAATATGAAGATGGGCCAAAAACAGAAAGTATGCAAGAGTGGAGAAAGATGTCAAACATAGGTAAATCTGAGTAAGAATGCAGAGTGACATATAATAAACCTCTCCAGCCAGGAAGATTACTCCAAAATTCCCAATACGTCAAGATTTTTTTAACTTAACTGTACTGTATAGTCATCATAGCTTGAATTTTTTTTAAGACAGCCACCTGGACTCTACAGCCACCACTAGAGGGAGCATAAAAGGTAGTTGTATACTGTTTATACATTAACTTCTTAATGACAAGGCCTCTTTGAGAATTTTCTTCACAATGTTTTCATTGTTGAATTCCATGATACTTGAATTTTGACTTTTTATATGAACATACCTGTGTTGGGCTTCATTTTAAAGGAGGAATTGTAATTTTAGTGGTATGACTTTGGGCTACAAATTCGCTTTCTGGAGGAATGATAAAAAAGGCAATTTTGCCATGGATCTTGCTAGTGATAGGGGGCACTAAAATGCTCAGTTGCTCGCTACTCCAATCAAGCACATTGGACTGCTTGGGTGCTCAACTTGAGTAACACGTAGAATGGAAATCAATGAGAAATTAGAGCATTTTTCATGCAGAAGACCCTCCTAGAAAGCCAGGGTGGTTGGAAAATCACTGAAATGGATGGAAACCACTCAAATTGAATAGGAATGTCATGGGGAAGATGCCTAGGTACATCAATTGACTCCCAGATTGCTGCTGTGAATAATGTTGTCAGAGTAGTGCACGAAAGGTCCAAATCTTGCACCAGGGTGTATAGGACTCTAGTTACGCCACTGGACAGGTCTGATATTGATTTGACTTTTGGATCAAAATCACTCAGTTAAGTCTATGGGTCTAATGGGTTGGAGAAGCTTGGAAACCTTATTTTTTTGGTGTTTGAAAAAGATAAATGCAAAAGTAATGGTAAAGACAAATACTGTACATTGATTAAACATACATGAAATTCAGAAAAACAAAAACTTTAATTCTAAAACAAAAACTGAATGAGACCTACTAAAGGATTTACTGGACAACAGATTATCCATAATACAAATGCTGATACTATGCAAAATTGCTTATGGCCGTTAGAGAATATGGAGGTCATTCCTACATGATCCTACTGTATGAGACAGCATGATCTGTAAGAGCAGCTCGTATTCTATCAAGTTTTATCAATTAATGCATTATATGGGTCCCATTATTAAGGCTTGGTACTATAGTCGTTACCAGGTTAGGGGCCCATTCAGATGTTTTGCACCCCTGAGCTGAACCACTAGCAACGCCACTGTCTCAGGGTATTGACTTTTCAAAGAGTGCTGCTCAAAGTGTTGGGGTGCTGCTGTGGGACCATATTTTCAGAGTTGATGTCCTCCACCCAACTCTCAAAAAGCTAAAAGGGTCTTCAGGAGAGATGAGTAATCGAACTGGACTATCAAACAGTCACATCCGTAGATGTGGTGTCATTCTTCTTATTGTTCCAATGTGTAAAAGTGTACATTTGTTATCGCCACATCCGTAACGATGGGAGGGATAAAACTCTACCATGACCCATACAATGAATGCCGTTTTAAAAATTAAACAAAAATGTAAAAAAAAGATCAAAAGGTGTATTGAAAAAATAATATATCGTATCACTAAAAATGTCACTTTACCCTGCAAAAAATACGGCTCCCGAAATTCTCTGTGTGGCCTATATACCCAGCAGTGTTGGAGACCCCCACCTTAGTCTATATTCACACGTAGCGTTATTTAAAAAAAGGCATCAGTTTTCCATTTCAATCAGGAAATAAAAACAATTGTGTGCTTTAGATTTATGAGATCTCATAGCTTTTCCTGGTGCTGTAAAATTCAGCTTTTAATTTCCTCAAAAATCATTAAAAACGCTGCAAAAAATGCAGCAAAAATGCAACACGTGAACGAAGCCTTAATAGCCGGGCTACCATATGACAACAGCAGAACAAAAAGCCACATTAAATGTTCCTTTATTTCTGGTGTATTCCCATGCATCTCTTCCCACCTGAAAAGGGGTATACAAGTTATGGTGATATCAACAGGGTCATCATCCAGCCCTCGCTCAAAATTTTTAGAGGACCATCAAGGGACCCTTATTCCCAATTATTAAAGGGCCATCAGGCGGCCCTCAGTCATAAATTTTAGAGGGCCAGTAGGCGGCCTTCACTAATTTGTATTGTCCATGGAGTTGTGCCAAATCTGAGTCTCACAGTCCTCAGTCACTGCTCCCTCCGTTCTAAGTTTATTCTGTGCATTTTTAATGCCCATAATGGGGCCGAGCACCTCAATGTTCGATCAAGTACCAAGCAGTGCCGCGCATGCTCGCTCATCACTATTTTTTGCACTATAAATTTTGCATTGTTCACAGTACAACAAAATAATATTCTAAAGGTCAGTAAATTTAGATGATACGAAAGGTATTTTTTTATGTTTTGCTATGTTTGCACAATAAAATAAATTTTGTTTTTGTTTTATTAAATTCTGAAAAGCATATGTTTTTTATTTTTCTTTCTCTCATCTTTGTACTGTTACGGTCCAAGTCTTTGCAAAATTGAGATTGAGATTTTAATATCTTTTCATTAATCCACTAGTTAAGCAGGATAAACAAAAAAGTAATTCTAATTTTTCTTAAAGGATTCATTGTGTGGGTTAAATAATGTGATTATTTAATCGTTTGGGTCATTAGTCACTACAGATGTGTTGATGACAATATCAACCATGTATCTTTTATTCATTATTTATTAGTCAACAAACAAATTTTACTAGGGAAAGTGTTTTTTTGTTTTTTATATTTTTATATTATAGTAACAAATGCTAAAAAGGTTAGACTTTTGGCTTCCAAAGCAATTTATTACCACACCACAATCATACCATGGGGCAATGGGTGACGAGGTGCCCTTTTACTCTGTCTAACCACCTAGAATATGAAGTTCCTTTACGCCTCTTTCACACGTCCGTGAAAACCACGTACGTTTTGCATGAACGTGTAAAAGGTGCGTATTGCCCTCAGTGTGCTGTGATTTTGCCACACTTGTGTTCTCCGTTTGCTATCTGTGAAAATATACGAAGAACAGGAACTTTCTGCTCACCTGTCCCTAGCATTGCTGTCCATGGTGCTGATCTACAGTCTCTGATCCTGCTGACTCCCCGCTGCTGCTGCTTCAGGTCCTCTGTGCTGTGAATATGCGATGAGCATAATGAGTGGGGATTGGAAACAAGTGACAGCAGTAGCAGAGACAGCAGGGCTGGAGAAGGTGAGTATAGAAATTCATTTTGCTTCACAGGCACATGTGTTTTCTCCGGTACGTGTCACACTGATGTCACACGGATCACATCTGTGTAGTCTGTGTGACACCCGTGCTGCCGGAGAAAAAATGGACATGTCTACTTGTGGAGCACATGGAGACATGTATGCTCCACTCAGACACACGGTCCATGGCAAAACACGCACATGTACGCAAACCCATTAATTTTAATGAGTCTACATGTGCCCGTGCCTCTGGTACGTGTGAAAACGGACGTCAAACGTACCGGCGACATGGATGTGTGAAAGAAGCCTTAGACTGTATGCGGTTAAATGACTGGAAACAGAGTTTTCTCCAATTCCAGTTATTCCAGTAGGACTCTAGCTGTTAGGGTACGCTCACAAGAGCGTATGAATCAGATGAGTGCAATGCAAGAAAATCTCACGTTGCACTCAGACCAATGTTAGTCAATGAGGGAGAACAGATGGTCAGCTTTTTTCTTGTCCACATTCTGGATGAGAGAAAAGTTGCAGCATGCTACGATTTTCTGCGAGAGCCATGTCACCCGCACCCATACAAGTCTATGGGTGCGTGTGAAACATTGGACTGCACTCGGATGACATCCGAGTGCAGTGCGATAATTGCATCAGCTGACAATGGAGGAGATGGGGAGATTAATCCCTCCCTCTCCTCTGCAGCTGCAGGATCGGGTCACAGTCACATGACACTTACCTTTCACTGGCAGCCACTGGGAGCCAAGGGTCATTAGTAGGGATGATTGAATACCAAAATATTTGACTTTGCGAATATCTGACGAATAGGTCGCCGCAATTTGACTATTCGCAAATATTTGATGTGCAATGTAAGTCTATGGGAAACCCGAATAATTTCTGGTTTGACCTAATGGTGAGCTGTGGTGACTGAGGAAAAGGCTGAAATGGATGGGAAAAGGCAGAAACAGTATGGGCACAGCCTGTAGAAGGTGCGTGACTGCATTTCTGGTGTCTTCGGATAACGTGCTCAGAGCAGCTCGCAGCTTTTAAGTAGTCGCCAGAACAGCTCTCAAACCAAAGTAAAAGAGGGGAAATTGACGAGAAACAGTTTGTAGTGCCTAATCACTTTAATAAAACGTAAAATCAAGTCCCGACCTGAAAAAAAAACACTTTAGCATCTCTGTCTGTCTGTCCATCATTCTCTCTCTCTCTGTCAGTTGGTTGGTCGGTCTCTCTCTCTGTCTCTCTCTCTGTCTGTCTGTCTCTCCCTCTCCCCCACTCTCTCATACTTACCGATCACTGACCGATCACCGGGGTGGCGCCGCACGGCTGTCACACTGCTCCAGCGACTTCTCCTGCTTTTGAAAATGCTGGCCACTCATTATTCCATCTTGTATTCACTGCTTCCCCCACCCACCGGCGCCTATGATTGGTTGCATTTAGACAAACCCCCACACTGAGTGACAGCTGTCTCACTGCACCCAATCACAGATGCCGGTGGCCGGGTCTATGTAGTGCAGTGAAATAAATAAATAATTTTAAAAAAACGTGCGATCTTCCCCCCAATTTTCATATCAGCAAAGGTAAAGCCACACGGCTGAAGGCTGGTATTCTCAGGATGGGGAGCCCCACATTATGGGGAGCCCCCTATCCTAAAAATATCAGCCAGCAGCCACCCGGATTTTTCACATCCATTAGATGCGACAGTCCCGGGACTCTACCCCGTTCATCCCAAATTGCCCTGGTGCGGTGGCAATTGGGGTAATATGGAGTTAATGGCAGCCCATAGCTGCCACTAAGTCCTAGGTTAATCATGGCAGGCATCTATGAGACACCCCCCATCATTAACCTGTAAGTGAAAGTAAATAAACACATACACCTGAAAAATCCATTATTTGGAATAAAAGACAAAAAACCACCGTCTTTCACCACTTTACTAAAATCCCCAAATACCCCTCCAGGTGCGGCATAATCCACATGAGGTCCCACGAGTCCGATGCATCCAGTTCTGCTACATGAAGCTGACAGGAGCGGTCGTAGAATACGCTGCTCTCTGTGAGCTCCACACAGTAACTGAAGTGAGTCACGCTATCAGTGATGACATCACTCAGGTTACCCGCGGCCACCGCTCTCAGGTGGAGGACTCCAGCTGGCCGCTGGTAACCTGAGTGACGGCACCGCTGATCACGCAGCTCACTTCAGTCACTCAGGGGATATGCGGTCACCGGTGAGTCCTTCACCTGTGATCGCAAATCAGGCCGCCGCACACAGACAGAGCCGCGTGATAACAATGAAGTCGGGTTAAGTTCATCCAAGTACATTCTGTCTCACAGCCAGCCATGCTCTATGGGGATGTAGCAGAGCTGAGTGGGACCGCACTCTCAAAAATGCATCCAAAATGCATTCAAAAAGCATCCAAAACGCAGCATGCGCACATACCCTTTATTAGTTGGATCTACGAATGCTCTCCTGCACACACCACAGTCTATCTACACCACTAGATCCCTATGACTGTGTGTTCAGAAAATGGCCACTGGCTTATATAGCCCCTATGACGCTGTGCGCCAAGCCAATCACAGTAACACCACAACAAAGATGGCTGCCGAATTACTGTACTGTATTACTGTAGAGTGGATACTGTTTTATTCGTCATACCGAATGGTGCGAATAGCCTGTTATCCGTCGAATACCGAATAGTGGCGAACACATTCGCTCATCCCTAGTCATTAGCATATCACATCCGATGCTATACGTTCGCGTGAATCCAGCCTTATAGCATTCACATCAATTAATATTAAGGGGTTAAACTCATCCATAAAAATAGTTTTCAATAATCTTATAAACCCCCTCAAGTCATGACTGCAGGAGGCCAAAATTTTGTATAAGAATCTTTGATGTGAGTGATTTAGAACTCTATATATCAGGAAAATGGATCTCTAACCTCTATAAAGATATTACATAAATTAAAGAAGGATAAATAAATAATCAATGCAAATCAATCACCTAACAACCCTTGTTTTCTCTAAGGATTGTACCCATACTTTGCTAAAAAATCATTAGGAGTTTCAGTATTTCTCACCAATAATAAATAACTGATTGTATTATATTTTTTTCTATGATAAAGTGCCTTGAAAAAGTATTCATACCCCTTGAATTTTTCCACTTTTTTTCACATTAGTCACCTAAACTTGAATGTATTTTAATAGGAATTTAGGTGATATACCAATACAGAGTGACAAGCATTTGTAATGTGTAAAGAAAATTTATACTTTTTTTAAACAATAAAAAAAATATATAGAACTGAAAATTGTGACATGCATTTGTATTCATGCCCCTGGAGTCAATACTTTATAGGGCCATCTTTTGCTGCAATCACTGATGCACTCTACTAGCTTTGCAAATTTATAAGCTGAAATTTTTGCACATTGTTCCTTGCAAACTAGCTCAGTGAGATTGGATAGAAAATGTTTGTGAACAGCAGGGTCATTGTCCTGCTGGAAGGTGAATCTACACCCCAGTCTCATGTCTTTTGCAGCCAATAACAGAATTCCTTCCAGTATTGTCCTGTTTTTAGCACCACCCATCTTCAAATCAACTCTGACCAACTTCCCTGTCCCTGCGGAAAAAAGCCTCCCCACAGCATGATGCTGCCAGTGAAGATTGTGTTTTCAGTGTTATGGGCAGTTTTAGTTTTCCACCACACATAGCATTTTGCGTGTAGCCCAAAATATTCTACTTTGGTCTCATCTGACCACAGCACCTTCTTCTACATGTTAGCCATGTCTCCTACATGGCTTTTTTAAACTGAAAACGGGACTTCATATGACTTGCTTACAAAAATGTCTTTCTTCTTGACATCCTTCCATGAAGGCCAGATTTGTGGAGTATACAACTAATAGTTGTCCTGTGGACAGATTCTCCTACTACATCTGTGGCTCTTTGCAGCTCCAGCAAAGTGACCATGGGCATTTTGGATGCTTATGTTATTTTCCTTGGAATGTCAGTTTAGTTGGATGGTGTTGTTTTTGTAGGTTTAAAGCTGTGTTATACTCCCTCCATTTTTGGGTGATGGCTTGAACAGTGCTCCGTGAGATGTTCAGAGGTTGGGTTACTTTTTTTAAAACCTAACCCAGCCTTAAGTGCGCTTTACAAGCTGCGACATCGCTAGCGATGTCACTAGCGATCGCACCGGCCCCCGTCGTTTGTGCGTCACAGGCAAATCGTTGCCCATGGCGAACAATATCGCTAGGACGTGTCACACATACTTACCTTCCTAGCAACATCGCTGTGGGCAGCGAACAACCTCTTTTTTAAGGAGGAGGTTCGTTCGCCATCACAGCGATACCACACAGCAGCCCGCCAATAGAAGTGGAGGGGCGAAGACCAGCTGCATTAATGAGACGCCCACCTCATTGCCGGAGGACGCAGGAACGCTATTGTTCGTCGTTCCCGGGCTGCCTCATGAACGACGAACAACCTGCGTCCAGCACCAGCAACGATATTTTGGAAATGAACGACGTGTCAACGATCAACGATTAGGTGAGTATTTTGGATCGTTAGCGGACGCTCGTAGGTGTCACACGCAACGACATCGCTAACGAGACCGGATGTGCGTCACGAATTTCCGTGACCCCAACAATATCTCGTTAGCAATGTCATTGCGTGTAAAGCAGGCTTTACTCTTCTCCGCAACTTTTTCCCTGACCTGGCTGATATGTTCCTTGGTTTTTATGATACTGTTTCATCTTTAGTATTCTCAAACAAACATATGAGGCCTTCATAGTACTAATAAAGTTATATTGAGAATAAATTATACACAGGTGGACTCAATTTGCTAATTAGTTGACTTCTGGAGGCAATTGTTCACTCAGGATTTTATTAAAATACCCCTCCAGCCTTTTTTTCAGCACTGCTATGGTGCTTTATGCCTAGTTCTCTGCCCCTAGTCTTATACTTATCCCTCGTTGTCTTCACCTTTTTTTGGCATTGCTCCAAACCCACTGACCCATCTTGTGATCGTAACATTTGACTGTCCGAAAGTCAGAAGTTATGTCATAAGCTGTCAATACAAGTCCATGGGTGCCAGAATGATGCTCTTATAGACTTCTATTGATTTGTAACCTCCAGCGCACACCATAAAACATTGGGGAAGCTGGCAGATCACAAACTGCCAGAGACCGATAGGTGTGGCAGTGAAAACAGATGAAGATGTCCGAGGATGGCTATAACACTAGAGACGGGACTTAGATTTAAGCATCAATCCACCAGTAAAATAAAAAAAAATGCTGGAGTGGTGCTTTAAGGGGTATCAGAATAAAGGGTCAGAATACAAATACACAACACAATTTTCAGATTTTAATTTTTCAAATATTTAGAAAACCATGAGTCACTTCCATTATACTTCACAAGTATTTGCAATTTTTTGTCGGTATATCACATACAATTCAAATAAAATACATATTTAAATTTGCGGGTGTCACATGAAAATGTGGAAACATTCACATGGTATTAATACTTTTTCAAGGCCCTATACTTTTATTGTCACGATAAATATCCTGATTCTTTTTTTTCTTGACATTAATATTATAGATGACAGGTAGCTTTTGCTATTATATGGATGAAAGTATATTTTGATCTTTGCCCGTCTAGTGCATGCTTTGACTAGTACATGTTCAATTTTTAATAAGTATTTAAAGTCATTCTGGCATAGCGCTTTATCCTACTTCTTTGTGACACTGTTCTTTACAGTATTATCACAGATATTTGATTTAACCCCACCATGAACTACTTTTATTTTAATTTGCCATGCGGGGGTGTGTGGAGTGGCATCTAAGAAAATCAAAAACACGTAGCAACAAGATCACCATTGATCATCATGCTCAACTAAAGACAGCATCCTCCTTCCTTCTGTAATGGAAGTACAATAAGGGAGATCTTATTATAAATATGTCTTTACTTCAGTACACACATGACCAGACTGCATTAGGTTATAAGTAATAGGTATCTACCCTGTGGGAATTAAAGACACTTAAAAAAATCTTCGTATCTGTTAAAACAAAAAATAATGATAATATGATAATATGTATTGTCATTCTGTCTTGTGATATAGACTTGATATTGTTGAGATCAGAGCTCTGTTGGAGCCATTTCATTTTTCCCAGTACTGATTTTTCTTCTTTAGGTTGGACTCACACTAGCGTATGGCATCCGGTGCGAGAACATCAGATGCGATATGCTAATGACCCCACGGCTCAGGCTCTGCTGCGAGCCTGAGCCGAGTGTCATGCGACTGTGACCCGATCTTGCAATCGGGTCACAGCTGTGAAGCTGAGGGCGGGTGCAGCGGAGTAGAGGGAGGGGTTATTCCCCCCATTTCCTCCATTATCAGCCTGTGCATATATCGCACTGCACTGGGATAACATCCGAGTGAAGTCCGATGTTTCTCTCGCACCCATTCACTTGAATGGGTGCGAGGGATATGGCTCTAGCAGAAAATTGCAGCATGTTGCCGCTTTTCCCGCATCCAGAATCTGGATGCGAGAAAAGCTGACTAACTGCTCTCCCTCATTGACTAACTTTGGTCAAAGTGCAATGCCAGATTTTCTCACATTGCACTCATCCGTTTGTCAAGCTCGTGTGAGTGGGCCCTTACACTGAAGATAGTACTTAGTGACATTGACTGCATGTTTGAGGTCATGATCCTGCTGCAGGAGTAAACTAGGAGCAAATCAGACACCTCCCTGATGGTATTACATTATGACACACTGATGAGGGACAAATACCCCGAAACGGGTGTCTGTGGATGGATACCATGTTTGGCATAGGTGGTCTCCTTGACTGGAGACTGCCCTTCCCATGGTTGTTCCTTCCCGGTGAAAGACCTGGCTAGTTTCCTGCCAGCATTGAGAAACATGTGATGGTGTCTCCGCAGGCCTTCTTGCTTTGAATATTTCCCAGGGGGCATTGCTCTAGAATCACTGCATTGAGAAACACGTGATGGTGTCTCCGCAGTGGTGGATGTTGATCTCCCTAAGGTCAATCATCCTTGCTCACATGGTATTACATTATGGTTATGTATCTGAAAGTATTTCTGAGCATCGTAGTCATCATAGGTCTTGACCAGGGGTCTTCTGAAACTTGGATAAGAATAAGGGCCGCACATGGGAAAAATTTGAATTTGGGGGGGCCGCACTCTTTGCAGTAGAAAGTGACATTTTTAGTGATACTATATTTATTTTTCTATGCAACTTTTGATCCCTTTTTTTGAAAATGTTGTGCTCTTTTATTATATTTTGTTAACTGCCATTCATCATATGGGTTATGGTACAGTTTCATAGCTTGGGACATTATAGATGTGGTGATAACAAATGTGTACCTTTTTGTTTATTTTAATTTATATATAAAACAGCATTTTTAGTGGTAAATAAAATTTTCATGCTTTATTTTGAATTTTTGTTACATTTCTTTTACAGTTTTTTACATTTTATCCTCTTCTTTTAAATAATATTGTCTTACAATTAGTACTATATAGTAATTTTGGCCAACATCTTGTAGTAATGTGCCCGATCTTTGTCCTCATCTTGGAGTAATGGCCCCATCATGGTCCCTATCTTGCAGTTATGCCCCCCATCCTGATCCTCATCTTTTAATAATGTGCCCTATCTTGGTTCCCTTCTTGTAGTAATGTGCCCCATCCTGATTTCCTTCTTATAGTAACATGTTCCATCCTGTCCTCACCTTGTGCCCAATCCTGGTCTTCTTGTAGCAATGTGTCCATCCTGGTCTCCCTCTTGTAGTAATGTCCCCCATCATGGTCCCCTTCTTGTAGTAATGTGGCCCATCCTGTTCCCGTCCTTGTACTAATGTGGCCCATCCTGTTCTCTTTTTTTTATACTTTATCCTCTTCTTGTAAATAATATTGTCTTACAAATAACACCATATAGTAATTTTGGTCAACATCTTTTAGTAATGTGCCCCATCTGGGTCTCCATCCTGTAATAATGTCTCACTTCCTGGTCCGTATATTGCAGTTATTATCATTATTTTATTATTATTATTATTATTATTATTATTTATTATTATAGCGCCATCAATTCCATGGCGCTTTACATGTGAAAGGGTATACATAATAGGGACAAGTAGAATAATCATAAACAGTACAATACACAGACAGGTACAGGAGGAGAGAGGTCCCTGCCCCTATTGTGGTCTTCATTTTGTAGTAATGTCCCCCATCCTGGTGCACTTTTTTTAGTAATGTATCTATTCTGGTCCATGTCTTCTAGCAATGAGTCCATCCTTATCCCCCTACTTGCAGTAATGTGCACACTGTGATCTTCATCTTATAGTAATGCCCCATTCTGGTCTTCTTTTAGTAATATGCCCTATCCTGGTCCCCTTCTTGTAGTAATGGGCTCTGTTGTGGTCTTCATCTTGTAGTAATGCCCCATTCTTGCTCCCTTATAGTAATGCATACATTATTTTACCCTTGGTCCTCATCTTGTAGTAATACCCCCTTCTTGCTCCTCTTCTTATAACAATGACTCCATCCTTCACATCATCTTTTAGTAATACCTAATCCAAGTCCCCTTCTTGTAAAAATGTGCCCATCCTAGCCCTCACCTTGTAGTAATGTACCCATCCTAGTCCTCATCTTGTAGTAATGTCCCCCTTGTGGCCCCTTTTTGGAGCAATGTCCTCATCTTGATCCCCTTCTTGTAGTAATGTGCTCCATCCTGGTCGCCATCTTATTGTAAAGTGCTCATCCTGGTCCCCTTCTTATAGTATTTTGCCCATTTTGGTCCCCTTCTTGTAGTAATGTACACATTCTTGTCCTCATCTTTTCGTAGTGCCTCATCCTGTTTCCTTTCTTGTAGTAATGTGCCCAATGTAAAAAAATTGGTTCCAGCTTCTGAATAAAATAATTGACAAGGAAGGCGATGCTTTTTGAACGCTACCCTGCATTCTTTATTAAAGCATTTTTGTTTTTAAATTTTCAGTAATGTGCCCAACCTTGTCCCATTCTTGTAGTTATGTGGCCATAATTATTATACATAAAAACACTTTTATTTAGTCTTATTAAAATTTTTAAACATCCCACATCGTGAATAATACCACACCAAAAAAAATCCCGGGACCAAGGGACAGCCACAATAGATTATTCCTGCCAAAGAAAAATTTCTTTAAAAAATTATTCAGAGCATCAATTTGACAATATTACCAAAGGAACAGATTCTAAATGACCCTCAATCTCTCTAACCCCTACCTACCAATGGAGATATAACTTACGTTTCATGCACCCAAAAGGTAAAGTGGTGCCCCCATTCCTCGGCGGCTTTCCCTCCTATGATATCCCTGACCTCCCTTCTGCATCGGTACGGAGAGCCATATATGCAGCCTTCTGACAGCCTTTGGCGATTGTGCTGTAATTTTATCTTGTCTCCTGATGAACCCCAGTCAATAAATGGGGAGAAATGCGTCGAGGCTTTGTTTCTTTTTCTTATTTGGTTAAGGACTATGGAGAGCCTGGGTATCACCATAAGAGAGAGAGAATATTGCTGAAGAGCATTTGACCCGAATACATCTCAGATAAGTGATTTTTCTTTTTTGCTTCCTCTAATGTCAAATGATATGACCCTATAAGCCCTGCTTGATAAGAAGGGAGGTCAGGGATATGATAGGAGGGAAAACCGCCGAGGAATGGGGGCACCACTTTACCTTTAGGGTGCGTGTAACGTAAGTTATATCTCCATTGGTAGGTAGGGGTTAGAGAGATTGAGGGTCATTTAGAATATGTTCCCTCGGTAATATTGTCAAATTGATGCTCTGAATATTTTTTTAAAGAAATTTTTCTTTGTCAGGAATAATCTATTGTGGCTGTCCCATGGTCCTGGGATTTTTTGGTGGGGTATTATTCACGATGTGGGATGGTTAAAAATTTTAATAAGACTAAAAATAAGTGTTATTATGTATAATAATTAAGGTAGCTCTTGAGGTTAAAATTGGATGCACTACCTTCTGTGAATTTGAATTCAAGTGTTGTTTGAAGTTATGTGGCCATCCCTTTCCCCGTCTTGTATTAATTTTCCCATCCCGATACACTTCTTGTAGCAATGTCCTTACCCTGGTCACCATACTGTGGTAAAGTCCCATATTGTGCCATTCTTCACATACACACACACAAAAAAAAATATTCTTCTCACCTGTCTTCTGTTCGCTCGGCATTCTCTTTTATGCACATGCGGCCTGCAGGCAACAAAGAAACCTTGACGATCACGGCTCGGCCCTAGGCATATGATGTCAACTGCTGGCCTCTGATTGGGGATGGTATCTGACACTGGTACAGCTGTGCAGAGAGCTTGTCTCTGCATTGCACATGCAATACATTTCAAATGAATGTGCGTCCAAGGATGCACATTCAGCTAAAATTAAATATAAAAATCTGCGAACCCTTGGTATTCAAAGGTAATTTGATCCATGTAGCACTAGCTGTCCAGTAATTTGATATTTTACTATGCTTATAAATTACAATATTATAGAGAATTAGAGTAGATGGAGTTGGATTAGAGATGGTAAGTGTCAATGTAGTATGTGTATAATGTATGTAGTGTGTAGTGTCTATGTGTAGTGTGTGCATAGTCTACGTAGTATGTATGTGGTGTGTTGTAAAAGTCTAAAACTGGTATCCCTTAATAAGTGGCAGCTGTGGTTTTTGACAACTGACAGTTGTCATTAACCCCTTATATTACCCCAATTGCCACCATACCAGGGCAATCAGGTGAGCTGGGTAAAGTGCCGGTACTGTCGCATCTAATGAAAGTGACAATTCTGGGTGGATGTGGACTGATATTTTTAGATAGGATCCAATAACAATGGGCTTCTCTAGCCTGAGAATACCAGACCCCAGCTGTAGGCTTTATCATGGCTGGTTATTAAAATTATTTGTTTTTTTTTAGTTATTTATTTAAATAATTAAAAAAAGTAGCATAAGGTCCCTTTTATTTTGATACACAGCCAAGATAAGCACATGGCTAGGGGCTGCAGCCTGTAGCCGTATGCTTTATCTATGCTGGGTATCACAATTTTACTTTATTTATTTATTTTTTTACACCACTATAGGGACACAGACAGTGTGTGTGACTCCAGCCAATCACAGATGCTATCACAGAGGGTGGGGGCACGGTCTGACTGCAATCAATCAAAGATGCCAGGACTGACAGTGGGTGGGGGAAGCAGTAAATATGTATGAGATATATGAGCAGACTGGGAAGTAGTGTTGCAGCTGCGGGGAAGATCGATAAGTATATTGGTCCTGCTTTATTGTTTATTTTTTCTTTTTCCTTTTTTTTAAAAAATTCTATCATTATTGACCTATTGGCAAACCGAACAGTAACATGCGATATGAAAACAAAGAGGATCAGCTCACCCACTTTGATGTAGAATGTCATAGCCGGTGCACGGAGCGTCCTGGCTTGGGACGGAATCTTACGGAGAAGAAAAAGAGGAAAGTCTGCAGCATCCACGGAAGTTACAGGTGAGTAATTTAAAAAAGTCTTTATTGAAAAATCATTAAAAACAAGTATGGAGTCAGATGGAAACCATCATGATACAGAGAGGGGAGGATAAACCATGATGCAGACAGGTGAGGATTTTCCTTCCCTGTCTGTATCATGGTGGTTTATACCTAACTCCATACTTGTTTTTAATGATTTTTCAATAAAGACTTTTTGAAATTACTCACCTGTACTTTCTGTGGATGCTGGAGACTTTCCTTTTTTTCTTTTGAACAGTAACATGGACTTTCCTGAGAAGTTCTTGTTCGGGGTAAATGCACGGATACTACTTATCAGGCGACAGACTTCAAACTTTGCAGTTTGGGTTCGCCCATCACTAATTCTTAATATAACGATGTATGACTTAGCTTATTTGCTGCAGTTGTTCTGATATAATACAAGTTTTAATTTTTAGCATGTAGCAGAGCCCAGACAGCTAGCCCCGCCCACACCAGGCTTTCAGTGCACATTTCCATAGAAAGAAGCTGCTAATCACAGAAGGGGCAGAGTCAGAATTCAGCTCACGGAATACTCAGTCAGACCAATGATAAAGCAAGGAAGCTTAAACTAACATTGCACACAGCAATCTCACAACCTCTCAACTCTAGGCTAGAATGTCTGGCCGTGATCAGATCTTGGAAGTCAATGCAGCCTAAAGTGAATAGGTTGAAGGTGTGACTAATGAAATAAGAGGGTGGGACGGGGGCAGCACTGCTCACTAACTGACTTCTGGTCGTCAGTGCCTTTTCTTTCTGTCATTGTAGTCCCAGCCTGCTCACTCTAGTCCATGACTTCTGGCAATGACCAGGCCACAGACTTCATTGCATGTAGTAAAGGACATAGTAAGAACATTCAATTTGTGGAGAATTGCTTCACTGTAAATTTAAGTACCTAGCAAAATTCTTACATTTTGGTGACTTCAAATTTTGTCATATCCACTCATCTCTTCATTGTAGACATCATTTATCTCTTTAAAATTGTAGTTTTAAAATGTCCACATTAACGTTATGTAAATTTTAAGTTCAACATATTCTACGGATTAAGAGCTTAATTTTCCAGCTACAGAGCTCCAAATCCCCTGCATACACAAAAGAGGGAAAAAATATATTCCCAGGAAAAATATATTTCCTAATCCAGTACTATTAGGTATGTAGTTTATTATAGAGATTAAAAAACAGATTGATCACCTTTTTTCTAGTTCCCGATGCAGTTCATATCTTTTTCTCAAGCATGGTACTGCATTAGAGTTTTGCCGGCTTACACAGTGTCTTCTGGGAGGAATAGTAAATGGTTTTCCAATGTCTGCATATGAGCCTTACAGCAAGATTCTCAAAAACCTAAATTGAGAAAGCGACTTCTAGTCCACGGCAAAGACAAATTGTGATCCAGCTTTTCTGAATTGCAAGGTAAATGGTTTAGAAGAAAACTAGAATGTTTTCGGGAATCGGACAAAATGTGAAATTATTTAAATATTAGCACTGTGCACTACAATACAAAATTAAGTCCGTCCACGCATTCAAAAGCCAAGAGGTAGATGTTCAAGAAAAATATTGGTGTCAGCAAGTCGGCTCATCACAAGATCTATCAGATCTGGCGCAATAAACACGGCAGTAGAGATGACTCAGATGCTTCGTATTAGTGAGATCACAGAAATAGAGGTGCTGGATTGGTTCCTACAGTCCCCAGACCTCAAACCAACCAAACATGTTTGGGTACAGTTGAAGATAAAGCTGTGTACATACCCAAGGAGTCAACCAGTATGCACCAATATTGGAAATGTGTAGAAGAGATCTGGGATCAGATCTCGGTTGAACCTAATCAAGAGCATGTCCAGAAGGATTCAGGCAACGTTGAAAGCCAAAGATAGATTTACAAAATACTAACAAAATAATAAAAATTTAAATTTAGATTTTTAGGAGCAAAACAGTAACATTACAAAAATCTGCATAACTAATCATATCCTAATATCTGCAAGTAAAGGTAGTCTCATGCTCAAAGCTGTAGTGGATGGTGAGATATGGAACCTGACAGTAATAAGTTTAAAACATTGTTACCCTTTTGCTCGTCAGTGCATTTCTAAAGATTAGGGCATTACATTTTGTATAGGCTTCTTTATAAGAAAAAAAAATTCTGTCTGCCTGCTGCTATCAATACTAACAGCTTCTGTATTGTTCTGAGAAAATCAAAATAGAAAATTTGCAGTCTAAAGAAGCAATTTGAGGGCCACCAAATGCAAAAAGTTATTAGTCATATAGCATCAAAGTGACATTAGTAATTATTAGATCAATGACCACTATAAGACAAGCATTGATTTTAATTGAAATTTTAATATAAATGTTTTTCCATTGCAGCAAATCACTGAAATATTGTAATGGAAAGTCAGCCTTATACCTATGTGTACTTATTTAAGTCCTTAGACATGTAATGAAAAAAAGATTAATTACAGCAATAGACAAATATAGAAAACTACAGGAGACCATAAAATAAATAAAACATTATAGATTATTTATATGCATAACTTGTGAAGCTTCATCAATTGCCTGGTAAGTCGCACAAAGTTCTTCCCATGGACAGTGGTTGGGTAACAATTCAGTTCACTCTGTTACCAACACTACTCTAAGCTTCTTTTAAGTCACTGGAGGCATCATGTGTGGTCCCGCTGTCTTGTCTAGTTTCTATTTTGTTTCTTCTTTCAAGACTCCATAAGTGACAAGAGTTCTCTTTACATTTATATTCATTATCCTTCAATAGGAAGGCGGCTTTTTGCAATCCTCTTTGCCTAGGATAATGTAGTTGACCAGAACCTAATAAATTTTGTGACAATTGTTATCGGGACGTTCTAGACATTCCATTTATGTGCAAAATAATGACACTTTTAATATAGTAACTAAAACAGAAAAACGTACCATGTCACAAAAAATCAAGTTTTTACTATAAACACAAGAACAACAATTTAAGGCCAGTATTGATAGTTTCTCCAAATTTCAGCACTTTGTTGCTTTGTCTACATTGCCAGAACTTACCACTTTTCCAGCAAGCAATCTTGGATGCGTTCATTAGAATTGTGCCACAAAACAAATATGGTATTAACAAAATTGCAGATTTTTGTTAGTATTTGTATACTTTAAAACCAATATTTTGCAAAAGAAAAAAAATGTATGCCAAAAGAACCACATACACACCACTCATCTTGATGCCACTGCTATCCCAAAACTAACGAGAGGAGGGTTTGGGACAACTGCAACATAGATTTTCCATAGTTTAGGCATGCACTCCTGCTTAAAACATCTGAGATGCCTAGTGAGGGTGAAACCAACGCTCCACTCATTGCTCACCCCTCCTGGCTGTGACCCTGGCTCCTTCAGCTGGAAGGTCTATTACCTTGGTGCCCAGACCTTTGGACCAGGTATAGCTAGCACGGCTTCACCAATCAGTTTAATCTGTGTTTTAATTTAAAATGGCTTCTTATCATGACAAATCATCTTAAAATGAAGCTAGATAATTAAATAAATATCAGATTTGAATTTTTGAATTTAAGGGAACCTGTCAGGTGCATTATGCACCCAGAACCATGAGCAGTTCTGGTGCACAATGCTAATCCCTGCCTAACTGTCCCTGTATACACTAGCATAAGGCCCCTTTACACACTGAAACTTTCTAGCGATCCCGACCTAGCCGGGATTGCTACAAAGTCTTTGGTGAGTCACTGGTAAGCTGTCAAACAAGCATACCTGGCCAACAACGCAGCAGTGATATGGACCTGCAGAGCGACCTAGCTGGTCATTGGGGATATGTCAAAACAGCTATTTGAAAGGGAAGTCGTTAACGAAGTCGTTGTAACGGTGTCAAACACACTGATGCATGCTGCACAGCGGGAAACAAAGGACCAAAAAATGGTCCTGAAAGATGTGTAGCGATCAGCGACCTCACAGCGGGGGCCAGTTCGCTGATGCGTTTCACACACTGCAATGTCGCTGGGGAGGTCGCTATTACATCACAAAACCGGTGACGTTACAGCGATGTCGTTGGCGATGTTGCAGTGTGTAAAGGGGCCTAGAGATTAAGAGATCTTTAGAAAAAGTATTTCTAAAGATCTTTTATCATATGCTAATGAGACCAGAGACTAGTGCCAAGGGCATTACTTCCCCGACTAGTCCATCCTCTTAGCATGGTAGTGTGCCCCCCGGGGCATGCTAACATGCTACTCAATACAGCATCACCAGCGGTGACGAGCATACCTGTGTCCACTGTCTCCACTGTTCAGAAGTCCCTGTCACTTCCAGATATGCGCACTGGACCTCGCGGAAGCTGGGACATGTACACCCGGCTTCATACTGCACATGACTAGAAGTACCTGGGAACAGCAGAGACCGCAGACACAGGTACACATATCACCGCTGGTGATGCTGCATCGAATAGCATGATAGCACACCCACAGGGGTGAACTAGCATGCTAAGAGGGCGGACTAGTCGGGGGAAGTAACGCCCTTGTGACTGGTCCCTGCGTTCATTAGCATAAGATAAATGATCTTTAGAAATACTTTTTCTAAAAATCTCTTTATCTATGCTACTATAGCCTGGGACAGTTAGGCAAGGATTAGCAATATGCACGCAGAACTGCTTGTTGTTCACTTTAAATCACACGAGTGAGCAACAATTTTCTTATCACTATTATAAAATTAATGGCACACCATGCAAAGCCAACTGGATAAGCTAGATCCCCATCTACCAGCATTATACATCACACCCTGTCTACAGATGAGCGAGCCTCTAGAGGCTCGAGTTCGGTTCGTCAAATGGAGGCCGCGTTCGAGTTCGGTTCGGCGAACGGCTCGACGAACCTCTCGAGCCCCTTTGAAACCAATGGCAGGCAAACACAAACACAGAAAAACACATTTTAAATGTACACATACAGTTAATAAACATTGCCATAACACTTACCTGTCCCCACGACGCGTCCTGCACTCCCGCCGCTTTTCCTTCCGATAATCGCTGCGTCCTCCCGGTAACTAGCACTGATGATAGGACCTTCCATGACGTCAAAAAAGCATGGGACCAGTCACGTGTCTATATCTCATTGGCTACAGACTGGTCACATGGCTAGACATCATTGCTAGGTCCTGTCAGTGCATCTCTCCGGTACACGGTGGTCGTTTGTGCATCCCCGTGTACCGGCGAGATGCTCTGGCATATGGTCGGCTCCCCGTTCTGCTTCCCCATTCCATTATTCACCGGCTGTCACAGCTAGTGAATAACAGAGATCACCGTTGCTATAGCAACCCGTCTGTCAGCGGTGACATCACCGCTTACAGCATGCAGCTTCTGATCACTCACGGAGCAGCAGTGTCTTCCTCCCATGCAGCGCTGTCTGATGTAGCAGAGCTGCATGGGTTGATTCTCCTTCAACCCATGCAGCACTGCTAAATCAGACAGCACAGCATGGGAGGAAGAACACTGCTACTCCGTGCAGTCTATTCACTCAGTGAGCGTCTTTCTCCCATGCAGTGCTGTCTGACGTAGCAGAGCTGCATGGGTTGAAGGAGAAAGAAGACAGAAGACCATGAATCGTGGAGGGATAAGAGGGAGCAATAAACATGGAGTCTCTAAGTGTGTCTGTGTATTTATTTCTATTAAAGTATTTTTTCTCTGTGTGGTGTCTTTTTTTAACCCTTTATTGGAGATTCTTAATGGCCGGGTCAAATTTGTCTGACATTAAGAATCTCTGGCTTAATACTAGCTAGAAAAAAAAACTAGTATTAACCCAATATTACCCAGTGAGCCACCGTCACCAGAGCAGCTGGAAGAGTTGGATACAGCGCCAGATGATGGCGCTTCTAGGAAAGCGCCATTTTCTGGGGTGGCTGCGGACTGCAATTCGCAGCTGAGGGGCCCAGAAAGCTCAGGCCAACCTGTGCTGTGTATTCCATTCCCCAGCTGCCTAGTTGTACCTGGCTAGACACAAAAATGGGGCGAAGCTCATGTCGATTTTTTTTTTAAATATTTCATGAAATTTATGAAATAATTAAAAAAAGGGCTTCCTTATTTTTTTGTTCCCAGCCGGGTACAAATAGGCAGCTGGGTGTTGGGGACAGCCATACCTGCCTGCTGTACCTGGCTAGCATACAAATATATGGCGAAGCCCACATCATTTTTTAATTATTTCATGAATTTCGTGAAATAATTAAAAAAACTGGCTTCCCTATAGTTTTGTTCCTAGCCGGGTACAAATAGGCAGCTGGGGGTTGGGGGCAGCCCATAGGTGCCTGCTGTACCTGGCTAGCATACAAAAATATGGCGAAGCACACATCATTTTTTGGGTGGGCAAAAAACTCCTGCATACAGTCCTGGATGGAGTATGCTGAGCCTTGTAGTTGTGCAGCTGCTGTCTGCTCTCCTGCATACACTAGAGAATGGAGCTGCAGAACTACAAGGCTCAGCGTACTCCATCCAGTACTGTATGCAGGAGTTTTTTGCCCCCCCCCAAAAAATTACGTGGGCTTCGCTATGTTTTTGTCTGCTAGCCAGGTACAGCAGGCAGCTATTGGCTTGCCCCAACCCCCAGCTTCCTATTTGTACCCGGCTGGGAACCAAAAATATAGGGAAGCCCTTTTTTTTAATTATTTCATGAATTTCATGAAATAATTAAAAAAACAACGACGTAGAAGCGCCATCTTCAGGCGCTGTATCAAACTCTTCCAGCTGCCCTGGTGACGGGTGGCTCGCTGGGTAATAATAGGGTTAGGGCTAGCTGTATATTATCAACTGGCCCTAAGCCCGAAATTCATGGTGTCATGCCAATATTAGACATGGCCACCATGAGTTTCTAGAACAGATTAAAAAAAAACAACACACAGAAAAATAGGTTTATTACAAATAAAACACAACACAATTAGTGACTCCATCTTTATTGAAATAAAGAACCCCCCTCCGCAGTAATCCTGGGTCAAGGGTCCCGTGCTGTCCAATTTAGCCGGCTGGGCAGTAAAAAGTCGGCCTCACGACTCGACTTATAGTGTCAGCTGATTCCGTTAGGTGACCGCATCAGCTGATCATCGCCAGGTCTGAGAAAGAGAGAGAGAAAGAAGAGAGAGAGAAAATAGAGAAAAGAGAGAGAGAAAAGAGAGAGAGGAGAAAGAGAGAGGAGAGAAAAGAGAGAGGAGAGAGAGGAGATAGGAGAGAGAGAAGAGAGAGAGAGGAGAGAGAAGAGAAAAGAGAGAGAAGAGAGGAGAGAGAGAGGGAAAAAGAGAAAACGAGAAACAGAAAAAGAAAGAGAGAGAAAAAGAGAGAGAGAGAGAGAAAAAAGAGAGGGAGAAGAGAGAGAGGGGAAAAAGAGAAAAAGAGAGACTGAGAAAAAGAGACAGAAAAAGAGAGAGAAAAAGAGAGAGAGGAGAGGGAGGAGAGAGAGAGAAAGAGAGAGAAAGAGAGAGAGAAAGTGAGAGAGAGAAAAAGAGAGAGAGAGTGAGACAGAGAGAGAGAAAGAGAGAGAGAGAAAGAGAGAGAGAGAGAAAAAGAGAGAGAAAAAGAAAGAGAGAAGAGAGGGGAGAGCAATGCAGCCTCATTCCGTGAACCGCTCCGATTTTAGAGGTGTGTCCCATGGCTCACAGCTGATGTCCGGCTCCTCGCCTCAGTGCATAATTAAATTAAATTACAATTAAAAATATCTAATAATTATAATTTAAAATTAAAAATAAAAAAATTAAATTCTTTACCGGTACCGGAACTCGCGATCCAATACTTCTGAGGCTAGCGTTCTATCCACTTAGCTACTGACTTTATAGATAAAGATAGGCACATTTGGTAATCTTGAAGTCTGCATTGCTGAAGTCTCTGCTGACCGCGCGATTCACTTCATTGCTACGTGGAGCTGATACAGAGCACTCGTGTTCTGTAGCAGAGCTGACAGTGTCGTGTGGATTACGTCGGACCTGGAGGGGTATTTGGGGATTAATAAAGGGGTGAAACAGGGTGTTTTTTTTGTCTTTTATTCCAAATAAAGGATTTTTCGCTGTGTGTGTTTCTTTACTTTCACTTTAATCATGACAGGTATCTGGGGAGACGCCTGGCATGATAAACTCATTATTACCTCGATTGCCACCGCACCAGAGCAATTCGGGATGAGCTGGGTGGAGTCCCCCGGGACTGTCACATCTAATGGTTGCGGCTATTCCGGGTGGCTGCTGGGTGATATTGTTAGGGTGGTGGGCTCTCGATAACGTGTTGCTCTCCATCCTGACAATACCAGCCTCCAGCCATGTGGCTTTATCCTGGCTGGTATCATATATGGGGGGAACCGCATTTTTTTTTTCATTCATTTATTTATTTAACTGCACGATATAGACCCGCATGCTGGCGCCTGTGATTGGTTGCAGTGAGACAGCTGTCATTCAGCTTGGGGACGTGTCTTACTGCAACCAATCATGGGCGCCGGTGGGTGGGGAAAGCACGGAATAACTAATTGACTAATAAAGCGGCAGTCATTTTCTAAAGGGGAAAAGACACCGCAGATTTGTGACAGACGTGGAGCGAGGTGCCCGTGCTCGGTGAGTAGGAAAAGGAAAGGGATTGTGTTGGGGACGCAGGACGCATGAAGATAGCAACATGTGCACATAGTCTTACTGTGAAAAGCCACGTTTATGGTGATCGAACCTTGAACCTAATTCAAACTGTCGAGCTTTTAGCAAAAAGCTCGAGTTCGAGTTCGATCTCGAGCACCCCCCAAAATCACTCGAACATGAAATTGTCAAACCTCGAACATCGCTCAACTCTAATCCTGTCACTCCCTTCAAGGCAAATAACTAATCAAAATACAGAAAAAAAAAACTTTTTTTGGCACACATACTTATTGAGACATATAAAATAAAGCAAATGTGTATTGTTGGTCCCCCTTGATTTCAGTTTACAGGTTTGTACAGGGCCAGTAGGGCATGCTGATGGTGAGTGGGGGGACCAATCTGTGCAGAGTGGTAAGGTAGAGAAAGGATAGGGCCTACCAGAGTAAGAGCCCATCCGCCTAATAAGTATCGTCTTATTTTATATATACAGTCATATGAAAAACTTTGGGCACCCCTATCTGCTGAATCTGAGAAGAATCTGCTGATACTGAGTTGAATCTATGCGACCCTCAACTTTAACAAGATTCCCGGTGCCGGCATTGGCCACACAGCCCCAAAGCATGATGGAACCTCCACCAAATTTTACTGTGGGTAGCAAGTGCTTTTCTTGGAATGCCATGTTTTTTTTGCCTCCATGCATAATGCCTTTTTGTATGACCAAACAACTCAATCTTTGTTTCATCAGTCCATGGGACCTTCTTCCAAAACGTAACTGGCTTGTCCAAATGTGCTTTTGTATACCTCAGGAGACTCTGTTTGTGGCGTGCTTGCAGAAACGGCTTCTTTCGCATCACTCTCCCATACAGCTTCTCCTTGTGCAACGTGCGCTGTATTGTTGACCGATGCACAGTGACACCATCTGCAGCAAGATGAAGCTGCAGGTCTTTGGAGGTGGTCTGTGGATTGTCCTTGACTGTTCTCACCATTCTTCTTCTCTGCCTTTCTGATATTTTTCTTGGCCTGCCACTTCTGGGCTTAACAAGAACTATACCTGTGTTCTTCCATTTCCTTACTATGTTCCTCACACTGGAAACTGACAGTTTAAATAAATCTCTGAGACAACTTTTTGTATCCTTCCCCTGAACAACTATATTGAATAATCTTTGTTTTCAGATCATTTGAGAGTTGTTTTGAGGAGCCCATGATGCCACTCTTCATAGGAGATTCAAATAGGAGAACAACTTGCAAGTGGCCACCTTAAATACAATTTCTCATGATTGGATACACCTGCCTATGAAGTTCAAATCTCAATGAGGTTGCAAAATCAATTTAGTGCTTTAGTAAGTCAGTAAAACGTAGTTAGGAGTATTCAAATCAAGAAATTGTTAAGGGTGCCCATACTTTTGCACTGGTCAAATTTTGTTTAAATGTGGATTGCACATTTTCTGTTAGTACAATAAATCTCATTTCAATCCAGAAATATTACTGAGTCTATCAGTTATTAGATATATGAAACTGAAATAGCTGTTGCAAAAACCCAAATTGTTATAAAGACAAAAGGTTAACATTAATAGGGGTGCCCAAACTTTTTCATATGACTGTAATTAATGTTATGTACATGGTATTTGGTGTGGTTGTTTTAATTTATTTTTAGTTTTTTTCATACATATTTTTTGTCAGTACTCTCAACAGTATTGGTTGTGAAGGTGTTCCTTGAATAGCAAAGGTGTTAACAGGATCCATATTGATGCCCCAGCACACTTTAATGGGCTAGCTATAATGTTATGATCAGCCACAGGGGGTTGGATAAACCACGAGAGGTGTGAACCCTGCTATCCACAGATCACTATTCAGACTAGGTGAAGATTAAAATCTGACCCTGATTTGTCTCTGCTTGTCTGCAGAGGTTGGCACCCTAAGATTATAAAATGGTGCCCCCCAATGTCGGCTGACCTTGAGTGTCCTTAACTACACACAACTGTAAACTAGGTGTAACACTAAACAACAATAACCATAAAAGAAGTACACACAAGCAGAGGGCTAAGAATGTGTTCACACAATCATACAGGGAAGATGGAGGAAAATGGAAGAAAACCAAAAGACTTACGGAATATGCTCAAACCTCTCAAATCCAAAACATAACAGAATGGGCAGAATCCTGCGAAGGGAAATGCACAACGCAACCACAGCGAAAAGCAATAAAGATAATTCAGCAATATTATCCTTTAATGAAAAGCTGGGACTTCAAACATAAATTCATCTTAGAATATAGTCAGCAAAAAGGCATGTGCGTGGAAAGTATAAATAGCTCCTCCAAAGATACGATAGGGCAAGGGAAAACACCTGAATAGAAAAAGTAGAAAATAGAAAATAAAAAGGAAACCAAAGCAAAGGGAAAGGAAAGACAAGAGAACTATCACCAATAAGACAGAAGCAAAACAGTCTGTAGCCCAACAGAGAGGGAAACCGACCAGACAACCAGAGGTCAATGAGCCGAACCTCCCCTATTCTTGTTTTTATAAAATATTATTTTTATTCAGCTTTTGTATGCAGTTATCAGCCACTTTCAGATAAATGGCTCTTTATGTGTTAATTGTGATCATCAAGTTTCAGCTGAACATTTCCTATAAAACTCCACTAATGGTATCAATAGTCATCACCTGATGAAGGCGAAGTATGCTGCCGAAACATGTTGTGAATTGATGTTCCTGATCTCTGAATAAAGAAGTAAATGTAATCGTGCCTGGTTCTCCTGCTTTCAAGCTTTGGCGCCCGATAAATACCACTGCATCGTTTCTTCTCCATTTACAATCCCTCATCGGAGGGCTAACGGACGGAGCTGACTTAGCGAGGAGCTTTCCCTAACTATAGGACCTGCAACCCAAGGACCTGCTGTGGCATCCAACATCACATGACTGACCGATTGCAGAACCTGGATTCCTTCGGGCGTGTGGTGGGCGGTATACACCAGCAGCATTCACTGGGGTTGTGCGAGGTTTGCACAACCAGAACAGCTTAGTGGTTCTAACTTTACCCCCCTACTGGACCACCAGGTGCCACACTAGGAGCACTCCTTCGTCTCTTATTTAATCTCCTCCGGAGTCAAGCCATGACATGGTACAAATGCTCAGATCGCCATTTACTTGTCATACTGATGAAGCCTGCCATCTGCGGTCTCCGTGCATCTTCTTTGGCTCTTCCATCATCTTCACTCAGCACCAGGGCTTCTGGCGCTTAGTAGATTTCAGCTTTCACAATGCTCTGACTGGCCTTGTCAATGCAAAGTGAGAGGCTCATGGATGTGAGGGAGGTGTGAAATGGCTGTTGTCTTGGTTTGGCCTTCAGCTCCCTTTTCTGTTAGGAATATATTCCTTTGCTGGGAATAACTACTGCTTTATTGAGTCTGAGCACTACCTTGTTATATGCTAGGTTACCCAGACACATGAATACATGGATGAAGTATTTGGTCAGTATTTGGTTTTAGTTACATGTAAATGTGGCAGTGACTTGGAACTTTTTTTAAGCAAAAATAGTGCAACAAAATTTATATACAGTAAAAATCAAAATAGCATCGATAATTATATTATAATGATCACACTTATTAAAAAATAAATGTGAGGCCTTCTGGCACATTGGCTCAATAATAAACTATGTATTTGCCATTTAAACAGGTTATCTGCTTTGATAAATCCCTTTTTGTTAGGAAGTTTGAAGGAAAATAATAAAAAATACAGCTTGTTCTCAGACCTTCCTTTTACCAGCTGTAATTTTTTGGGGTAACCCCACAGCAAATGTTCAACCCTCTCTGTATTAGTGGGTCATTTTCTAAACCAGGCAAACCCCTTAAATAATATTTCTTAATATCTTAACTTAGAAAAACGTAACAAAGGATACAATTTCATAAAGGTGTTATCTGCAAAAGGCAGATGCTATATATTTTATATGGGTGCTAACTATTCAGCTTGCCAAAGTAGCACAGTAAACATTTGTTAAAGACACTCCTGTGCTTTTATATAAATATTAACATCATCCAAAGACACAATGTACTTTACAAAGAAATGTCTGACACATCTTAGAGCCAACGTAAGAGTCGATTAGAAGTGGCTGGAAAGTTTTTGTCCAAGAAAAAAAAAAATATTATTGACCTTGTCTGGTTCGCATATAATTCTTATGGCAAGACATGTTACAATGTATCCACATTTCATTAAAACATTTTGGAAAATGTAACTGTAAGGCCGGGGCCACACGGGGACTACTGCGATCCTCGCATGACACTTGGCTCACGCTGGCAGCATAGAGGGAGCCGAGTGTCATGCGAGTGTCACTGCGACTGAGGTCCAATCATGCGACCAGAGCTGCGGGGGCGGGCCGGCACTAAGAAGGGGAGGGAAGGATTTATCTCCCTCTCTCCTCCGTTCCCAGCTATTGCCATTCTCGCTCTGCACTCGCATTACACCGGTGTAATGCAAGTGCAGTGCGACTTTTCTCTCGCCCCATAGACTTGAATTGGTGCGAGAGAAAGAGTCTCGCATTACACCCGCAGCATGCTGCGACTGTTTTCTCGGTTCGATTGAGGCTGAGAAAATAATCGCTCATGGGTGCTGGCACATAGGATTATATTGGTCCGAGTGGAATGCAATGTTTTATCGCATTCCACTCGCTCTAATTTTCATACCATGTGTCTTAGGCCTTATAATAAAGTTTACACATCAATGTAATTTGATTGTACACAGTAGAAATATTGTATAAAACCAAGTGTTAAAATGCATTGGGTCATGATATGTTTGTAACTTGCAAAATATTAATTAATCAAGTGAAATTTTGTATATAAATTGTGCACTAGCTGCACAATGGTGATAACTGTAGTGTTACCTATGGAGTGGGAGCTTTTTCCAGCGTAGTGTATATGGTAAACATAAAGCCACCGTGACAACCAAGAGGTTGAAATGATTCTTCTTCTGCTGAAGGATATGTCCAAAAGGACTGTAAGTCTGGTGTAGTTAAAGATAGATGTGAGTATACTGTCTACCTAGCAAGTTATATAAATGTGTGCACCTCTCATGAAGTAGTGCAGATATCTACCTACAAATGATCTCAATAAACTTTGGTTGACCTTCAGTTTTTTCCAGCTGTGGTAATAAGTAACACAATACCTCTGGCAGGGTTTTGTAACATTTAGGTGCTGGATATTTGCTTTTGTCATAAGATTTTATTGAGCTACATTTGTGCTTTTTTCAAAAAGGTGCCTTCTGCCAATACATCAAAGAGTTACCGGGTGAGATGTTCCTGTGAGTTTAAAGGAATTCAAAGTTCATAAACTCCAAATAAAATCCCCTCTTGACTAATGGGATTATATAAATGTTTAATTATGTCTTTTCTATTCTATTTATGATTGAGGGAATTCTTTAAGGTGAACTTTGCCAAGCATTGCATTGAAACACAACAGCACAAGTTCTCTTTGCACAATCAACAGACTGTACATTACTGACACATGAGACATATTTTAAACATGATTCTGTTCTCTGACCTCAATCGTGTAGACAATTTTCCGTAGTGTAAATCTAACTTGCTTTTTCGGGTATTAACTTATTTTTTATTTATTTATAAAATTGTACCATGAAAACACCTGCGATCTGAAATTGTAAGCATTTTGTAGAGTTTTCTTTAGTTTTATACAGTTTTTGTAACCTTTTTTTTTTTTTTTTTTTTTAAATGCATTTTTCTCCTTTCAATGATCACTCTGTTTAGGACTTAATTACTTGTTATTTTCTTTCTTTTTTGCATTTCTGTTTTTTAGAATCTACTGTATATTTTTTTTTCTTCTCATTGATGCATTTTGTTTTTTTTTGTCTGTTTATTTTAATTTTGCATTACCTATTGAATTTTCAATTTATTATATTATATATTAAATATTTTATACACATATTTAAACCCCTTCACCCCCAAGACATTTGCCATTTTTCATTTTCGTTTTTTTCTCCCCTTCTTCCGAGAGCTTAACTTTTTTATTTTTCTGTCAATATTGCCATATAAGGGCTTAATCTTTTTATGAGACAAGTTGTACTTTTGAAAGAAATCATTTATTTTACCATATAGTGTACTGCAAAGTGCCATGAAATTGCAAAAAAAAGTGCAATTGCATGATAGTTTTGGCATTTGGAATTTTATTCTCACCATGCCATGTACTGATCAGATTCATTGATTTCATATTTTGATAGATCGGGCATTTCTAAATTCGACGATCAAATATATATATGTATTGTTTATTTTTTTAACTGTGTGATTTTCAATGGGGCGAATGGGGGATGATTTGAACATTTAGAGTTTTTTTATTTTTTCATATTTTTAAAAACAATTTTTTTACATTTTTTATTTGTTTTACTAGTTCCCCTAGGGGATTTTATCCCTGCACAGTCCGATCGCCTGTGCATTTCTCCTGATCAGAGCAGCAGCGTTCTGATCAGGAGAAATGCTGCCTTCCTGTGAGTGCCAACGCTTTGCCGACTCTCACAGGAGGTGAGTCATAACAGCATCAGGGGTCATCAGCTGATTTCGTGCTACCATGGGAACACATTGGTGCCCTGTGATCAAGTCACGGAGCCATTGGTGGTGGCGGGAAACAGCGCGATTCCCGCCACAGTCATTTAAATCATGCTGTCAGTGTTTGACAGCGCGATCTAAAGGGTAAACATCTTCGATCCACCTGTGCCTGAAAGCCATACATCTTTGTTGATCAGATCAGCAGAGATGTGTGGGTATTAATGCAGGCTTCTAGGCAAACGGGAGATAGGCAACCAAGGACATATGTACTGGACGTACCTTGGTCGTAAAAGGGTTACAAAGTATATCTTTAAACTTCCATTAAAATATTATTGTTTTCAATGTTTACATTTAAAACTTTTAATTTATTGTTACACCGCTATATTATATGTTGCTCATTCAGCAACATTCAGCGCTCAGAGAAAGCTTAATGTATAAGACAGACCTGAGGTTCTTTCTAGGTCCTTATGGCTTAATACATAGAAGTTCCAGAGTCCCTACTTATGTAACTGACAATCCCTGTGATCAGATTGAAAAAGGTAGCCCCATCGATCGTGAGAGCAGGAGCTCCTCAGAGAACCTGTCATAAAAAAATGCCATCAACCTACAGATATGGAGTTATTCTGCAGGTTAATAGTGTTCTGAAGCCATTCAGCCGCTGTACTGAGATGCATGCTGTCGGGAGGAAATTAACTTTATTCCTCCAAGTAGATTAGGGCTTTCAGTCATAGGGGCGCTGCTTCACTACGCTCTGTCACAGCAGAAAAGATAGCTATCAGTCAGTGCCGGGGCTGGTTACAGCCGCGTCTTACTATTCATTGACTGAAGCCATGCCAACACCACCCTTATGACTGAAAACCTGACAGCCAGCTTCAGAATGCTATTAACCTGCAGTTTAACCCCATATCTGTAGATTAATAGCATTTTTTATGCTTGTTAACCTTTAAACAGCTGAGCATCCACGTGTTCTTATCATCACTGTCCACATTTTGGCTCACAATTTAAGGTCCACATCAGTATGTCTTTAGAGCGTGGTAGGGAACCGACACAAACAGAAGAACATACAAACTCACTGCAGGTGTTGTCCCTGGTGGGATCTGAACTCAGGTCCACAGCACTGCAAAGCAACAGTGCTAACCACTGAGCCACCGTGCATATTTATTGCTCATCTAAGACTGTTGAAACCATCAAGGTTACCGCCTCCCTGTGCATGTAGATGTCCTCTACTACTAATGGCCACTGCATCCAATTACATTTAAAGGGACTATCAACAATGTATCTCACGTACTTTGCAAATGACACAGGCATGTGCGGCATGCTAACATCATCAGGGTGTGCATGCCTGTGTCACAGAGAAAGTACTGTGCAGGGAGCAGAGGACAGAATCCTGAGTTCCGCTGCTACACTCCGAGGAGCTGCAGGATCACTCCCTTCCTGGCACTCTGCATGTGACGAGGGCAATCTGGCAAGGGCCACCCGGAGCCTGGAGCTTCAGACAATGGGCCAGGTTGCCATCATTATTAAATTAGCCAGCAAGGAGCCCCCTAAATCTCTGGGCCCCGCTGCAGCGACTGCACCCACAGTATGTCCACCACTAGATGACCTGCTGAATATTCCTCACTGCCACTATGCCAACATGTCCCTCATGCCAGGGTGGAAATTAATGGTAAATGGGCCTGTGCAAGAAATGTGTTTGGGCCCACCTTATTTTATGACGACCAAGCTACAGATTATAAAAACTGTGTGTGTGTATGTGTATATTATGCCTGCACCTCCTTCACAGCGAACCAATTTGTTGTGTACACCCTGCTCCACCCTCTTTCAGCACAGCAGCCAGCCCTCTGTCTACAGCTAAAAGCTTGAACTTCACCATATCCAATCTGTTGGCCACATAACTGCTACCTTTCCACTTGGTGGATACAGACGGTCTCTGAAAGCTTCTGGTTATCGTAATCCCCCAGTACCAGTTTCCCAGTCACCATGACTTCTCTATTAAATCTGTAACTTTGCTATACCAGCATGTCGCAGACATCACCCATTCCTTGAAAAACTCTGTCTGATGTGCATTTCACCACTGACACCTGGACGAGAAAGCATGGCATGTGCCCAGTAGCATTTGTAGGCATTGCAGAAAACTTGGAGTTGGCCCTTACGCATAGCGCCATCTTCTTTGGGGCCCCGAAGATGTAGGGTGAAACACTCATCGGGATGGAGGGACCACCAGATTAGAGATTTATTAGAGATTCGTGGCATCACCAAACCACCACTTAGGTAATAAGACAATCTCTTTGTTGATTTATTTCATCATTCATTATTTTTCTTGGATATTAGGTATACATACTTGCGGGGCATTGTAATTTTTATATACCATGCTATAAATTTAATTATTCATACACTGTGTGCATCATACTTTACATTCACTTATGACCATATAAGTCTGAGATGGATCCCTGTTCATACTGCTGCTAGTTTATACTTCACTTTAGTTATCCTACCGCAGTTTAATTTTGCTTAATTGCACACAACTATTCTGACACACTATTATATCCCTTTTTCAATGTACATGTATTACACTTATGCATTTCTATTGGACTATACAAATGCATCTTAAAAAATTAGAATATCATCAAAAAGTTATTGTATTTAAGGAATTCAATACAAAAAGGAAACATATATATTATAGAGTCATTACAAACAGAGTGATCTATTTTAAGTGTTTATTTCTGTTAATGTTGATGATTATGGCTTACAGCCAATGAAAACCCAAAAGTCATTATCTCAGAAAATTAAAATTATTACCACAAAACACCTGCAAAGGCTTCCTAAGCATTTAAAATGGTCCCTTAGTCTGGTTCAGTAGGCTACGCAATTATGGGGAAGACTGCTGACTTGACAGATGTCCAGAAGGCAGTCATTGATACACTCCCCAAGGAGAGTAAGCCACAAAATGTTATTGATAAAGAAGCTGGCTGTTCACAGAGTGCTGTATCCAAGCATATTACTGTAAATTGAGAGGAAGGAAAAAGTGTGGTAGAAAAAGGTGCACAAGCAACCAGGATAAGCGCAGCCTTTATAGGATTGTTATGAAAAGGCCATTCAAAAACTTGGAGGAGATTCACAAGGAGTGAACTACTGCTGGAGTCAGTGTTTCAAGTGCTACCAGTCACAGACGTATCCAGGACCTGGGCTACAACTGTCCCATTCCTTGTGTCAAGCCACTCATAAGCAATAGAAGTGTCTTACCTGGGCCAAGGAGAAAAATAACTGGACTGTTGCTCAGTGGTCCAAGATATTGTTTTTCAGATGAAAGTAAATTTTGCATTTCATATAGAAATCAAGGTCCCAGAGTCTGGAGTAAAGCTATGTGCCCACGGGAGCCTGTTTGTGCGGATTTTGCCGTGAAAAACCTGCAGATTTTTCTGGATTTTCCAGATAAATCCGCAGGTTTTAGCATGTACAGGCACTCCCCATGGTGCGGATGTTGGCATTCGCATGTATAATTGCATGTCAATTATTCATGCAGAATTACCTGCGGATGTCCCGGCTCTCCGCTATTGAGATAAGAGGCTGGGACGTCCGCAGGTAAGCCGCATGAATCTCCGCATGTTTCCTGCAGCTATTCCACTGTAATCTAGCAGCTAAAATAGCTGCGGACGCCGGCGGGCAGCTGCGGGAACCATGCGCTCGTACCTGTGGATACATCCGCAGGTACGAGCGCCCGTGGGCACATAGCCTGAGTGGAGAGGCCACAATCAAGCTGCTTGAGGTCTAGTGTGAAGTTTCCACAGTCAGTGATGGTTTGGGGAGCCATGTTATCTGCTGGTGTAGGTCCACTGTATTTTTATCAAGACAAAAGTCAGTGCAGCCGTCTACCAGGAAATTTTAGTGCACTTCATGCTTCCCTCTGCCGACAAGCTTTTTGGAGATGGAAATTTAATTTTCCAGTAGGACTTGGCACCTGTCCACACTGCCAAAAGTACCAATACCTGGTTTAATAACCACTATATCACTGTGCTTGATTGGCCAGCAAACTCACCTTACCTAAACCCTATAGAGAATCTGTGAGGTATTGTCAAGAGGAAGATGAGAGACTCCAGACCCAACAATGCAGTCGAGCTGAAGGCTGCTTTCAAAGCAACCAGGGCTTCTATAACACCTCAGCAGTGCCACAGGGTGATCTCCTCCATGCCAAGCCATAATGATGCAGTAATTCATGCAAAAGGAGCCCCGACCAAGTATTAAATACATTTACTGTACATACTTTTCAGTAGGCGCCAACATTTCTGAGTTTAAAATCATTTTTTCAGTTGGTCTTATAAAATATTCTAATTTTCTGAGATAATGACTTTAGGGTTTTCATTGGCTGAAGCCATAATCATCTATATTAACAGAAATAAACACTTGAAATAGATCACTCTGTGTGTAATGCCTCTATATAATATCTGTGTTTCACTTTTCTTTTGAATTACTGAAATAAACTTATTTTTTGATGATATTCTAATTTATTGAGAATCACCTGTACCTATCCAATATTATTTATGTCCTCTATATTTTTTGTATATATGTTTTTCAACTGTGTATGCTAATAGCTTACATTGGTCTATATGTACTGTACTTAATATGATATGCCATCATTGAGTTTGTGATTTGTATCCAGTGGTAGCCTTGTACATACTTACCTTAGTGAGTCAAGGCATTAACTTGTGCCTATTTGTCATTTTGTGGCATTCTTTCCTTTTTTAATAATGTGATTTTATGAATTTTAAATAAATAAAATGATATTTTATTTTGACTATGTTTAATTGCAATTGGATATTTACCTTATGTTTAAGCTTGGTGAGGAGGGAACATTCCCCTTATCTGTTAGGACACTTGTATGTATATACATACCACACATAGTATAATGTGCAGCTCATTGCCCTCCATGTAATATAATGGGCCCACACTGCCTTCCACGTAGTACAGTGGCAATCAAAATTAGAGAACAATGTATGATCACTTGCTTGTTTCAGAAATAATGTTATCTACATTGATCAACATTTGAAGGTTTTTTTGTAAGGGGTACACCATGCCACTAGATAATTAGAGAATAGCAGTGACTGTAGCACACAGAAAGATTATAACTAGAGTTCAGCGATGTTCGAGTCGAAAGGTTCGCCAATTTCAAGTTCGAGTGATTTTGGGCGGTGTTCGAGTCGTTTAACGAACTCGAACGATTTGCTTCAAGTTCGGCAGTTCGAGTTACCGTTCGAGAACGGTTCGATCACCAAAACCGTGGCTTTTCACAGTAAGTATGTGCACACGTTTGCGTATCTGCATGCATCCTGCGTCCCCAGCACAATCCCTCTCTCTTTCCTACTCACTGATCACAGGCGCCTCGATGCACGGCTGTCACAAATCTCCGGCGGCATTTCCTCTTTTGAAAATGGCTGCCGCTTCATTATTCAATCGGGTATTCCCTGCCTTCCCCACCCACCGGCGCCCATGATTGGTTGCAGTCAGAAACGCCCCCACGATGAATGACAGCTGTCTCACTGCAACCAATCACAGCCGATGGTGGGCGGGTCTATATCGTGCAGTAAAATAAATAAATAAACAATAATAAAAAAAATGCGGTTCCCCCCAATTGGCTGGAGGCTGGTATTGTAAGGATGGAGAGCACCACATTATGGGGAGCCCACCACCCTAACAATATCAGCAGGCAGCCGCCCGTAATTGCCGCATCCATTAGATGCGACAGTCCTGGGAGTCTACCCAGCTCATTCCGAATTTCCCTGGTGCGGTGGCAATCGAGGTAATAACGGAGTTAATTATGACAAGCGTCGTCCCGAGATACCTTCCATGATTAACCTTGTAAGTGAAAGTAAAGAAACACACAGCGAAAAATTCTTTATTTGAAATAAAAGACAAAAAAACACCTCCTTTACCTTTTTATTAATCCCCAAACACCCATCGAGGTCCGAAGTAATCCACACGACGCTTTCAGCTCTACTACATGAAGATGACAGGGAGCTCCGTAGAACACGAGCGCTCTGTGTCCTCTCCACGCAGCACCTGAAATGAGCCACGCTATCACCAGAGACTTCCCTCTGCAATGCAGAGGTCAACACTACCAAATCTTCTTATGTTTCTCATTACAGGCAGTGGTTCAATGGTTAGATCTACTGCCTAGGGAGCATTAGTTCACAAGTTCAAGTCCCGGCCGCCCCGGTGAAGAATTTAATTTAATTTTAAATTATAATTATTATTTATTTATAATTATAATTTAATTTAATTATGCGCTTAGGGGAGGAGCCGGACATCAGCTGTGAGCCGACGGCCACACCTCTAAAATCGGAGCAGTTCACGGAATGAGGCTGCATTGCTCTCTCCTCTCTCTCTTCTTTTTCTCTTCTCTCTCTCTCCTATCTCATTTCTCTCTCTTCTCTTTCTCTCTCGTCTCTCTTCTCTCTCTTTCTTCTCTCTCTCTCATCTCTCTCTCTCTGTCTCTCTCTTTTTCTCTCTCTCTTTTTCTCTCTCTCTCTTGTTCTCTCTCTTTCTCTCTTTTTCTCTCTTTCTCTTTCTTTCTCTCTCTTTTTCTCTCTTTCTCTCTCTTTCTCTGACTTTTTCTCTCTCTCTCTTTTTCTCTCTCTCTTTCTCTCTCTTTTTCTCTCTTTCTCTCTCTTTTTCTCTCTTTTTCTCCCTCTCTCTCCTCCCTCTCTCTTCTCTCTCTCTTCTCTCCTCTTCTCTCCTCCTCTCTCTCTTCTCTCTCCTTTCTCTCTCTCTTCTCTCCCTCTCCTCTCTCTCTTCTCTGTCTCTCTCTCTTTTCTCCTCTTCTCTCTCTTCTCTCATCTCTCTCTCCTCGCTCTTCTTTCTCTCTCTCTCTTCTTTCTTCTCTCCTCTTCTCTCTCTTCTCTCTCCTCTCTCTCTTCTCTCTCTTCTCTCTCTCTCCCTCTCTCTTCTTTCTCTCTTCTCTCCTCTTCTCTCCTCTTCTCTCTCTTCTCTGCCTTTCTCTCTCCTCTCTTCCCTCTTTCTCTCTCTTCTCTCTCTCTTCTCTTTTCTCTCTCTTTTCTCTCTCCCTCTCTCTCTCTTCTCTTTTCTCTCTCTTTTCTCTCTCTCAATCCTGGCGATGATCAGCTGATGCGGTCAGCTGACGGAATCAGCTAACACTATAAGTCGAGCGGTGAGGCCGGCTTTTTATCGCCCGGTCAGCTAAACTATCAGCTGCTGCTGTCGGACAGGAGTCTGCACAGAAGTGTGTAGTTTGTTTTTTTTGTTTTTTTGTTTTTTGCACTGATGCATCAGCTGATTGTATAAACGGCTTTTATACAATCAACTGCTGTGTCATATGATTCAGGCCCTTGAACCTGACACATCATCTGATCGCTTTGCCTTCCAGCAAACCGATCAGATGATATTGGATCCAGATTGGACGGCACGGGAACCTTGACCCAGGATTACTGCGGAGGGGGGTTCTTTATTTTAATAAAGATGGAGTCACTAATTGTGTTGTGTTTTATTTCTAATAAAAATATTTTTCTGTGTGCTGTTTTTTTTTATCTGTACTAGAAATTCATGGTGGCCATGTCTGTCTAATATTGGTGTGACAATATGAATTTCGGGCTTATGGACAGTTGGCAATATACAGCTAGCCCTAACCCCATTATTACCCAGTGAGCCACCCGTCACCAGGGCAGCTGGAAGAGTTGGATACAGCGCCAGAAGATGGCGCTTCTATAAAAGCACCATTTTCTGGGGAGGCTGCAGACTGCAATTCTTGCAGAAGGCTTGGGCACCCTGCGCTGCAGATTCCAATCCCCAGCTGTCTAGTTGTACCTGGCTGGACACAAAAATTGGGCGAAGCCCACGTCATTTTTTTTTTAATTTCATGAAATTCATGAAATAATTAAAAAAAAAGGGCATCCCTATATTTTTGGTTCCCAGCCGGGTACAAATAGGCAGCTGGGGGTTGGGGACAGCCCGTAGCTGCCTGCTGTACCTGGCTAGCATACAAAAACATGGCGAAGCCCACATAATTTTTTGGGGGGGGGCAAAAAACTCCTGCATACAGTCCTGGATGGAGTATGCTGAGCCTTGTAGTTCATGGAGTTCTGCAGCTGCTGTCTGCTGTCTGTCTGTATGGAGGAGAGCAGACAGCAGCTGCAGAACTACAAGGCTTAGCATGCTCCATTCACTAGTGTATGCAGGAGAGCTGGTCTTCTGTCTTCTTTCTCCTTCAACCCATGCAGCTCTGCTACATCCGACAGCACTGCATGGGAGGAAGACCCTGCTGCTCCTCATGCAGTCTAATCACTCAGTGACAGTGAGCAGAGGCTGCGGGCTGTAAGAGGTGACGTCACCGCTGCCACCGTTGCTAAAGTAATCTGACAGGCGGGTTATTATAACAATGGTGCTCGGATCACGTGATTCCCGGTGCCGCAATTCACCGGCTGTGGCAGCCAGTCCTTGCATGTGGGCTGACTCTGTAAAGAGCCCCCAAATGCAGGAACGGGGAAGCCGACCATGTGCCAGAGCATCTCGCCAGTACACGGAGATGGTCAAACGGGCACCACGTACCAGAGAGATGCACTGAAAGGACTTAGCATGACGTCTAGCCATGTGACCAGTCTGTAGCCAATGAGATAATACACACGTGACTGGTCACATGCTATTTTGATGTCACGGAAGGTCCTATCATCAGTGCTGGTTACCGGAAGGACACAGCGATTATCGGAAGGAAAAGCGGCAGGAGACAGAGTGCAGGACGCGTCACGGGGACCTGTAAGTGTAATGGCAATGTTTATTAACTGTATGTGTACATGTATAATGTGTTTTTATGTGTTTGTGTTTGCCTGCCATTGTATTCAATGGGGTTTGAAGGAGTTTGTTGTACGGAGCCTCCATTCGATGAACCGAACTGAACTTGAACGCTAGGGGGGTGGCTCATCTCAAATTATAAGCACATTTTCTGAAGGTAACAACAGTCACCAATCAGTAGGAAGTGTACAGGCCTTCGCTTTGCATGACTTCAGCACATCTGGAGCCACATGACATCACTAGTCTCTCACACTGCTCTGGTGGGATTTTGGTCCACTCTTCTTCCAGCCTCTTGCACAGTTCGTTGACTGTTGTGGGTTTCTTGGCCATAGCTTTGTCCCCAAGGATTTTCCAGAGGTTTTCTATTGGGCTTAGATCAGGACTCCGGGGTGGCCATTTCAGTGTTTCAGTGTTTTCAATTTCACAAACCTGATTTACCCATTTTGCTGTGTGACAGTGGGCATTGTCCTGCATGAAAATTGCTGGCTGATTGAGTCATGAACGCAATAAGGAACCATGTGTTGTTGAAGAAGGTTCTGATACACATTTGCATTCACTCTGCTATGTAACTGTATGAGAGGTCCAACTGCTGTTGCAGAAAACATTCCCCAAACCATGACAGTTCCTCCATCAGCTTTCACTGACTTCTTAACATACTTTGGGTTCAGTCTTTCCCTAGTTTGTCGAAGAACATAATGTTTCCCATCAGACCCAAATAAATTAAACTTGCTTTCATCACTAAAATGAACTGTGGAGCACTTCTACTTTGTCCACACAACATGCTCCTCACCAAAGGTCTAGCCTTTTGATTCTTTCTGCTAATGAGAGGTTTGGTCACTGCAGAGTGGGCTTTCAGTCCACATGCTCTTAAATGTTGTGACACTGTATAACGAGAGAGATCCTTCCCTGTTCAGTGCTAAACTGGTGAGCATTTCTAGCTGCAGTGTTGAAACAACTACCTGTGGAGATTCTCTGCATTATCCTGTCCTCTCTTGCATTTGTCTTTCGAAGGTGACCAGCCTTCTTGGGGGACCTGAAAGAGTTTGTGATGTTGTAAAGATGCAATATTCTCGAAATCACAGACTTGATACAACCAACTTCTTTTGCTATAACTGATAGGGTCACCCCTTTGGCCTTCATCTGGACAACCTGCTGTCAGAAGGTTCCAGTCACTTTGGTACGGCTCACCATCTTTGCAAAGTCAGTCGAAACTGGAAAGTTAGGCTGCAAGTTAAATAGTTTTTTTTCAGATAATTAAGGAAATTAGCACCAGGTGCCAGATTAACCTCAATAACTGCAGTTATCTGAAAGTGTTCTCTAATTTTTATCAGTATTCTTTTTCATTTATCTTATTTGCATTTTTATTATGTGTTTTACAATAAATTCAATTTATGAAATAAACTTAGAATACTGCTAGTTTACACATGTTAGGATATAATCACATAGGACAACAGAATGACCTTAACATTTAGGAAATTGTGTGTTGTTCTCTATTTTTGATCTCCAGTGTAGAGATGAGCGAACCAGCCGTGGTTCGGCTCGAGCTCGGTTCGCCGAACCGAGGTCCCGTTCGAGTTCAGTTCGGCGAACGTTCGACGAACCGAACTCGAACCAATAGGAAAGAATGGGAGGCAATCACAAACACATAAAAACGCATTATAAATGTACACATACAGTTAATAAACATTGCCATAACACTTACCGGTGCCCGCTATGCGTCCTGCACTCTGTCTCCTGTCACTATTCCTTCTGATGATCGCTGCGTCCTCCCGATAACCAGCACTGACAGGACCTTCCGTGATGTCGTCAAAATAGATATGTGACCAGTCACGTGGCTATTATCTCATTGGCTACAGACTGGTCACATGGCTTTGACGTCATGTCCTGTCCTAGGTCCTGTCATTGCACTCTCCGGTACACGGTGCACATTTGTGTATCGCCGTGTACTGGCGACATGCTCTAGCACACGGTCGACTCCCCGTTCCGTTAGGGACCGGCAGACACAGCCGATCATTAACGGAGATCACCGTTGCCATAGCAACGCAGTTAGCGGTGACGTCACCGCTAACCGCGGCTCCGGTGATCACATGATCGGAGCACCGTTGCTATGGTAACGCGTCTGTCAGCGTTACGCTGTTACCGCTAACAGCCAGCAGCACTGATCTCTCACGGAGTGAAGGCTGCACGCTGCTTCACTGTGTCTGTGAGCTGACAGCCGCTCTGTGCATGTGGCAGCGTCTATTGTGAAGCAGAGAGCCGTGGGGGGATCAACGCTGCACAGGTACCGTGGGACACCGGGGAACACCGGTGAGGTTATAGGGGGTGACCTGGCAGGGCCTGGGGAGGAGTTTTCTGTCGCATGTGTCATGGCACATGCGACAGAAATCAGAGGAGTAGGGTGAATGCGGCCAGCGCGCTGCTGTGCGCGCGGCCATCTTGGATTTCTGGGAGGGCATCAGGGGGGGCACTTTGGCGACACCGGGGGACCGGAGGGGACCGGGGAGGAGATTTATCATGTTTGTTCATGCCAGATGGGAGATAAATAATTTTTTACCGACACTGTCATTTACTGTAACGTGATCATCGGTATACGGTGTATACCTGTGATCACGTGAGCGGGGACCGGAAAAACCGTCCTGAATCATGATCTCCAGGGTCTCAGCTTGCCCTGAAACCCCGGAGATTTTCTGACGCTGGGGGGCGCTATTCACTTATTTCTGCCTGCTGTTAATAAACGGCAGATCAGAATAAGGCTACATTAACACGACCGATCCATTTTTGTGGTCTGCAAAAAACAGTCCGTTTTTTTTCACGGGTGCATCCGTGTGGCATCCATTTCCGTTCCGTAGACGGTCCGTATGTCATCTGCTTGTCATCCTTGTGCCTTCCGTTTTTTTTGTGTACTGCCAAAAAACTGAAGGAGGGAAAATACATAAATTTACCCAGGATCCATAGCTTCAACCTACATGAGACGGTCACATGTTCACTCCAGTGCCATTTTCTACTGCTTTTCACAGCGTAGAGCGCTCTGGTGTTTTTCTTGTGCTTATACACTTCATATCAGTCTTTTCTGTCATTATAATGGCAGAAAGACACATAATGTCCCACTCTCCTGCATTTTGTAATTTTGCACCCTTTGGTGCCTTTCATGTGGCACTAATGGGTGCTTAGCTTTGTAATTAGCCAAAAAAATGAAAAAAAAAATATTGACGTAGGGTTCCGCCTATTTTTGTAGTCAGCTAGGGTAAAGCAGACGGCTGCAGCCTGCAGACCACAGCTGGCAGCTTCACCTTGGCTGGTAATCCAAAACTGAGGGCACCCTACGCTGTTATTTTAAATTAAATAAATAATTAAAAAAAAAAAAACAACACGTAGGGGTCCCCCCAAAATTGGATCACCAGCCAAGGTAAAGCAGACAGCTGGGGTCTGATATTCTCAGACTAGGGAGGTCCATGGTTATTGGACTCCCCCCAGCCTAAAAATAGCAGGCCGCAGCCGCCCCAGAAGTGGCGCATCCATTAGATGCGCCAATCCTGGTGCTTCGCCCCAGCTCATCCCGTGCCCTGGTGCGGTGGCAAATGGGGTAATATATGGGGTTAATACCAGATGTGTAATGTCACCTGGCATCAAGCCCTGGGGTTGGAGAGGTCAGGCGTCTATCAGATACCCGACATCACCAACCCAGTCAGTAATAAAAAAAAATAGACAACAAACACATTTTTATTTGAAAAAACACTCCCCAATACATTCCCTCTTTAACCAATTTATTAGAAAGAAAAACAAATCCAGGTCTGGTGTAATCCAAGGGGTTGCCATGACGATCCACACTGTCCCAGTCAATGAAGAGCAGGATGTTCCCCATTGGCTGGGAGAGCAGTGCAATGACCTGAGCTAACATCAATAGGTCAGCCCAGGTCACTGCAGGGGATGACAAGTGCTGCTGTCAGCGAGGTACATTACCTGCGCTGATCTCCTGCACTGCTGACAGCACCTGTCACTGAGTTCAATGACCTTCACAGCCAAGTATCGCGAGAGGCCCATGACGTCACCGCTAGTCAGTCTCGGGTCGGAAGCAAGAGAAGGTGATGTGACAAGCGGCGGCCATGGAGGACAGTGACAGCGCTGAGGTCGGGACTTCATCACCGCAGGTAAGCCGAGCGGGACCATGTGTGCAGAGTGCCAGGTGGGCGGAGCCATGTGTGCTGGCGGCGGAGTGCGAAGTGGGTGGAGCCTAGCGGGGTCATGTGGCGCAGAGGACGTCAGTGTCGTGGACTGCATGGCTGGGGACAGGTGACAGGTGAGTGTGAGTGTGTGTGTGTATATGTATGTGTACATGCCGCGTGCAGGAGGGGGCGGAGCGAGCTGAGCGGGGAATTGTCGGCTTCCTGCACACGTAACTAGGATAAATATCAGGTTACTAACCAAAGCGCTTTGCTTGGATACCCGATGTTTATCTTGGTTACCAGCTTCTGGCAGGCTGCCAGCGATGGCTCCTGCACACTGTAGCTGTAAAAAGCCCTGCTTTTTTCTGCTAGAACCGTTCTCGAACGTAACTAGAACTATCGAACTTTAGCAAAAAGCTCGAGTTCTAGTTATATCTAGAACACCCCCCAAAATCACTCGAACCGCGAACTGGAGAACCGCGAACTGCGCTCAACTCTACTCCAGTGTATAATGTGCCCCAAATTGCATTCGACATATTATAGTGGGCCCTACAGAGCTTTCCATATAGTATAATGAACACTGACACCGCCCCCCTCTGGGCACTCAGAAGAGTATAATGCACTCATAATGCACTCACTGACCCACAAAAACTTACCTCTCCCAATACCCCGACTGCTCTGCTATCTGCAGCATTTGGTCTGCATTGCTCAGCACAACGGTCATGATGTAATGACATCCTCACTTCCGCAACATTCAGATGTCAAATACGCAGAGAGTAAGATGGAGGTGGGGGCATCAGTGGACTGCTCTTACTTTCAACTGTATCAAAATCCATGATGCAGGGCAGAGAGGCCCGATGTCTGTACACCACTGTCATGAGATAAGCCCTTCAGAGAATTTTACATGTTTGCTGCTACTTTTCTTTAATAACATTGTACTAAGTTTAAAGGGGTTGAAGAAATTGTCATCTAAATCCCAAATCTAATTATTGCCATAATCTAAACTAATGTCTAATATAGCTGCATTAAAATTTTTCTCCCATTCCCTAACTACACTATCCTACTGCTATTGAATCATTTTCTCTACTTCCTCTCTTATGACGCTTCGTTTGAGAATTCCTATACATTTTGGGATGCTAAAACAAAGTGTCATGGTGGGGGCAGCTTTGGTCTCTGCACGCCAGGGATCCAGCCAATGCACACTGATAGTGTGCTATGCTCTGTGTTGCTAGCTTGATACTACTGAATCTGAGTCAGCAACATAGAACAGTGCGCTGTCCCTCTGTAAATCGCACAGTACAACAGGGCACTGGGACTATCCCAGCCCCTGAAACAAGCATCACTAATGACGCTTAATTTCAGGGAGGGTGCAGAGGCTGTGAAAGTGAAAGTATCCTCTGCCCTCTGATGAAGCTTTATTTGTGTATCCCAGCATGCACTGGGATCCTCAAATGAAGTGTTATCACACAGCAACTAGGGAAAAAAACACAACAGCAGTTAGATAGTGTAGTTAGGGAATGGTATGGAATTTTTAATCTAGCCATATTAGAAATAAATTTAGATGATGGCAATAAATAAATAGGGATCTAGATGAAAATGTCTTCAGTTTTTGGACCATGCATTTAAGTAAAAAATCTTCATTTCTTCATTCTTTTTCATAGCACCAATATGCAGTTTGCTGTCTGATCTAAGCTTCAGATTATTCTATGGTGGGATTGTCACTCCAAGTAATACAGGCTGAATTTGTTCTTCATGTGCTATCCTCTCTTTGTATAGCCCTTATAGCTCTTTGTATAGTCCCCCTTTTCTTGCAGAGCTGTGCACTATCATCTACATATTTCTATCTTTGAGAAAGGGGAAGAAGAGAGAGCTTTCAAAAATGAGCAGTAACTCTGATGGATTTGTAATATTTTTTTCTGATCACTCAGCTAGACAAGAAACTTACAGACATCTGCAGTAGCAATATGATAGAGAAATGTTAAAAAAGGTTTGAAAAGTTGTTTAGCTTTGCATGTAAGAAGTAAACAAAGAAAAATATTTATTTGCAAAGATGCACATAACCCATTCAAAAATTATATAAAAAATCAATTAAAGGCAGTAGTGATGATGCAAATCAATGCACAAGATCTAGGTCAGTGGCCATGTCAATATTTTGTGGCTGCCCAGCAAAAGCCTCCTAACTGATGACATTGCCAGCTCCTTTTTGAATAGTCAGTATGGCAGGACATTATTTTTGCAGCGTGAAACACACATGATGTTGCACCCGGCCAGCTAGTCTAAAGAAGAACCGCGGATACTGGCATGTAGGAAGCAGTTAGCTGGGCTTCCATTTGGCAGCCACAGATTATTGACATGTCTGCTGGATAGGGTCCTACATAACAAGTTACACCATCTCTAATGAGCAATTAATGAAATTTTCATTATCTATTGCGTTTTTGTCACAAGGGGGTTTTTACAATCATCGCTGACTGCCATGGCAAAGTAGGGATCTGTGGAGACTACAGATTCTGGCACTCTACCTGCTAACTTCTTTGATGTCTGTGATCAGCGCAGACAGACTCTGGCGTTGACCCACAGACTTGTCGTTCATAGGCAGGCTAGCAATAATTATTCTCTGCTGGGCTGCTGATTAGTCTCCTTTGATCACATGCTGTGGCAGAGCCAGTCATGTTCGCTCCCCTCCTACATATGTTGGCTGGACACTTTCTATGATGTCAACTATAGCTACTCTATACTAGCCTGGTTAGGTTTTGTGATCCAGGCTTACTGGTGGTTTTAGTATTTCATTTCTGTGAGTGGTTGTGGTATTAACCCTTGTTGTCCTTTTGCTACTGCCTTACTTCTCTTGCTTTTCTCATTAGTTTCCTACTGATTGTACTGGGTTTGCAGTGGTTTGTTTTTTCCCTGTTTATCCTTATCTGTGTAAGGCAGGTGTCCCACTTGCGATTGCCTCGTGTGTATCTTGCGCAAGTTTCGTGGTGCATCACCCGTCACGGACTCACACTCTGCTCACAGGAACGGGTCGGCTGTATAGAGATGCATGCAACCGAACCGCTCCTGTGAGCAGAGTGTGAGCCCCAGTTACTTCTGCAGTGGCTATAGGGAACCAGAATGATCTTACTGTGAGGCAATTCTCCTAAATGAGGCCCCAGTTACTTCTGCAGTGGCTATAGGAAACCAGAACAATCTTACTGTGAGGCAATTTTCATAAATGCGGCCAGTACTTGTGCCATGGTTGTTGCAAGTCATCTCTTTAGTTACAGACTTTAGAGCGAGTTATCAGGTTACCCCACGTTAGTGACTATATGGTTTCTGTCACCTTTAATAGCGACTCCTTGGGCACCGTCACTTTAAATTTTTAAGACCTTTAGGGAAAAAACTGTGGTTTTATTTTCAACACAGACACTCATATTTTCCTTTATTTCTATTGAGCCTACATTTGGGGGGTAAAATCTCATGAAGGAGGGAGATTTCGAGTTTTAATGTTTGTAGTATTTTTAGTCTGGTGTTAAAAATTTCAGTCAAATCTTGTGAAAAATGTGGTTTTGTATTCAACGGGCTACCACACACAGATTTTCTGATTTATATACAGTATATTGATTAAACAGAAGCAGAGGTTGGCTTTAGGCAATAATTAATAAGGTCTTGAACTTGACAATTAGGATTGTTGGATCTTTATCCATAGAGTGCTGCGCCACACTATTATTAGCTCTGACACCACATACGGCTTTTACTGTGAAGTCCTGTTTACCAGCACTGATGTTATTGACATAACTATTTATTATTATTTTGGTCACGGATATGGTCTGGGATTGTTGCACAGTCGTTCTGCAGCATATAAGAAGATCAAAACATTGGGGCCTTAAAATCATCTGTACTATATGTACACTTGGTCAGGCTGAGTAAACTTTGACATGTGGATGTCGATCTTTCTCATATTTGCAGATGGCTTTATCTGGGTGTGATTAGTTTCCAGAACAAATTTGAGCAAAAGAAAACATTACCTACAGTATGTAAGCCAACAGACCAGCTAGTTTTCAGATTTGTCTATTTACATGGGCACTGGATGTTTTGCTAAGGCTCTCTAAAAGTGATGGTAATTGAACAGTGCCAGTATGTTAGTGGAAGCTGATGACTTGTAAAGGTTTTACAAACAACAAGGGTGGATTTGGCCACAGCCTTCTCGGTAATGTTTGTTAATCTCAAAGAGCAAGGAAGCACCTAACACAGTGTAAATACTTAAGAATTTTGTGGTGTCAATAGTGTAACTTTTACTGATTGTGAAATAATTTGCAGTTAGGGTGGGAGACTTTACAGAAGGCCACTTACCTTATAAAATCAAATAAAAGTACTTTGTGATGCAGTTTACAGTAATAATGAATTATGGGAATGGACTTGAACATTTCTGTCAATATGTCTGGAGCTATATTATTTGATTTAAAGGGAACCTGTCAGCAAGATTTAGCAATGTAAAGTAAATGCATGGCCACAACGGCACTGTTAAACAGATGTAGGAGGTGGTCAAGCCCCCCTCTCTTTTTTATGTTGTCGCGGGCGGAGGAGGGGACGCCGCGCTCTCCCACTGCTCGGGTCCGGCTGCCGCGGCTGCTGCGGCCTGCCGCTGCTCGGTGGCTCGAGCGATGGGCCGGATCCCGGGGACTCGAGCGGCGCTCCTCGCCCGTGAGTGAAAGGGGTTTTTTGGGTGTGGGGATTGTTTATTGTCCGTGACGCCACCCACGGTTGTGGTGATTTGTTGACACCACCGCTGCTCTGTATGGGGATCCCGGGAGGGATGGTATGGAGCAGCCAGTTGTTGTGTTGCCCCTCCGTGGGTAGGGGTTGGTGATCCCGGGGCCCAGTGATGAAGTGGGAGATGCAGGGCTTGGTGGGCGCAGGGACGCGGGGGCAGCGCTGTGCCTTGCGGCACTGTGGTACTCACTCAGCCTGAGACGATGACACAGTTCTCGGTAAAACACACGGCTGGAAAGACGGTTCCCACGGACGGCTGCACTTGCTTTCCCCAGTAGGTGACGGTGACGGTCCCTCTGTCCTGCACCTATGATGATAATGGTTGCGATGGGTTCCCACCGGTAACCCGCTCCCCGGCTTGGATATGGGCCGGAGGAGCCCTACTTTGCCCGCAGGCGCTGGCCCTGAGGAACTGGTGCCCTGGCGGTGGCGGTGTCCCTCCGTTGCTGTTGGACTGTTGCCTTCAATCGGGACTTGGTTGTTGGGAGACAGACGTCCCCTTCACTGACGGATTTGGCAAATTATGGCGACTCCTAGCCTTGCCGGGATCCGAAAGGCCCCTGCCCTGGTGCTGACTGTTCTTCGTATACTGCTCCAGACCGCCGGGTCACCACCCGTCCGCGGTCCTTCCAGCAACCTCCGAGCAGTCCCCCTGCAGACTATCACCGCCGTCTGCTGACCTTGCTGTCACTGTTCGGGGCACACACCCGGACCAACTTCAGGCTTTACTACTGTCACTTTTCTGTCACTTCAGCTTTTCTCGTTAGCTCCACTACCACTTCCTTCTACTTCACTTCCCTAAACTGCACTGCCTGGTTCTCCCGCCTCCAGGGCTGTGAACTCCTCGGTGGGTGGAGCCAACCGCCTGGCCCACCCCCTGGTGTGAACATCAGCCCCTGGAGGAATGTAACAAGGATTTTGGTAGCCTTGGTGTTCCTAACTGGGGTGTAGGGTGTGGTGGTGTGATGACTTGTGACCCCTGGCTTGCCCAGGGCGTCACAATGTTAATTGTCTGTGTTGCCAAAGTAATTGTTTAAAGTGTTTAAAATACCAAGTACACTGTTAATGTATGTGGTAAAGTTACTGTTGCTACTAGTGAACCACGAGTTCCCGATATAGAAGGTAGCAACCAGTGCCACCTAGCAGTTGGGTAGTAACAGTGAGAGATTAGATGTTAGGTAAGATAGGAGGAATGAAAGATGGACAATGGCTTGGTTATAGGGACAGGCCTAGTGGGAGGTTGTTCTGCAGAATGGTTCAAGGACTAAAGACGTGGCATGGACTAAGGACCAGTCAAGAAACCCTGAGTTAACCTCCAACAGCTCCAGAGCCTATGGCTAACCTCGATGAGCCCAGAGAAATCTTCCAACTAGACAGCAATTGGGGCCCAGAAATGAACAGTGGCAAGAATATGTGTGGGGGAATGGAGGCACAGATGCTCGGCAGCTTGAGGACTAGTTCCAAGATCGCAGGGCTAGGCCGAGAGAGTGTACTCCAGGGAAAACAGCAACCAAAACCGTTGGAGTGAGTCCATGTCTGTCATAACAGTGAAAAGGAAAACAAGAGAACTCTAGTGTCACATGTTTGTCTACTGTGTCTACGAAGGGGACTGGTTGCGGGATGATGGAGATAAACCCGAAGAAAATAGTGACACATACCCCGCCCAAAGTCCTAGACACACACTATCTCTCACTGGTGAAGGCATGCAGATTCCTGACGGCCCGGCATCCATACCATGCTTCACAGATTAAATTGATACCTTTGATAAATTAATCCGCCTTGTGATTGTTGTTTGATCAGCATTTGAAGTTTTTAGGCAATAAGAGTTAGCTGAACAGGGGCAGGACTGTGGGTGGAGTCTCTGGCTTCTGCCCCTGTCTCTAGTGTCTTTATGAAAGGTCACTGCTTTGTGAGGGACCTGCGTCCTTTTTTGAAGCTTTGGGCCATAATTGAGCTTGTTGAAGGAGGTGACGTGCCCACGGGGTCGGAGGTTACCAGTCACCGGGCCACGGTTATTTTCCTGGGTCAACGCGGTGGCCTTGCTCTGTTCCGTGACCCCGACGGTGTCAAAAAAGATGGGGGATGGGGATGGTGGAAGTAGTTGTTCGTGACAACACCTGTGGTGTGCGGCCAGTATTAGCCGCCTCTGCTCAGGTGGGATTCCACATCCCTCCGGAAACAAATTCGTCATTTTGTCATTTCGGATTCGCCAATGAATCCCCACCCCCTCTCCAAATCAAAACAGACCACCACACCGTGCCTCAGCGACCCCCAGGTTGAGGGTCGCTCTCTGCAACATTGCTGTTTTGCATCCAGGTTCCTGGTCTCCAGGGCTTCATGCCTTGCTTGGCGTTCCTTCTGCTCCGCGAGCAGCTCAAGGAGTTGCCGCTCGCATGCCAATCTGTTTGCTGCTACCGTGATGGTGAGCTCCAGGGGAGACTGCAGGCCTGTCTCCTTGTTGACCATCACATCCCAGGCCATGCTTGGTCTGCCGCGGTCAGGTACAATAGCCGGAAGCTCTGCCAGTGGTCCCGCCAAGCTGCCGCTCCATGCATCTTCTCGGTGTCAGGTTCCTTCCTCTCTGGGGTTGGCATCACCATTCCTCTCACCAGGGCCTCCTGCCACTCCGGATGGTTCCCTCCTGTAACTCCAGCACCTGAGCCCGCAACCGCCTCACTTCCTCCTCCAGTAGCTCAGGGGTGATTACGGGTCGTGTCAGCAGGGCTTCCACTGGACGACCGAGGGAGCTGGCTGCTTCCACCCCGCACTCCTGAGTCCTCCGGGTGCTCTCCATCATCTTGCATCTGGTCACTGGCTGCGCAGTCAGCCCATTCTTATGCACTCTCTAGGGGGGGGGACAGCTTTTCCCGCTAAGTTTAGTTTCGCTTCTCTGACCTGGGTGGGCGGGTACAGCACTTTGCACCATTCTGTCACCCAGCCCATGAAGGCTGGACACACCCAGACGGGGTGATTAAACATGGCACCTGTCATTTTCAATGGCCGCCAGTGTACAATCTCTTAACACAAAAGTCTATAGGCGCACAGTACCCGCATTGCGGGCGCAAAATCCTGTTTGTGATGCCAAGTTGACGCGTCCACGGGGTCAGAGGTTACCCGTCCCTGAGCCGCGGTTCCTCTCCTGGGTCGCCACGGTGGCTTTGCCTGGTTCTGTGACCCCAGCGGTGTCAATAAAGATGGCGGATGGGGATGATGGGAGTAGTTGTTCATGATGCCACCTGTGGTGTGCTGACAGTATTAGCCGCCGCTGCGGAGGGTCTCTCTCTTCTGGGGCAGATGGTAACACAGCTCGGGTGTTGCAGCTCTCCACAGGAAGAGCTCGGCCCCAAGGAGGATGATAAGAGTGGTAATCGCCTTTGGCGAAGGGGCGCGATGTTGGAAGCGCCCGCAGTAACAGGATGACACAGAGGGTGCAGTTTAAGATCTTTACTCACTGGAAGCACACAGCAGTTGGAGCACCGAGCTGTGCTGCGACGGGCTTCAGACAATCCCAGATACTTCGGAGGTCGTGGCTGGTGTTTCCCTCTGTGCATCTCCTTTCGACAGTTTACCATCACCTCAGCTCCTGGGCCGTGGAACGGGTCACGGGTGCCTTCTGCAACCCCATGAACCTTGGGATGCCCCTTCTTTCCTAAGAACCCGGGTTGAGCCTCCAGCTCCAGACCACGTATCCCAAACTGTCCATGTCTCTGCTATTCTCCTCCTGAGTGTGAAATGGCACTTGCTGCACCTGGAACAGATTGACTAAAGTGTGAGATGGCTCCTAACTACCCCTGTTTATGTCCTGCCTCCTGGATTCCTGAACTAGTGGGCCAGATGTCCCATGCCTTGTGATGGCTACCCCAGCACCTACCCTAGTGCAGTCCTAGTGAAAGAACTCCCGTGTTATGCGTTGGTTGAGTGTGTTGTTGGTGGTTTACCGGTTATGACCTCCTGCGTATCCGAGATGAATACTGCACCTCTGGTGAGGTGCAGTACCCTGTGGCACCTGGAGCCGCAAGGGTGCCACAGAGGAATACTAAGATCATGATGTCAGTGACATGCCTCGGATTCGGGACTCATTCTTCTTCGGTGACCTTGTCCTGCGTGGTTAGTTTCCTCCCCTGCTGAGCCACTGCCTGGTCAGTCCCTGTCCAAATGTTTATTGTGTTTCACATTTGCTTCTATCCTTTCAGCTTGTAATTAGCAGATGTTCTCACATGCTCATTTTCTCCGTCTTATCATATCCCGGGTGGGGCTATTTATACTCACAATATACTAGCGCTCTCTGCTGGGTTGGCGGAGACCAGTGTTGTTTCCTGTGTGTTCTTTCATTTGCTTTTCCTACAGCTATCTTTTGTTTTCTGTTAGGTTATTAGGTGTTTATCCTTGCTTGCATTTATTGTTTCTCCCTTGTTCACTTGTGCATATGTTTTATATTTTCTCAACTTTGGTTCCTACCTATCGCTGCATGCTTCTCCTATCTTGGTTTATAGTGCTTAGCAAGCTCACATCCGGTTCCTCAGGTGGCTTGAGGAACAACTCGTTGGCCTTTTAGGCAGACAGATATCAGTTGTGAGCTTCCAGTATTGTGGCTAGGGATATTCCACCCTATGTAGGAACCATTAGGGGCTGTGCAACTAGGGATACCAGTCTGTAGAGGAACCAGTAGGGTGCATTTGTTGCTGCATTGAGATAGGCTTTATTTCTCTTGTACCCATGTTGAAATACTTATGTGCATAACATTAAAGTCCGCCTACTCCATTAGTGTGGGCTGAGACGTTATTATGGAGCCTGTGGATGTCTCTGGAAGTTCCGAATATCAAGCAGCAGCATGCAGTCTCTGCTGCTACAGAGAATTCTGTCCATTAGAACACAACATATAAACCAAAGGTATTTATGCCAGACTGCTTCGACAGTGACCGGAGTATGTCTTCAATTTTTTTTGCCTGGTGACAAATGGAATTTCCCCTCTGTCCTTTTTCCTTTGGGGGTGAGAGTCAACGAGTGAGTATTGTTATGTCTTTGCCCAGAAGAGATCCTAGGGCTTAAGCATTTTGTTTGGGTTTGCACTCTCTGGCATTTTCCTCTGTTGAGGCATTTATCTCGGCTCTTGAACATCTATGATGACTAGTGATGAGCGAACCAGTTTGTATTTGGGTTCGCTGAAACAACACGGGAAAAAAAATTGGGTTGGCAAATGAACTTAACATTGAACAGCAAACCCCATACAAGTTAATGTGGATGAGACATTCGGGGCTGTACACAATGGCTATAGTAAGCACAAGGGGGCTGCAAATGTTAGTTAAATGGTAATTAGAGCAGGATAATTATACATATCGTGTTTCCCGTATTTCCCAGAGGATCATGCTGCAGTCAAAATCTGTTCCAGGTCCACATATTAAGGTTCATCAATATTCACTGCTTCCCCCACCCATCCTCTGTGCCAGTGTCTGTGATTGGTTTCAGACTGCTATACACAATCTCCCCCCACCCTGTGTCCATGTCTGTGATTGGTTGCAGTCAGTTTGCTGTATAGTAGGGTAAAAAGGAAATATAAAAAATAAATAATTTAAACAACTTGACTTAGACTCACACCATATTTTGATAGCCAGCATGGTAACACAACAGCTGCACGCTGCAGCGTCATCTGTGAGCATTACCATGGCTGGATATCAAAATAGAGGGGAGAAAAAACATGTAAATTCCCCTCTATTTTTCGTATCCAGCCATAGTAAATCAGACACATGGAGGCTGAAATTATTAGGATGAGAGGAACCATGGTTATTGGCCCCCTTCAGCCCAAAAATACCTGCCTAAAACTGCACAGATTTGTCACATCCATTAAACGTGACAATTCTGTCACATTTACCTGGCTTATCCCAATTGCCCTGGAGCGGTGGCAATCGAGGTAATATAATAGGTTAATGACAGCTGGGATTTATCAGAGGAGGTGCAAGAACAACTGGAGCTCAGGTATCACTTATACTGAGCTCCTAGCAGTGATTCTGCTGGCACAGCTTATGACAAACCTATACCTCATCAGTCTTCAGTTCACTAAAATTCTTGGGTTGTCAAGAGAGTTGTCCAAAAATTTAAGAAAACAGACTGTTAACTTGTACAAATAAGGAAAAGGTACCAATAAAAGCAAAGGCATTAATTTCTATTAGCGATATACAGTGGTGACCAAACGTTTTGAATGTTTTTTTAAAATGTGATTACTTCTGTCTTTTTGTTGTGATGCCATTTTCCTGGTGATTTTAGTAAACCAGAAGCAAATGGTTGTCAGCTCTGAGAATGAAAATTATGTTTGACATTGTTTTATCCCTTTATGTTTTAGTTTTCCACATTTTCATTTTGTCATGGGTAGTCTAATTTTGCGTAATGTGTGTGTGTGTGTGTGTGTGTGTGTGTGTGTGTATGTGTGTGTGTGTTGGATAAAACATGGCATAGACAAACCCAAAGTTATCACCAGATGTCAGGAATCTTATTATTCTGAGAGTGAAGTCAGGTAAGAGCCAAAAAGAGGTAACTGCGGAATTCAACTGTTCTCAGAGACAAGTGTCACATATAATTAGGAAAGAAAAAGAAGGTTATGGAATAGCTAGCAAACCTAGAGGTGGACGACCATGGAAAATGTCTTCCAAAGTTGATCACATTGTTAAGAAAAAGTCTGTATGTGATGACCATTAAAGTGCTGTACAGATTTTGCACAAAATGAACAAATAATGTGAGGTCAAAGTGAGTCGCCAAACTGTGGTGTGACAGCTAAGAGCAGTAGGTTTGAATGCATGAGTTCCAGTCAAGAAGCCTTTCATCTCTGCAAAGAACCAGAAGGTCCGATTTGAGTTTTCCAAAGAACACAGCCAATAACAAGAGACAGATTGGTCTAAGGTTTTGTTGTCAGATGACTCGAAGTTCAATCTGTTTGGTAGTGATGGCAAGCACTATACTGTATATGCCACCAAAAATGGAAAACGTAGTGATGAAAGGTACCAGACATCTACAGTAAAACATGGTGGTGCTAATGTCACGGTTTGGGGATGCTTTTCTGCCTCTGCCATTGGACCGCTGCATAGAATTGATGGAAATAAATCTTTTTCAAGGATATACTGGAGAATGTAATGCTGCCACATGGTAAAACCAAAGTAGGCAGGGACTGAAAATTCCAGAAAGACAATGATCCTAAGTATGGATTCAATTTAGTAAAAAATTGGTTACATATTTGCATAGGTTAAAAACGACCTAGATCCATCTTGTTCAACCTTCCTCTACCATACATTCTGTCACTAAGTCATTAATAACTGACAATGTTGTGTGTGCTGAGGAAATCATCCAGCCTTTTTTTAAGTTTTTATAATGTCTGCCATTACTATCTCTTGTGGTAGGGCATTCCACAATCAAACCAAACACAAGGTCATTAATAAAGACATTAAAAAGAATTGGTCCCAGCACAGATCCTTATTGTACCCCACTGCTGACTATAGCCCAATTATAGAATGTACCATTTATGAAGACTTTGTTTCTTTTTTTTAGCCAATTCCTTACATATCTGCTTTCAGTTTCCCCTAGTCCTTGCTTCTTTAACTTCATTATAAGACTGTTACAGTATCAATTGCCTTTGCAAAGTCCAAATAAATCACATCAGCTGCATTACCAATATCATGATTTTCACTTATCTCCTCATAGAAACCCAATATATTGGTTATACACCACTTATCTTTCATGAATCCATGCTGGCTGTCAGTTATTATATTATTCTCTCTAATATATTGTTGCCTGTCATCTTTTAAAATGCCCTCAAAAACCTTGCACACCATCAATGTCAGACTTAAAGCATGGTAGTTGCCCAGAACCACCCTGTTACCTTTCTTAAATATCGGTAAAACATCAGTCATTCTCCAATCCTGAGGTACCAATCCTGAGGGGATTTTGATTTTTGCTTTGTTGAATGATCCCTGGGACTTTCAAATCCTTGGTGAACAATGATGAAAAGTGCTTGTTTATTATCTCAACCTTTTCTTTGTCCTCTCTAATTATCCTGCTATAAATAGGTCAACAAAGAAAAATGTTCACTAGTTGCAATGGATGTGAATAGATTCTTGAGGAAACAGGTTGTCAAAAACCCTTGAATGACTGCAAAATACCTGCAGGAAGATATTATGTCGGCAAGCACTGCAGTTTCAGTTTGCAGGCTTAAGCGGGCTCTACACGCTACGATATCGTTAATGAATTATCATCGGGGTCACGTTGTTTGTGATGCACATCCGGCGTCATTAACGATATCGTAGCGTGTAACAGTTATGTGCGACCTAAAACGATCGCAAAAGCGGCAAAAATCGTTTTGCAAGGAGAGGTCGTCCTAAAACAAAAAATCGTTTACCTCTCGTTAGCGATGTTGTTCCTCGTTCCTGCGGCACCACACATCACTATGTGTGACACTGCAGGAGCAAGGAACATCTCCTTACCTGCCTCCACTGGCTATGCGGAAGGAAGGAGGTGTGCGGGATGTTTATATCCCGCTCATCTCCGCCCCTTCGCTTCTATTGGACGGCTGCCGTGTGACGTCGCTGTGATGCCGCATGATCAGCCCCCTTAGAAAGGAGGTGGATCGCAGGCCAGAGCGACGTCGCAGAGCAGGTAAGTCCGTGTGACGGGGGTAAGCGAGGTTGTGCGCGACGGGCAGCGATTTGCCCATGTCGCACAACCGACGGGGGCGGGTACGATCGCTTGCGATCTCGCTAGCGAGATCGCAGCGTGTAAAGCCCGCTTTAGGCACACACTGAATGCTGGACTCCTATATGTATACCTCTACTAATCAAAAAAGCAGGAAAAGTCACCTCCTGTGTACTCAAAACAATCTAAGTAAGCCACAGACTTTATGGGATTCTGTTCTGTTGAGCGATGAAACATAACTGGAACTTCCCTGACTGTGGATCAAAAGATCATTTGGAAGATTAAGAATGAAGAATATGCCCATAAGAACACCCTGCCTACAGTGAGAATGCCAGTGACTTGTTGATGTATACAGTGAAGCATAGTAGTGGCTCAGTGATGACTGCAGTGAAGCTCACTAGTGGCTTGATGATGCCCTGGGGCTGCATTTATTAATCTGGGACTGGAAAACAGTAGTGTGTTGAGGGCAAGATGGGTTCAGGAAAGTAGCAGGAAATCATAGTAGAAAACACCATGCCTTCTCTGAGGATGCTAAAGGTTTGGAGTGATTGCACCTTCTAACAATATAAAGATTCTACGCAAACTCAAGAATATTAGTGACTTGAGCTATTGAAATAGTTTATTGTTTGCTTTATTTCAACTCACAGGTAGATTGAAAATTTTGATAGTAAATTTAATTTGCAATTGAAGTTGGAAAACTTTGATTACAACTCCAATATCTGTCTAAGTAATAACACTATACAATTGTCTTTCAAATGTAAATAAGAAAAGCTCATACTGAGTTCTTAACAGGCATATTTGATCTAGCCTATACATCACTTATAATAATAGTATTCATTTATTTGGCACTCTTAATTCCACAGCGCTTTACATACATTTGCAACACTGTCCCCATTGGGGCTCACAATCTAGAGTCCCTAACTGTATGTCTTTGGAGTGTGGGAGGAAACCGGAGTACCCGGAGGAAACCCACGCAAACACAGGGCGAACATACAAACTCCTTGCAGATGGTGTCCTTGGTGAGATTTGAACCCAGGACCCCAGCACTGCAAGACTGCAGTGCTAACCACTGAGCCACCGTGCCGCCCAACTTCACTTTTGTTAGAAAGAAATTGGCTATCGTCTTCTTTTGCTTTTTCTTTCCATTTCCTTTCATTTCTCCTTCATGCTCTAAGGTTTAACTGCTTAACGACCTATGATGGACATTGTCATAAGTTGGCTCCCTAACTAGAATGCAGGCTCATATGCTGAGCCCGCATCTTCTCTAGCAGAAAATGGCTAAATTATTCATCTAACAAGCATGGAAATGGTCCTTTTCTCCTTAAATTTCTGATCATGTACATCCAAATTTTAAGAATCTGTGGTATTAACTTGAACCTAAGCAATACATAGCAAAGTTTCTGGGGACCTTGTGCTGATGATAGAGTTTTTAGTGTTCTGTCCATACTCCGTTATTCAGTGTGTTTTTCTCTTTCTTTAATGTCAATGTAATATCCTTTGTAGTTCAGTAGTCTGGCTTCAAAATTGCTTATCAATTGGCGTTCATTTACTGTCCATTGGATTATCCATTGGTCATCCATTGACATCTAGCTGCTAGTAGCTATGTGGTGAAAAAACCATACCTCAACGTCCTGGCTTGGAATTTATTACAAGTCTTCACTCTTTTGGAATTTTTTTCTCCTTCCTCTACTTTACTTGGATGTAACTAAATGTGCAACAACAGACAAGAAAAGATTAAAGTCCCCAATTGCTGTAGTTCACTTGACTATGGTATACCTATTAAAGGGAATATGTCAGCAGGTTTTTGCTACCTCATCTTAGATTAGTATGATGTAGGTTAAGAGACCCTGAATCCAACAATGTATCACTTATCTTACTGTCTGTAACTGCTCTGGAATAATCAGTGGTTTTAGATTTAGCAAAGCAGCAGAGCTGTCCCCTCCCACACCAAACTCTCCTTAGAGATTGTACATTGACAGTGAAGTGTCAATAACAGGAGGGGTGTGTCAGACAGCATGGCAAGAGACAGTTAAAGCCCCTTTACACACTGAGACTTTCTAGCGATCCCACCAGCGATCCCAACCTGGCCGGGATCGCTACAAAGTCTCTGGTGAGCTGTCAAACAGGCAAACCTGGCCAACGACGCAACAGCGATACGGATCTGCAGAACGACCTAGCTAGTCATTGGGGACGTTGTAAAGCAGCTTTTTGAAAGGGAAGTCGCTAACAAAGTCGCTGTAAAGTCCCCTTTACACACTAAAACTTTGCTGCACAGCGGGAAACAAAGAACCAAAGAATGGTCCTGAACGATTTGTAGCCATCACAACTTCACAGCAGGGGCCAGGTCGCTGATGTGTTTCACACACTGCAATGTCGCTGGGGAGGTCGCTATAACGTCACAAAACCGGTGACATTACAGCGATGTCGTTTGCGATGTTGCAGTGTGTAAAGCCACCTTTAGTCACAGCATTGATAATCACCAAGTGATAAAGCCTTTACTTTAAGTAAACAACAGCAAGGAGTCTGATAAGAGAGGCATAGATCATTTTAGTTTTTTAACCCCAACAGCATGCTGTCCTTAGACTAGATAGTAAAATTTGCTGACATTCTTTTTTACTACATGATTCAGCCTTAACAATGTAATAAAAGTGTAGGCAATTCATTCTTTTAATGCATAAAACCAAATTAGTAAAAATAACTGGCAACAAATAATAACAACATTTTGTTAACAATAAGTTATAACATTCTAATTTTGCAAATATTTAAAAAACTGACCCGCACATCCTAAAAGTGTGTATAGGTGCCAGCTGAAAAAAGATAGTAAATACAAAATGGATACAGCTGCACACTAAATGCCATCAATGTATAAGGGAACTCTGGTACTGCATTACTGCTATATGAAAAAATGAGATTTTTAGTTTATGAATTGGCCAATGCATCTAAGCCCGGAAACCAACGGCAAGGTAAATCTCAATATTCCGGGTACCTAACTAAAATGCCACTATCTAGGTTAAAAACATCCGTGTTTGGGCAGCTACACTGAAATATCTAACTTGAAATGACACTATCTGGACTAACCTCCATGACTGGGAAGCTAGGACTTCTGGTATAAGGATCATGAACACAGCCTGGTTTATAGGGCGGAGTGCTCAGTCAGAAAGAAACTCTCCACAAATATTTGAAAAAACTGACCCGCACATCCTACAAGTGTGCATAGGGGCCAGCTGAAAAAACATAGCAAATATAAAATGGATACAGCTGCACACTAAATGCCATCAATGTATAAGGGAACTCTGGTACTGCATTACTGCTATATGAAAAAATGAGATTTTTAGTTTATGAATTGGCCAATGCATGTAAGCCCGGAAACCAATGGCAAGGTAAATCTCAATATTCCGGGTACCTAACTAAAATGCCACTATCTAGGTTAAAGACATCCGTGTTTGGGCAGCTACACTGAAATACCTAACTTGAAATGCCACTATCTGGACTAACCTCCAGGCATGAATTGGCCAATGCATGTAAGCCCAGAGATTTACCTTGCCGTTGGTTTCCGGGCTTACATGCATTGGCCAATTCATAAACTAAAAAGCTCATTTTTTCATATAGCAGTAATGCAGTACCAGAGTTCCCTTATACATTGATGGCATTTAGTGTGCAGCTGTATCCATTTTGTATTTGCTATGTTTTTTCAGCTGGCCCCTATGCACACTTGTAGGATGTGCGGATCAGTTTTTTGAAACATTTGTAGTGAGTTTCTTTCTGACTGAGCACTCCGCCCTATAAATCAGGCTGTGTTCATGATCCATATACCAGGAGTCCTAGCTGCCCAGACATGGAGGTTAGTCCAGATAGTGGCATTTCAAGTTAGATATTTCAGTGTAGCTGCCCAGACATGGATGTTTTTAACCTAGATAGTGGCATTTTAGTTAGGTACCCGGAATATTGAGATTTACCTTGCCATTGGTTTCCGGGCTTACATGCATTGGCCAATTCATAAACTAAAAATCTCATTTTTTCATATAGCAGTAATGCAGTACCAGAGTTCCCTTATACATTGATGTCATTTAGTGTGCAGCTGTATCCATTCTAATTTTGCAAGCTTAAAGGGGTTGTTCGAAACCTAAACTGATTTTAATCCTACATGTATTTCTATTTATTGTAATAATCTAATCTATTTTCTAATGCACTTTTCTAATATGCTTAGTACAAGCTCCCTTGTCACTGCACAATATTCTTTTCAATGCACAGTGACAGTGCACTCCCTCGCTGGCTGTAATGAGAAGTGACAAGCCAGCAACAGAGCACACTGTTAGTTAGCGTGCATTGTAAAGGAAACACAGTGAGCAGATACCAGCCCTGGCACCAATAGTGAGGTATTTTTTGGGAGCAGGGTTAGTCTCTGATTGCTTCCTTTTTTCCTTACAATGCGCACTGACAGTGCACTCACTTACTGGCTCATCACTGGTGAGGGAGTGCACTGTCACTGTGCATTAAAAAGGATATTGCACAGTGACAACGGAGCTCATACTGAGCATACATTAGAATTGACAAATGATGCATGCTGAGTAGAGGACGTCACTGTTAATGCTTTGCTTCAAGGTGGGGGCAGAGGCTGCATCAATGACCGAACCCTGTGACCCATGATGATGTCTGGCTTGAGTATCCCAGCATGCACTGGGGTTTCTCAAACTGGGTCATCAAATCAAAATTAGGTATCCGAAAAAAATAAAGCAGTTAGAGAGCAAAACGGGAACAGTAAGGAATTTTTAATTAAAGCATATTAGAAAAGAGATTAGATAGACATTTAACATTAAAATCAATATTAATGTTGGATGACCCCTTTAAAGCTTTAATAGTCTTTGCAGAATATAGTTTTGTGGTATTGTAAAATATCTAGTACCAGGCTCAAAACAATATTGGAATTCTTTTTTACTGTATATTGCTCAATTACTATATATGGTAACTCATCTCCTATTGCATATAAAACACACACTTGTAAGAACTGAATATATATTGCAGTACACATAAACAGTCAAATGTTTTCACACTTTAAACATGTAGTTTACACTCGTGTGTGCCTCCAAGAATCATAATGTAGGTGTTTCAGGTTACGCAGTATTGACAGCCACAGGAGATGAAATGGCTGTGACATTTTAAAGAGGAATTTGTGAACCACAAATATGAGCATGACTGACACAGCAAGACAGCACAAAAAATCAATACAAATAACCTAAACCTTAATACCTTGATCCTAGAGAAGAGGATTGCATTATCACAGACCATGAGGACTCCCATGCACACTAGATCTGACTTTTTCTACTATTGACTGTGTCACTGGGAAGCACAAGGGGAAAATATAAAGGGGTTTCTTTATAAGGTGAATGAAATCCAATTTTCTACTTTGAAGCCTGAAATATACCATACTTCTTGTGCAAATGTGTAATTTTGAATGATGTTTCAGCTATTTTAATTAGTAGATAGATTGTGATTTAGTCATATTTTGTCTTGCCTTTTCATACTTTCTCAGAATTCTAATTATTTTATTTATTTCATCGATGTATCCCGTAGCAGAGCAGGCAGAATATAAACACTTATATCAGTTCCCCATTCACACTGGGGAAATTAGTAATAAATGTTGTATTTTGTGAAGTTTTTAAACATTTATATACTGTTGAATTATTTAGCTTGAGACTAGATTGTATGCAATTACTTTTGCCATGCAATTGATCCTTTCTCGGTAGAGGAAAGTGGTAATAACCACAGTAAAATCCAAATGAGAACATTCTCAGTACCCCTTCTTGAGACTGTTGGGACTGTAAGGGATTTTTTAGAGAACCTGATAGCTGATACTTTCTACCCGATCCACAAGCATTATGTATCAGACACTGGCTGTATGATTCCAGCCTGGCATGTTTGGCTCTGAAACGCTGCGGTGTTTAAAAAAAAAACGTTTTAAGAACCGCAGGGACGGAGCAGCAGAAGAGACTTGTCGGTTAGGTAGGTTACCATAGTGGTCTCTCCTCGCCCACTTCCCTGAATTGACAGGTCTTTGCCTATATAAAGACACAGGAACAGACCTGTCAATCAAGTGCAGCAAGTAGGGAGAAGCTGGTGGCAACTAGAGTTGAGCGCGGTTCGTGGTTCGTGGTTCTCCAGTTCTAGGCTCGAGTGATTTTGGGGCATGTTCTAGATCGAACTAGAACTCGAGCTTTTTGCAAAAGCTCGATAGTTCTAGAAACGTTCGAGAACGGTTCTAGCAGCCAAAAAACAGCTAAATCTTAGCTTGGTTTCTGCTGTAATAGTGTAAGTCACTCTGTGAATCAAACTATTATCACATTTCAGTGTATAGTGTGCGTGAACAGCGCCTTCAGATCACTGCTGTTTCTATAATGGCGATCGCCATTTTTTTTTTTTTTTTTCTTGTCTTCCTTCCCTAAGCGCGCGCGTCTTGTGGGGCGGGCCAGCATGTCAGCCAATCACAGACACACACACACCTAAGTGGACTTTGAGGCAGAGAAGCAACGGCATGTGTGATAGGATCTGCATGTCACATGTCCCTGCATTATAAAACCGGACATTTTCTTCACGATCGCCATTATCTGCCTTCTGCGTCTTTGGTGTCAGACATCACTGTCGCAGTTCCGTCCTTTGTCCTATCGCCGATACAGCTGTATGCGCTGCATACACAGCGTTAGACAGCTTAGGGAGAGCACATTCTAGCAGTCCTTTTAAGGGCTCGTACCGGCAGGGTCAGAGAGCCATAGGTGACAGGTCCTGCAAACAGCAACAGCGTCTGTGTAGCCCAGGTCAGGGATTTCCTCCCTGCATTTCACCATTAGGAGGGAATAGAAAGGCAGGCTTCCATTCCTCTACCCAGAGCACCACAATCCTGCCACTGTACCCTCTTGTCCTCTGCACACTCCAACTCATTCTAAGTAAGCCATTATACTAGCAAACACTCAGTGTACCTAGTGGCATCCTATCTGTGGCTATTGGACTTTGCTATAGTCCCACTAGTGCAAAGACATTTGCAGAGCACATCTGCCTGCATTGCACACTCCAAGTTTTTTAAACTAAGCAATTTTACTAGCAAACACTCAGTGTACCTAGTGGCATCCTATACGTGGCTATTGGACTTTGCTATAGTCCCACTAGTGCAAAGACATTAGCAGAGCACATCTGCCTGCATTGCACACTCCAAGTTTTTTAAACTCAGCCATTATACTAGCAAACACTCAGTGTACCTAGTGGCATCCTATACGTGGCTATTGGACTTTGCTATAGTCCCACTAGGGCCAAGACATTTGCAGAGCGCATCTGCCTGCGTTGCACACTCCAACAAATTATAACGAAGCCATTATACTAGCAAACACTCAGTGTACCTAGTGGCATCCTATACGTGGCTATTGGACTTTGCTATAGTCCCACTAGTGCCAAGACATTTGCAGCACGTCTGCCTGCGTTGCACACTCCAACGAATTATAACTAAGCCATTATACTAGCACACACTCAGTGTACCTAGTGGCATCCTATACGTGGCTATTGGACTTTGCTATAGTCCCACTAGTGCAAAGACATTAGCAGAGCACATCTGCCTGCATTGCACACTCCAAGTTTTTTAAACTCAGCCATTATACTAGCAAACACTCAGTGTACCTAGTGGCATCCTATACGTGGCTATTGGACTTTGCTATAGTCCCACTAGTGCCAAGACATTTGCAGAGCGCATCTGCCTGCGTTGCACACTCCAACTAATTATAACGAAGCCATTATACTAGCAAACACTCAGTGTACCTAGTGGCATCCTATACGTGGCTATTGGACTTTGCTATAGTCCCACTAGTGCCAAGACATTTGCAGAGCGCATCTGCCTGCGTTGCACACTCCAACAAATTATAACGAAGCCATTATACTAGCAAACACTCAGTGTACCTAGTGGCATCCTATACGTGGCTATTGGACTTTGCTATAGTCCCACTAGTGCCAAGACATTTGCAGAGCGCATCTGCCTGCGTTGCACACTCCAACAAATTATAACGAAGCCATTATACTAGCAAACACTCAGTGTACCTAGTGGCATCCTATACGTGGCTATTGGACTTTGCTATAGTCCCACTAGTGCCAAGACATTTGCAGAGCGCATCTGCCTGCGTTGCACACTCCAACTCATTATAACTAAGCCATTATACTAGCAAACACTCAGTGCACCTAGTGGCATCCTATACGTGGCTATTGGACTTTGCTATAGTCCCACTAGTGCCAAGACATTTGCAGAGCGCATCTGCCTGCGTTGCACACTCCAACTCATTATAACTAAGCCATTATACTAGCAAACACTCAGTGTACCTAGTGGCATCCTATACGTGGCTATTGGACTTTGCTATAGTCCCACTAGGGCCAAGACATTTGCAGAGCGCATCTGCCTGCGTTGCACACTCCAACTAATTATAACGAAGCCATTATACTAGCAAACACTCAGTGTACCTAGTGGCATCCTATACGTGGCTATTGGACTTTGCTATAGTCCCACTAGTGCCAAGACATTTGCAGAGCGCATCTGCCTGCGTTGCACACTCCAACTAATTATAACGAAGCCATTATACTAGCACACACTCAGTGTACCTAGTGGCATCCTATACGTGGCTATTGGACTTTGCTATAGTCCCACTAGTGCCAAGACATTTGCAGAGCACATCTGCCTGCATTGCACACTCCAAGTTTTTTAAACTCAGCCATTATACTAGCAAACAGTCAGTGTACCTAGTGGCATCCTAAACGTGGCTATTGTACTTTTGTCAATTCACAGTATTGGAACGTTATTTGCAGCACGTCTGCCTGCATTGCACACTCTAACTTTTTTAAACTCAGCCATTATACTAGCAAACACTCACTGTACCTAGTGGCATCCTAAACGTGGCTATTGTACTTTTGTCAATTCACAGTATTGGAACGTTATTTGCAGCACGTCTGCCTGCATTGCACACTCTAACTTTTTTAAACTCAGCCATTATACTAGCAAACACTCACTGTACCTAGTTGTATCCTAAACGTGGCTATTGTACTTTTGTCAATTCACAGTATTGGAACGTTATTTGCAGCACGTCTGCCTGCATTGCACACTCTAACTTTTTTAAACTCAGCCATTATACTACCAAACAGTCAGTGTACCTAGTGGCATCCTAAACGTGGCTATTGTACTTTTGTCAATTCACAGTATTGGAACGTTATTTGCAGCACGTCTGCCTGCATTGCACACTCTAACTTTTTTAAACTCAGCCATTATACTAGCAAACACTCACTGTACCTAGTTGTATCCTAAACGTGGCTATTGTACTTTTGTCAATTCACAGTATTGGAACGTTATTTGCAGCACGTCTGCCTGCATTGCACACTCTAACTTTTTTAAACTCAGCCATTATACTACCAAACAGTCAGTGTACCTAGTGGCATCCTAAACGTGGCTATTGTACTTTTGTCAATTCACAGTATTGGAACGATATTTGCAGCACGTCTGCCTGCATTGCACACTCTAACTTTTTTAAACTCAGCCATTATACTACCAAACAGTCAGTGTACCTAGTGGCATCCTAAACGTGGCTATTGTACTTTTGTCAATTCACAGTATTGGAACGTTATTTGCAGCACGTCTGCCTGCATTGCACACTCTAACTTTTTTAAACTCAGCCATTATACTAGCAAACAGTCAGTGTACCTAGTGGCATCCTATACGTGGCTATTGTACTTTTGTCAATTCACAGTATTGGAACGTTATTTGCAGCACGTCTGCCTGCATTGCACACTCTAACTTTTTTAAACTCAGCCATTATACTAGCAAACAGTCAGTGTACCTAGTGGCATCCTAAACGTGGCTATTGTACTTTTGTCAATTCACAGTATTGGAACGTTATTTGCAGCACGTCTGCCTGCATTGCACACTCTAACTTTTTTAAACTCAGCCATTATACTACCAAACAGTCAGTGTACCTAGTGGCATCCTAAACGTGGCTATTGTACTTTTGTCAATTCACAGTATTGGAACGTTATTTGCAGCACGTCTGCCTGCATTGCACACTCTAACTTTTTTAAACTCAGCCATTATACTACCAAACAGTCAGTGTACCTAGTGGCATCCTAAACGTGGCTATTGTACTTTTGTCAATTCACAGTATTGGAACGTTATTTGCAGCACGTCTGCCTGCATTGCACACTCTAACTTTTTTAAACTCAGCCATTATACTAGCAAACAGTCAGTGTACCTAGTGGCATCCTATACGTGGCTATTGTACTTTTGTCAATTCACAGTATTGGAACGTTATTTGCAGCACGTCTGCCTGCATTGCACACTCTAACTTTTTTAAACTCAGCCATTATACTAGCAAACAGTCAGTGTACCTAGTGGCATCCTAAACGTGGCTATTGTACTTTTGTCAATTCACAGTATTGGAACGTTATTTGCAGCACGTCTGCCTGCATTGCACACTCTAACTTTTTTAAACTCAGCCATTATACTAGCAAACAGTCAGTGTACCTAGTGGCATCCTAAACGTGGCTATTGTACTTTTGTCAATTCACAGTATTGGAACGTTATTTGCAGCACGTCTGCCTGCATTGCACACTCTAACTTTTTTAAACTCAGCCATTATACTAGCAAACACTCAGTGTACCTAGTGGCATCCTATACGTGGCTATTGGACTTTGCTATAGTCCCACTAGTGCCAAGACATTTGCAGAGCGCATCTGCCTGCGTTGCACACTCCAACTAATTATAACGAAGCCATTATACTAGCAAACACTCACTGTACCTAGTTGTATCCTAAACGTGGCTATTGTACTTTTGTCAATTCACAGTATTGGAACGTTATTTGCAGCACGTCTGCCTGCATTGCACACTCTATCTTTTTTAAACTCATCCATTATACTAGCAAACACACAGTGTACCTAGTGGCATCCTATACGTGGCTATTGGACTTTGCTATAGTCCCACTAGTGCCAAGACATTTGCAGAGCGCATCTGCCTGCGTTGCACACTCCAACAAATTATAACGAAGCCATTATACTAGCACACACTCAGTGTACCTAGTGGCATCCTATACGTGGCTATTGGACTTTGCTATAGTCCCACTAGTGCAAAGACATTTGCATAGCACGTCTGCCTGCATTGCACACTACAACTTTTTTAAACTAAGCAATTTTACTAGCAAACACTCACTGTACCTAGTTGTATCCTAAACGTGGCTATTGTACTTTTGTCAATTCACACTACTGCAAATCTATGTGCAGCACCTCTGCATGACAACCTCGTGCTCTGTTTTTAATAAGCTATAATGATAGCACAAAATACTGCCATTTTGTGGCATCATAGAACTGGCTGTTGTATTCCATTAGTGCCCCACTGGTGACAAGCTATTTCTAGCACCTCTACATCACACCCTCATGCACATTTTGCTACGCTAATGTTATAGCAAACTCATGGAATTCATTGCTGCATTTCATAATTCGGAGGGATAGAAAGTCAGGCTTCCTTTAGCTTTTCCTTCTGTTCATAGACAGCATCTCCAAGACAAATTTCCCCTCCACGTCTAAGTGTGGAGAGGCAGCTAGTGCGCATGCGTGTGCCGATGTACCCCAGCTGCAGCATAATTACAGTGTTTCGCCTAGTGAGTATGCTCAGCCTGACTGTGCCATTCCTGACGCTAAGTTTTCATTTCGGGATACAGCGCATGCTCCCACACTAAGTGTGAAAAGCCTCTTTGCACAGGTGCTTGCATTCCGTGCCGGGTCTAAGTCCTGTTTTGGGCATAGACACCATGCTAAAGCTGATAGTCTTTTTTCAGAGACTGTATTTCATGCTACTGAGCATGCTCAGGCACTTCCTGCATCAGAGACTAGGTCCGGTAATGAACTCTTTGGCCCTGGCCCTGATGTGGGGGTCCCATATAGACCACAGGGCATCAGGTGTCCTCCCAAATGGCTTGCAGAGGCCCACACCTATGACTTGTCACCGCATTATTGATGCTCAGACGATGACTGGTGAGGTGTTTGGGTCATGGCAGCCATGAGGTCATCATTGAAGTTGCGTTTCCAAATAGGACGCTAGTTATGCCACTCATGACGTGTCACTCTACTTTTGTCTCCAGGAGGTGCATTGTGGTTCACCCTGGTTTGGGGCGGACCCAGGTTATAAAAGGGGCTGGAGCCAACAAGGAGGTGCGCAGTCTTCTATTATGCTCCAAAAGAGCACACCTCCATGTGTTGAACCCATTGCGGCTTTAGGCCAGAGGTAGGCAGGGATCGGGTGGTGGATGCAGGCCACCACCACAGTTGGTAACGCAGAACGGTTAAGACCAGCTCCTGTCCTAACAGTCCTGCTTGTGCAGCCCAGTGGCATTAACAGGCCTGCTGCTGCTGATGCGCCTGCTGTCCACAGGTGTGGCCCCTACGCACACGGTCAGCGTACTCAATGGCCCCTGTGTTGTTAACAGGGAGTTCCTGGGCTGGGTGGGCATGTGGACCCTGTGACGCTAACAGGGCTCACAGTCTCCAGATCCGAATGGCGTCTAACTCGGTTCAGGCTACTATTAGTTTCATAGCCACACAGCTCTGTATCCTCCACCAAACCTTCAAGTTGCCAACCTCTCCTTTTCCAACTGGGAGCACGGTGGACACTGACTGCTGATGGGGATATATACCTTTCTCTTTCTTTTCTTATTAATTTTCGTTATATAGCGGTCACAGATTATATACCACTTTATCCAAATCTGCCAGTCCCACTGTAACAGATGTTGTTTCTTCAGCAAATGTTACAGTTGCTTAACCACCAAATCCACGGACCAAAACTTTTTTCCCCTTTCCAACACACCTGTTCCCCTTTCCAACAGCATCTGTCCTTTTTCAACTCATTTTGGGATATGACCAAAAGTGCAACTGTGCAGGGACACCGTACTCAACGCCATCTCAGCACAGCAGCCATCCCTCTGTCCCTCCGATGTGGACAAGTAAAAGACCATTTCCTCCTATCCATGACAAAGCGTTGAGATTCACTCTGTGCAGCACTGGTGTTTAGTGGACAAGTAGATCTAAGATTGCGTACCACATTCTGCAGATACTCCTGTATACGTGCGTCTATTTCTATGGCAGGAATTAGTTCGCCAAATTTTGTCTTGTACCGGGGATCTAACAGTGTGGCAACCCAGTATTCAGGATTAGTTCAAATTCATACAATCCGAGGGTCATGTAGGTAGTGCAGCAAGAAGGCGCTCATGTGTCTTGTGCTTCCAGGAGGACCAAGTCCTTGGTGTGTTGGTGGCAGAGAGGTGAGAATCGTGCATCCTTCCTCTGCCCTCTACCCACAACCTCGCACAACCGAAATGTGAGCAAGCTCTCACTCATCTGCTGAGTCTTCCATGCCCATCGCCAGTTCGTCCTCCATTTCTTCATGGGCTCCTGCACTTTCATCAACACTTTTTGCTGATACTATGCGCCCTTGTTAATCCCTCTCCCTCACCATGAATGCCGCATAGGTGCCGCTGACCATCTGGACCTCGTAGATCTTGTTATCCCTTCCGCATATGACTCCTCCTGTACTTCCTCCCCTTCCTCTTGTCCCAACACCTGACTCAGAATAATAATTACAGTGTGCTCCATCATGTAGATGACCAGAATTGTCACGCTGAGAATGACATTGCCAGTGCTAAACATCTTCGTCGACATTTCAAAACTGTGTAGCAGGGTGCATAGGTCCTTGATCTGACACCACTCCAGCAGCGTGATCTGCACCACCTCTGGATCAAGTTATCCCAGGCTATATGTCTTACCGTATTTCAGCAGGGCTCTGCGGTGCTGCCACACACGCTGCAACATGTGCAGATTCCAATTCCTGCGTGTCGAAACATCGCATTTACGGCGTTTAACTGCCAGACCCTAAGACTTCCGGAGTGATCAAAGTTGTTGAGCTGCTGTGTGCGCACGATGGAAGTGAGCACATAGCGAGCGTGCCCACTGCACAAGGCCATGTAGGCCGTGATGGTGTTTTAAAAATTGCTGGCGAATTCGGTTCAACACGTGAGCCCTAAAAGGCACGTGTGTCACATTGCCCTGAGGATGGCCCGCAGCCAGGTTTGCATCATTGCCGCACACGGCTGTTAAGTCACCAACGTAGTCCGCTCCGTCAATTTGTACTCCGGTTGCCAGGTGACAACGTGTTCCTTTCATGAATAGTGCTGATGATGTGAGAGTAGTCGATGCCAGCGGCGCAGGTGGACGCAGGTTATGCTCACCCACTGGGCTGCATTACCTTGACAGATGCAGAATCTCTGGCTGAATGTAGCTGGTGGGTATCTCACAGATGAAATACCATCATTCAGCTACAACCAATGGGAAGACACCACACCCTTTTTTATGCCCATCCTGTCTGCAGACCACTGCCAGACATAGCTATGAACCTCTGGTTAATTTTACCCCCAGTTCAGTTTTATGATTTTGTGTGCTTGTTACCTGACTACTTTTCCTGCTTGCTGTTTATGTACCTTGTTGGCCGATACGCATTTCAACTCTGCTTGTTTTCTGATTCTTTCCTGGCCGTCCCATTCTGTTCCTGTTCCTCAATTAATGTTTTGACCCTGCCTGACTACTATTCTCTGTAATAGCGGTGTGACTCACATTTCCCATACATTTCAAAGTAAAGCTTTGACCGCCTGATGGCATTGAGCTCTGCTGCCAGCATAGTAAGGAGGTGTGTGGTAGTCCTTGTGCGCAGTTGCAAGGAAGGGTGGCCTGACCACACAGGGTTTGCGCCAAGGTAGAGGACCCACACGAGGTTGAAGAGGCAGAAGCAGTGTATTAACTTCTACATACAGAACAAGGATTGAAACAACTCGTGGGGACGGCAAGACTTGTACAGCAGACCCTTCTCCATCTCTCACCATAGTTTGCCAGTGCCCAGTCAGTGACATGTAATGACCCTGTCTATGCTTACTGGTCCAAGTATCTGTGTTGAAATGCACCCTGTCGCACACAGATTTTCTCAAGGAAGTGGTGATGATGTTGTGTGCGACATGCTGGTGTAGCGCGGGCATGCTTTTCTTGGAGAAGCAGTGGTGATTGGGCATCTGGTACTGGGGCACAGCGACAGACATAAGGTCTGTAAAATCCTGTGTGTCCACTACGCGTAAAGGCAGCATTTCGGTAGCCAACAGCTTACAGAGGGATAGAGTCAACCACTTAGCTTTGTCATGGGTCGCAGTAAGTGGCCTTTTATTTGACCACATCTGAGGGAAAGAGATCTGGCTGCTGTCTGTAGACGGTGTTGAGTAGGGTGTCCCTGGAAAAATGCAGGTTTGTGAGAAAAGTGCAGGCGGAGACATGATGTTGCCTTCATCTTGCCTTCAGATCTGTTCATCTTGTATCATTTTTAAAAAACACATCAAGCAAGGGTTACTCCAAGCGGAGTCTACCTTTTTTCCCAACATTGGGCACACAGACACCCCATCAGTGGCAGCACTTGTGCCCTAGTTGCAAACAGGATGTTTTGATTTGCATCAAGCACATTCCAAATCCACAAGCATTTACTCTCCCCAGGATGACACAGGGGTAGTAAATTCCTTCTGGATCCATGACTTGTTCATTTTGATGAACGTCAGTGTGTCCACATTGTCACTGGACAGACGCGTGCGCTTATCTGTCAGCACACACCCAGCAGCACTGAAGAAGACACGTTCAGAGACAACGCTGGCAGCTGCACACGACAAAATCTCCAAGGCGTAACTGGAGAGCTCTGTCAATTTTTCTAGATTTGAAGCCCAAAAGGAGCAAGGCTCCATTTGCAAAGTCATTGCATCGATGTTCATTTGGAGATACTCCTGTATCATCCTCTCCATCCGTTGACTATGTGTCAGACTTGTTGTCTCTGGTGGCCTTGCAAAGGAGGGTCTAAAAAAATTATGAAAATATTCCATAAAATTGCTGTTACCAGCACCAGATACGGTCCTACTGGTACGGGTAGACTGTTGAAGATGACGATGCCGTCCCATGTTTGTCAAGTTACAACTGGGAGAATCACTCCCTTCACCTGCACGGTTGTTTGGTGTAAAAGCCGAGCTAAGATCGAGTAACAGCTTATGCTGATACTCCAGCATACGTGCGTCCCTTTCTATGGGTGGAATTATGTCACAAAATTTGGACTTGTCCCGGGGATCTAATAGTGTGGCAAGCCAGTAGTCATCATCACTTCTAATTTTGACAATCCGAGGGTCATGTTGGAGGTAGTGCAACAAGAAGGCACTCATGTGTCTTGCGCAGCCATGCGGACCAAGTCCACGCTGTGTTTGTGGCATAGAGGTGCTAACCATTCTTTCTTCCTCTGACATCTCCCCCCAACCTCTTTCAACTGAATTTTGACCAAGGTCTCCCTCATCCGCTGAGTCTTCCATGTCCATGGACAGTTCGTCCTCCATATCTTCATGTCCTCCTGCACCTTCCTCAACATCTCGCCTGCTACCATGCGCCCTTGTTGATCCCTGTCCCCCATGGTCCCATGCCTGCCGCGTTGGTGATGATGAACGTCTGGACCTTGGTGATGTTGTTGTGTCTTGCGCATATGAATCCTCCTGTAGTTCCTCCCCTTCCTGTTGTCCCACCCCCTGACTCCGAATAGTGTTTAGCGTGTGCTCCAGCATGTAAATGACTGTAATCGTCATGCTGATAATGGCATTGTCAGCGCTAAACATATTCGTCGCCATGTCGAAACTGTGCAGAACGGTGCATAGGTCCTTGATCTGAGATCACTCCATCAGGGTGATCTGCCCCACTTCTGCATCTCGTTGGCCCAGGCTATACATCATGACGTATTGCACCAGGGCTCGCCGGTGCTGCCACAGTCGCTGTAACATGTGGAGAGTTGAATTCCAGCGTGTCGCCACATCGCATTTCAGGCGATGAACCGGCAGGCCGAAAGACTTCTGGAGCGATGCAAGTCGCTCAGCTGCGGCGGTTGAACGGCGGAAGTGAGCACTGCAGACAGTTTACGTGCCCTGGTCAGAAGGCCATCTAGGCCGGGATAGTGTGTTAAAAATTGCTGGACAACAAGGTTCAACACGTGAGCCATACAAGGCACGTGTGTCACCTTGCCCAGGCGAAGGGCCGCACCCAGGTTTGCAGCATTGTCGCACACGGCCTTACCAGGCTGCAGGTTGAGTGGAGACAACCATTTATTAAACTCGGACCGCAGAGCTGACCACAACTCCTCAGCTGTGTGACTCTTATTCCCAAGACATGTCAAGCTAAAGACCGCCTGATGCCGTTGCGCTCTGCTGCCAGCATAGTAATGAGGGGTGCGTGATTCCTTCTGCGCAGTGAGAACGCTGGTGGCCTGACCAGGCAGGCTTGGGGCGGAGGTGGAGGACCCAGATGAGGTGGAGGATGCAGAAGCAGTGGCGGAACTTGGACAGACAGAGGATTGACACACAAGTCGTGGGGACGGCAAGACTTGTGCAGCAGACCCTTCACCATCTATCAACATAGTTACCCAGTGCCCAGTCAGCGACATGTAACGTCCCTGTCCATGCTTACTGGTCCAAGTATCGGTGGTGAAATGCACCCGTTCACACACAGAGTTTCTCAAGGAAGCGGTGATGTTGTGTGCGACATGCTGGTGTAGCGCGGGCACACCTTTCTTAGAGAAGTAGTGGCGACTAGGCATCTGGTACTGGGGCACAGCGACAGACATAAGGTCTCTAAAATCCTGTGTGTCCACTAGGCGGAAAGGCAGCATTTCGGTAGCCAACAGCTTACAGAGGGATAGAGTCAACCTCTTAGCTTTGTCATGGGTCGGAGGAAGTGGCCTTTTATTTGACCACATCTGAGGGACAGAGATCTGGCTGCTGTGTGTAGACGGTGTTGAGTAGGGTGTCCCTGGAAAAATGCAGGTTTGTGAGGAAAGTGCAGGCGGAGACATGATGTTGCCTTCATCCAACGTAGGTGCTATCGATGTCTGAGAGAGCTGTACACACTCACTTGTTTCCCCTTCCAAACCAACTGACGACCTACCAAGCAAACTGCCTGTTGCGGTTACAGTGGTGGAAGTTTTGCGTGGAAAAACAGGTGTGACAGCTGTCCCCACAGTCCTAGAAGATGAAGAGCGCGCGGATGCACTGGAAGGGGCGGGCGGTGGATGGTTCGCTCCGCTAGGCCGCATTGCAGCACAGTGAGCTTCCCACCGGGACCTATGATATTTATTCATGTGACGATTCATGGAAGAAGTTGTCAAACTGCTGAGGTTTTGACCTCTACTAAGAGAATCATGACAAATTTTACATATCACATGATTTGGGCGATCTTTTTCTATGTCAAAAAAGGAACAGGCTAGGCAAGGCTTAGAGGCCATGCGACCTGTTGATGCACCCCGAATAATGCTCATAGGCAGAGTGGTGGCTGAGGATGCAGTTGTAGACGTGCTACCAGTGCTCCGACTCTGTCCAGGAAGGCGCAAGGTAATTTCGTCGTCGGTTGCATCCTCCTCCACCGCCTCTGTTGACCTCCTCGAGTGCCTGACTGGGGGTTGACAGTAGGTGGGATCTAGAACTTCATCATCAATTGTTGTGTTTGCACTCCCCTCCCCCTCAGACCGAGCCTCTTCTTGCCCTGACCGAATATTTAAGTTGTCATCCCAATCGGGTATCTGCGTCTCATCTTCATCAGTATGTTCCTCATTGCCTATAACCACAGTTGTTGGAAAGGCAGCATTTTGGTAGCCAACAGTTTGCATTTTATGAAAGTCAACCTCCAAGCCATGTCATGCCCTTCTAAAAGCATGTATAACACAGCGAGGGGACTCCAACCACAGTCTCCCTCGTTTCCACTCACTGGGCCACACACACCCCACTTGACTGGCATCGGTTGAGCTCCCTTTTGAAAAAGAAAAAGATGCTTTGCATGAAGCACTCTCAAAAATACGCGTGCCTTTCCCGTCCCCTGGCTGACCGAGGGGAAGAAAAGTCCTCTGAGAGCCATGACTTGTTCATCTTGGTTCTTTTAGAGACACAGCGAGGGGACTCCAACCACAGTCTCCCTCGTTGCCACTCACTGGGCCACACACACCCCACTTGACTGGCATCGGTTGAGCTCCCTTTTGAAAAAGAAAAAGATGCTTTGCATGAAGCACTCTCAAAAATACGCGTGCCTTTCCCGTCCCCTGGCTGACCCAGGGGAAGAAAAGTCCTCTGAGAGCCATGACTTGTTCATCTTGGTTCTTTTAGAGACACAGCGAGGGGACTCCAACCACAGTCTCCCTGGTTGCCACTCACTGGGCCACACACACCCCACTTGACTGGCATCGGTTGAGCTCCCTTTTGAAAAAGAAAAAGATGCTTTGCATGAAGCACTCTCAAAAATACGCGTGCCTTTCCCGTCCCCTGGCTGACCCAGGGGAAGAAAAGTCCTCTGAGAGCCATGACTTGTTCATCTTGGTTCTTTTAGAGACACAGCGAGGGGACTCCAACCACAGTCTCCCTGGTTGCCACTCACTGGGCCACACACACCCCACTTGACTGGCATCGGTTGAGCCCCCTTTTGAAAAAGAAAAAGATGCTTTGCATGAAGCACTCTCAAAAATACGCGTGCCTTTCCCGTCCCCTGGCTGACCCAGGGGAAGAAAAGTCCTCTGAGAGCCATGACTTGTTCATCTTGGTTCTTTTAGAGACACAGCGAGGGGACTCCAACCACAGTCTCCCTCGTTGCCACTCACTGGGCCACACACACCCCACTTGACTGGCATCGGTTGAGCTCCCTTTTGAAAAAGAAAAAGATGCTTTGCATGAAGCACTCTCAAAAATACGCGTGCCTTTCCCGTCCCCTGGCTGACCCAGGGGAAGAAAAGTCCTCTGAGAGCCATGACTTGTTCATCTTGGTTCTTTTAGAGACACAGCGAGGGGACTCCAACCACAGTCTCCCTCGTTTCCACTCACTGGGCCACACACACCCCACTTGACTGGCATCGGTTGAGCTCCCTTTTGAAAAAGAAAAAGATGCTTTGCATGAAGCACTCTCAAAAATACGCGTGCCTTTCCCGTCCCCTGGCTGACCCAGGGGAAGAAAAGTCCTCTGAGAGCCATGACTTGTTCATCTTGGTTCTTTTAGAGACACAGCGAGGGGACTCCAACCACAGTCTCCCTCGTTTCCACTCACTGGGCCACACACACCCCACTTGACTGGCATCGGTTGAGCTCCCTTTTGAAAAAGAAAAAGATGCTTTGCATGAAGCACTCTCAAAAATACGCGTGCCTTTCCCGTCCCCTGGCTGACCCAGGGGAAGAAAAGTCCTCTGAGAGCCATGACTTGTTCATCTTGGTTCTTTTAGAGACACAGCGAGGGGACTCCAACCACAGTCTCCCTCGTTTCCACTAACTGGGCCACACACACCCCACTTGACTAGCATCGGTTGAGCCCCCTTTTGAAAAAGAAAAAAGATGCTTTGCATGAAGCACTCTCAAAAATACGCGTGCCTTTCCCGTCCCCTGGCTGACCCAGGGGAAGAAAAGTCCTCTGAGAGCCATGATTTGTTCATTTTGGGTCTTTTAGAAACACAGCGAGGGGACTCCAACCACAGTCTCCTTCGTTGCCACTCACTGGGCCACACACACCCCACTTGACTGGCATCGGTTGAGCTCCCTTTTGAAAAAGAAAAAGATGCTTTGCATGAAGCACTCTCAAAAATACGCGTGCCTTTCCCGTCCCCTGGCTGACCCAGGGGAAGAAAAGTCCTCTGAGAGCCATGACTTGTTCATCTTGGTTCTTTTAGAGACACAGCGAGGGGACTCCAACCACAGTCTCCCTGGTTGCCACTCACTGGGCCACACACACCCCACTTGACTGGCATCGGTTGAGCTCCCTTTTGAAAAAGAAAAAGATGCTTTGCATGAAGCACTCTCAAAAATACGCGTGCCTTTCCCGTCCCCTGGCTGACCCAGGGGAAGAAAAGTCCTCTGAGAGCCATGACTTGTTCATCTTGGTTCTTTTAGAGACACAGCGAGGGGACTCCAACCACAGTCTCCCTCGTTGCCACTCACTGGGCCACACACACCCCACTTGACTGGCATCGGTTGAGCTCCCTTTTGAAAAAGAAAAAGATGCTTTGCATGAAGCACTCTCAAAAATACGCGTGCCTTTCCCGTCCCCTGGCTGACCCAGGGGAAGAAAAGTCCTCTGAGAGCCATGACTTGTTCATCTTGGTTCTTTTAGAGACACAGCGAGGGGACTCCAACCACAGTCTCCCTCGTTTCCACTCACTGGGCCACACACACCCCACTTGACTGGCATCGGTTGAGCTCCCTTTTGAAAAAGAAAAAGATGCTTTGCATGAAGCACTCTCAAAAATACGCGTGCCTTTCCCGTCCCCTGGCTGACCCAGGGGAAGAAAAGTCCTCTGAGAGCCATGACTTGTTCATCTTGGTTCTTTTAGAGACACAGCGAGGGGACTCCAACCACAGTCTCCCTCGTTTCCACTCACTGGGCCACACACACCCCACTTGACTGGCATCGGTTGAGCTCCCTTTTGAAAAAGAAAAAGATGCTTTGCATGAAGCACTCTCAAAAATACGCGTGCCTTTCCCGTCCCCTGGCTGACCCAGGGGAAGAAAAGTCCTCTGAGAGCCATGACTTGTTCATCTTGGTTCTTTTAGAGACACAGCGAGGGGACTCCAACCACAGTCTCCCTCGTTTCCACTAACTGGGCCACACACACCCCACTTGACTGGCATCGGTTGAGCCCCCTTTTGAAAAAGAAAAAGATGCTTTGCATGAAGCACTCTCAAAAATACGCGTGCCTTTCCCGTCCCCTGGCTGACCCAGGGGAAGAAAAGTCCTCTGAGAGCCATGATTTGTTCATTTTGGGTCTTTTAGAGACACAGCGAGGGGACTCCAACCACAGTCTCCCTCGTTTCCACTAACTGGGCCACACACACCCCACTTGACTGGCATCGGTTGAGCCCCCTTTTGAAAAAGAAAAAGATGCTTTGCATGAAGCACTCTCAAAAATACGCGTGCCTTTCCCGTCCCCTGGCTGACCCAGGGGAAGAAAAGTCCTCTGAGAGCCATGACTTGTTCATCTTGGTTCTTTTAGAGACACAGCGAGGGGACTCCAACCACAGTCTCCCTGGTTGCCACTCACTGGGCCACACACACCCCACTTGACTGGCATCGGTTGAGCTCCCTTTTGAAAAAGAAAAAGATGCTTTGCATGAAGCACTCTCAAAAATACGCGTGCCTTTCCCGTCCCCTGGCTGACCCAGGGGAAGAAAAGTCCTCTGAGAGCCATGATTTGTTCATTTTGGGTCTTTTAGAAACACAGCGAGGGGACTCCAACCACAGTCTCCTTCGTTGCCACTCACTGGGCCACACACACCCCACTTGACTGGCATCGGTTGAGCTCCCTTTTGAAAAAGAAAAAGATGCTTTGCATGAAGCACTCTCAAAAATACGCGTGCCTTTCCCGTCCCCTGGCTGACCCAGGGGAAGAAAAGTCCTCTGAGAGCCATGACTTGTTCATCTTGGTTCTTTTAGAGACACAGCGAGGGGACTCCAACCACAGTCTCCCTGGTTGCCACTCACTGGGCCACACACACCCCACTTGACTGGCATCGGTTGAGCTCCCTTTTGAAAAAGAAAAAGATGCTTTGCATGAAGCACTCTCAAAAATACGCGTGCCTTTCCCGTCCCCTGGCTGACCCAGGGGAAGAAAAGTCCTCTGAGAGCCATGACTTGTTCATCTTGGTTCTTTTAGAGACACAGCGAGGGGACTCCAACCACAGTCTCCCTCGTTGCCACTCACTGGGCCACACACACCCCACTTGACTGGCATCGGTTGAGCTCCCTTTTGAAAAAGAAAAAGATGCTTTGCATGAAGCACTCTCAAAAATACGCGTGCCTTTCCCGTCCCCTGGCTGACCCAGGGGAAGAAAAGTCCTCTGAGAGCCATGACTTGTTCATCTTGGTTCTTTTAGAGACACAGCGAGGGGACTCCAACCACAGTCTCCCTCGTTTCCACTCACTGGGCCACACACACCCCACTTGACTGGCATCGGTTGAGCTCCCTTTTGAAAAAGAAAAAGATGCTTTGCATGAAGCACTCTCAAAAATACGCGTGCCTTTCCCGTCCCCTGGCTGACCCAGGGGAAGAAAAGTCCTCTGAGAGCCATGACTTGTTCATCTTGGTTCTTTTAGAGACACAGCGAGGGGACTCCAACCACAGTCTCCCTCGTTTCCACTCACTGGGCCACACACACCCCACTTGACTGGCATCGGTTGAGCTCCCTTTTGAAAAAGAAAAAGATGCTTTGCATGAAGCACTCTCAAAAATACGCGTGCCTTTCCCGTCCCCTGGCTGACCCAGGGGAAGAAAAGTCCTCTGAGAGCCATGACTTGTTCATCTTGGTTCTTTTAGAGACACAGCGAGGGGACTCCAACCACAGTCTCCCTCGTTTCCACTAACTGGGCCACACACACCCCACTTGACTGGCATCGGTTGAGCCCCCTTTTGAAAAAGAAAAAGATGCTTTGCATGAAGCACTCTCAAAAATACGCGTGCCTTTCCCGTCCCCTGGCTGACCCAGGGGAAGAAAAGTCCTCTGAGAGCCATGATTTGTTCATTTTGGGTCTTTTAGAGACACAGCGAGGGGACTCCAACCACAGTCTCCCTCGTTTCCACTAACTGGGCCACACACACCCCACTTGACTGGCATCGGTTGAGCCCCCTTTTGAAAAAGAAAAAGATGCTTTGCATGAAGCACTCTCAAAAATACGCGTGCCTTTCCCGTCCCCTGGCTGACCCAGGGGAAGAAAAGTCCTCTGAGAGCCATGACTTGTTCATCTTGGTTCTTTTAGAGACACAGCGAGGGGACTCCAACCACAGTCTCCCTCGTTTCCACTCACTGGGCCACACACACCCCACTTGACTGGCATCGGTTGAGCTCCCTTTTGAAAAAGAAAAAGATGCTTTGCATGAAGCACTCTCAAAAATACGCGTGCCTTTCCCGTCCCCTGGCTGACCCAGGGGAAGAAAAGTCCTCTGAGAGCCATGACTTGTTCATCTTGGTTCTTTTAGAGACACAGCGAGGGGACTCCAACCACAGTCTCCCTCGTTTCCACTAACTGGGCCCCACACACCCCACTTGACTGGCATCGGTTGAGCCCCCTTTTGAAAAAGAAAAAGATGCTTTGCATGAAGCACTCTCAAAAATACGCGTGCCTTTCCCGTCCCCTGGCTGACCCAGGGGAAGAAAAGTCCTCTGAGAGCCATGATTTGTTCATTTTGGGTCTTTTAGAAACACAGCGAGGGGACTCCAACCACAGTCTCCTTCGTTGCCACTCACTGGGCCACACACACCCCACTTGACTGGCATCGGTTGAGCTCCCTTTTGAAAAAGAAAAAGATGCTTTGCATGAAGCACTCTCAAAAATACGCGTGCCTTTCCCGTCCCCTGGCTGACCCAGGGGAAGAAAAGTCCTCTGAGAGCCATGACTTGTTCATCTTGGTTCTTTTAGAGACACAGCGAGGGGACTCCAACCACAGTCTCCCTGGTTGCCACTCACTGGGCCACACACACCCCACTTGACTGGCATCGGTTGAGCTCCCTTTTGAAAAAGAAAAAGATGCTTTGCATGAAGCACTCTCAAAAATACGCGTGCCTTTCCCGTCCCCTGGCTGACCCAGGGGAAGAAAAGTCCTCTGAGAGCCATGACTTGTTCATCTTGGTTCTTTTAGAGACACAGCGAGGGGACTCCAACCACAGTCTCCCTCGTTTCCACTCACTGGGCCACACACACCCCACTTGACTGGCATCGGTTGAGCTCCCTTTTGAAAAAGAAAAAGATGCTTTGCATGAAGCACTCTCAAAAATACGCGTGCCTTTCCCGTCCCCTGGCTGACCCAGGGGAAGAAAAGTCCTCTGAGAGCCATGACTTGTTCATCTTGGTTCTTTTAGAGACACAGCGAGGGGACTCCAACCACAGTCTCCCTCGTTTCCACTCACTGGGCCACACACACCCCACTTGACTGGCATCGGTTGAGCTCCCTTTTGAAAAAGAAAAAGATGCTTTGCATGAAGCACTCTCAAAAATACGCGTGCCTTTCCCGTCCCCTGGCTGACCCAGGGGAAGAAAAGTCCTCTGAGAGCCATGACTTGTTCATCTTGGTTCTTTTAGAGACACAGCGAGGGGACTCCAACCACAGTCTCCCTCGTTTCCACTAACTGGGCCACACACACCCCACTTGACTGGCATCGGTTGAGCCCCCTTTTGAAAAAGAAAAAGATGCTTTGCATGAAACACTCTCAAAAATACGCGTGCCTTTCCCGTCCCCTGGCTGACCCAGGGGAAGAAAAGTCCTCTGAGAGCCATGATTTGTTCATTTTGGGTCTTTTAGAAACACAGCGAGGGGACTCCAACCACAGTCTCCTTCGTTGCCACTCACTGGGCCACACACACCCCACTTGACTGGCATCGGTTGAGCTCCCTTTTGAAAAAGAAAAAGATGCTTTGCATGAAGCACTCTCAAAAATACGCGTGCCTTTCCCGTCCCCTGGCTGACCCAGGGGAAGAAAAGTCCTCTGAGAGCCATGACTTGTTCATCTTGGTTCTTTTAGAGACACAGCGAGGGGACTCCAACCACAGTCTCCCTGGTTGCCACTCACTGGGCCACACACACCCCACTTGACTGGCATCGGTTGAGCTCCCTTTTGAAAAAGAAAAAGATGCTTTGCATGAAGCACTCTCAAAAATACGCGTGCCTTTCCCGTCCCCTGGCTGACCCAGGGGAAGAAAAGTCCTCTGAGAGCCATGACTTGTTCATCTTGGTTCTTTTAGAGACACAGCGAGGGGACTCCAACCACAGTCTCCCTGGTTGCCACTCACTGGGCCACACACACCCCACTTGACTGGCATCGGTTGAGCTCCCTTTTGAAAAAGAAAAAGATGCTTTGCATGAAGCACTCTCAAAAATACGCGTGCCTTTCCCGTCCCCTGGCTGACCCAGGGGAAGAAAAGTCCTCTGAGAGCCATGACTTGTTCATCTTGGTTCTTTTAGAGACACAGCGAGGGGACTCCAACCACAGTCTCCCTCGTTTCCACTCACTGGGCCACACACACCCCACTTGACTGGCATCGGTTGAGCTCCCTTTTGAAAAAGAAAAAGATGCTTTGCATGAAGCACTCTCAAAAATACGCGTGCCTTTCCCGTCCCCTGGCTGACCCAGGGGAAGAAAAGTCCTCTGAGAGCCATGACTTGTTCATCTTGGTTCTTTTAGAGACACAGCGAGGGGACTCCAACCACAGTCTCCCTCGTTTCCACTCACTGGGCCACACACACCCCACTTGACTGGCATCGGTTGAGCTCCCTTTTGAAAAAGAAAAAGATGCTTTGCATGAAGCACTCTCAAAAATACGCGTGCCTTTCCCGTCCCCTGGCTGACCCAGGGGAAGAAAAGTCCTCTGAGAGCCATGACTTGTTCATCTTGGTTCTTTTAGAGACACAGCGAGGGGACTCCAACCACAGTCTCCCTCGTTTCCACTAACTGGGCCACACACACCCCACTTGACTGGCATCGGTTGAGCCCCCTTTTGAAAAAGAAAAAGATGCTTTGCATGAAGCACTCTCAAAAATACGCGTGCCTTTCCCGTCCCCTGGCTGACCCAGGGGAAGAAAAGTCCTCTGAGAGCCATGATTTGTTCATTTTGGGTCTTTTAGAGACACAGCGAGGGGACTCCAACCACAGTCTCCCTCGTTTCCACTAACTGGGCCACACACACCCCACTTGACTGGCATCGGTTGAGCCCCCTTTTGAAAAAGAAAAAGATGCTTTGCATGAAGCACTCTCAAAAATACGCGTGCCTTTCCCGTCCCCTGGCTGACCCAGGGGAAGAAAAGTCCTCTGAGAGCCATGACTTGTTCATCTTGGTTCTTTTAGAGACACAGCGAGGGGACTCCAACCACAGTCTCCCTCGTTTCCACTCACTGGGCCACACACACACCACTTGACTGGCATCGGTTGAGCTCCCTTTTGAAAAAGAAAAAGATGCTTTGCATGAAGCACTCTCAAAAATACGCGTGCCTTTCCCGTCCCCTGGCTGACCCAGGGGAAGAAAAGTCCTCTGAGAGCCATGACTTGTTCATCTTGGTTCTTTTAGAGACACAGCGAGGGGACTCCAACCACAGTCTCCCTGGTTGCCACTCACTGGGCCACACACACCCCACTTGACTGGCATCGGTTGAGCTCCCTTTTGAAAAAGAAAAAGATGCTTTGCATGAAGCACTCTCAAAAATACGCGTGCCTTTCCCGTCCCCTGGCTGACCCAGGGGAAGAAAAGTCCTCTGAGAGCCATGACTTGTTCATCTTGGTTCTTTTAGAGACACAGCGAGGGGACTCCAACCACAGTCTCCCTGGTTGCCACTCACTGGGCCACACACACCCCACTTGACTGGCATCGGTTGAGCTCCCTTTTGAAAAAGAAAAAGATGCTTTGCATGAAGCACTCTCAAAAATACGCGTGCCTTTCCCGTCCCCTGGCTGACCCAGGGGAAGAAAAGTCCTCTGAGAGCCATGACTTGTTCATCTTGGTTCTTTTAGAGACACAGCGAGGGGACTCCAACCACAGTCTCCCTCGTTTCCACTCACTGGGCCACACACACCCCACTTGACTGGCATCGGTTGAGCTCCCTTTTGAAAAAGAAAAAGATGCTTTGCATGAAGCACTCTCAAAAATACGCGTGCCTTTCCCGTCCCCTGGCTGACCCAGGGGAAGAAAAGTCCTCTGAGAGCCATGACTTGTTCATCTTGGTTCTTTTAGAGACACAGCGAGGGGACTCCAACCACAGTCTCCCTCGTTTCCACTCACTGGGCCACACACACCCCACTTGACTGGCATCGGTTGAGCTCCCTTTTGAAAAAGAAAAAGATGCTTTGCATGAAGCACTCTCAAAAATACGCGTGCCTTTCCCGTCCCCTGGCTGACCCAGGGGAAGAAAAGTCCTCTGAGAGCCATGACTTGTTCATCTTGGTTCTTTTAGAGACACAGCGAGGGGACTCCAACCACAGTCTCCCTCGTTTCCACTAACTGGGCCACACACACCCCACTTGACTGGCATCGGTTGAGCCCCCTTTTGAAAAAGAAAAAGATGCTTTGCATGAAGCACTCTCAAAAATACGCGTGCCTTTCCCGTCCCCTGGCTGACCCAGGGGAAGAAAAGTCCTCTGAGAGCCATGATTTGTTCATTTTGGGTCTTTTAGAGACACAGCGAGGGGACTCCAACCACAGTCTCCCTCGTTTCCACTAACTGGGCCACACACACCCCACTTGACTGGCATCGGTTGAGCCCCCTTTTGAAAAAGAAAAAGATGCTTTGCATGAAGCACTCTCAAAAATACGCGTGCCTTTCCCGTCCCCTGGCTGACCCAGGGGAAGAAAAGTCCTCTGAGAGCCATGACTTGTTCATCTTGGTTCTTTTAGAGACACAGCGAGGGGACTCCAACCACAGTCTCCCTCGTTTCCACTCACTGGGCCACACACACACCACTTGACTGGCATCGGTTGAGCTCCCTTTTGAAAAAGAAAAAGATGCTTTGCATGAAGCACTCTCAAAAATACGCGTGCCTTTCCCGTCCCCTGGCTGACCCAGGGGAAGAAAAGTCCTCTGAGAGCCATGACTTGTTCATCTTGGTTCTTTTAGAGACACAGCGAGGGGACTCCAACCACAGTCTCCCTCGTTTCCACTAACTGGGCCACACACACCCCACTTGACTGGCATCGGTTGAGCCCCCTTTTGAAAAAGAAAAAGATGCTTTGCATGAAGCACTCTCAAAAATACGCGTGCCTTTCCCGTCCCCTGGCTGACCCAGGGGAAGAAAAGTCCTCTGAGAGCCATGATTTGTTCATTTTGGGTCTTTTAGAAACACAGCGAGGGGACTCCAACCACAGTCTCCTTCGTTGCCACTCACTGGGCCACACACACCCCACTTGACTGGCATCGGTTGAGCTCCCTTTTGAAAAAGAAAAAGATGCTTTGCATGAAGCACTCTCAAAAATACGCGTGCCTTTCCCGTCCCCTGGCTGACCCAGGGGAAGAAAAGTCCTCTGAGAGCCATGACTTGTTCATCTTGGTTCTTTTAGAGACACAGCGAGGGGACTCCAACCACAGTCTCCCTGGTTGCCACTCACTGGGCCACACACACCCCACTTGACTGGCATCGGTTGAGCTCCCTTTTGAAAAAGAAAAAGATGCTTTGCATGAAGCACTCTCAAAAATACGCGTGCCTTTCCCGTCCCCTGGCTGACCCAGGGGAAGAAAAGTCCTCTGAGAGCCATGACTTGTTCATCTTGGTTCTTTTAGAGACACAGCGAGGGGACTCCAACCACAGTCTCCCTCGTTGCCACTCACTGGGCCACACACACCCCACTTGACTGGCATCGGTTGAGCTCCCTTTTGAAAAAGAAAAAGATGCTTTGCATGAAGCACTCTCAAAAATACGCGTGCCTTTCCCGTCCCCTGGCTGACCCAGGGGAAGAAAAGTCCTCTGAGAGCCATGACTTGTTCATCTTGGTTCTTTTAGAGACACAGCGAGGGGACTCCAACCACAGTCTCCCTCGTTTCCACTCACTGGGCCTCACACACCCCACTTGACTGGCATCGGTTGAGCTCCCTTTTGAAAAAGAAAAAGATGCTTTGCATGAAGCACTCTCAAAAATACGCGTGCCTTTCCCGTCCCCTGGCTGACCCAGGGGAAGAAAAGTCCTCTGAGAGCCATGACTTGTTCATCTTGGTTCTTTTAGAGACACAGCGAGGGGACTCCAACCACAGTCTCCCTCGTTTCCACTCACTGGGCCACACACACCCCACTTGACTGGCATCGGTTGAGCTCCCTTTTGAAAAAGAAAAAGATGCTTTGCATGAAGCACTCTCAAAAATACGCGTGCCTTTCCCGTCCCCTGGCTGACCCAGGGGAAGAAAAGTCCTCTGAGAGCCATGACTTGTTCATCTTGGTTCTTTTAGAGACACAGCGAGGGGACTCCAACCACAGTCTCCCTCGTTTCCACTAACTGGGCCACACACACCCCACTTGACTGGCATCGGTTGAGCCCCCTTTTGAAAAAGAAAAAGATGCTTTGCATGAAGCACTCTCAAAAATACGCGTGCCTTTCCCGTCCCCTGGCTGACCCAGGGGAAGAAAAGTCCTCTGAGAGCCATGATTTGTTCATTTTGGGTCTTTTAGAAACACAGCGAGGGGACTCCAACCACAGTCTCCTTCGTTGCCACTCACTGGGCCACACACACCCCACTTGACTGGCATCGGTTGAGCTCCCTTTTGAAAAAGAAAAAGATGCTTTGCATGAAGCACTCTCAAAAATACGCGTGCCTTTCCCGTCCCCTGGCTGACCCAGGGGAAGAAAAGTCCTCTGAGAGCCATGACTTGTTCATCTTGGTTCTTTTAGAGACACAGCGAGGGGACTCCAACCACAGTCTCCCTCGTTGCCACTCACTGGGCCACACACACCCCACTTGACTGGCATCGGTTGAGCTCCCTTTTGAAAAAGAAAAAGATGCTTTGCATGAAGCACTCTCAAAAATACGCGTGCCTTTCCCGTCCCCTGGCTGACCCAGGGGAAGAAAAGTCCTCTGAGAGCCATGACTTGTTCATCTTGGTTCTTTTAGAGACACAGCGAGGGGACTCCAACCACAGTCTCCCTCGTTTCCACTCACTGGGCCACACACACCCCACTTGACTGGCATCGGTTGAGCTCCCTTTTGAAAAAGAAAAAGATGCTTTGCATGAAGCACTCTCAAAAATACGCGTGCCTTTCCCGTCCCCTGGCTGACCCAGGGGAAGAAAAGTCCTCTGAGAGCCATGACTTGTTCATCTTGGTTCTTTTAGAGACACAGCGAGGGGACTCCAACCACAGTCTCCCTGGTTGCCACTCACTGGGCCACACACACCCCACTTGACTGGCATCGGTTGAGCTCCCTTTTGAAAAAGAAAAAGATGCTTTGCATGAAGCACTCTCAAAAATACGCGTGCCTTTCCCGTCCCCTGGCTGACCCAGGGGAAGAAAAGTCCTCTGAGAGCCATGTCCACATTGTCAGTGGACAGACACGTGTGCTTATCTGCCAGCAGACCCACAGCAGCACTGAAGACAGGTTCCGAGAGAACGCTGGCTGCAGGACACGACAAGATCCCCAAGACGTACGTGGCGAGCTCACGCAATTTATCAAGATTGGAAGCCAAGAATGAGCAGGGCTCAAGTTGCACATTAATGGAATCGATGTTTCCTTGCATATACTCATATATCTGTGTGTCCTCCTCTTTTTCCTTGTCCAGCTCTTTTGTTTTCGCATGAGTATATGTCCTTGTCACTTTCCCATGTGTTGTGAGTTGTTTGTGACCTTTTGGACACCTTTGAGGGTGTTTTCTAGGTGTTTTTCTGTGTTTGTGATTGCCTGCCATTGTTTCCTATGCAGTTCGAGTTCGGTTCGTCGAACGTTCGACGAACCGAACTCGAACGGGAGGTCCGTTCGGCGAACCAACCTCGAGCCGAACCGCGACCGGTTCGCTCATCTCTAGTGGCAACCCTCCTTTCTACTTAGTTATCCATACGGCTTGGTTTTTCTTTTATATGAGTCCAACATACCAGGCTATGTTACCTGCTGATCGGGCAGCATGTATCAGCTAGCAATTTAAGATTACAGAACCTGTGCATTTGATTTGTTTAATCAAACATTTGTCTTCTCAAGCTCATAAAAATCCTACCTTGACTTTTTTCAAGCTCTATGGCTATGCCATGTTATTAAATACAAAATCAGAAGTATAGAAGAAAGGGTATTTCAGATTGGAAACACCTAAATACTGCTATTTGAAACAAGATAAAAACTTAAGTACTTCCAGGTATTAGTTTGTTTTCTTTTGGTGGAAAATTTAGTACTGTTTAAATAAGATAATCTTGTCCACCTTCAACATAAATGCATGTTAGACCTCTTTCACTCGTTCGTGAAAAGCCACGCACGTTTTTCACGAACGTGTCAGAGGTGCGTTTTGCCCTCCGTGAGCCGTGTTTATGGGCTACGTGTGTTCTCCATGTGTTATCCGTGATAACACACGGAGAACGGGAACTTTCTACTCACCTGTCCCTGGCGTCGCTGTCCGTGGTGCTGATCTACGGTCTCCGGTCCTGCCGACTCCCCGCTGCTGCAGCTTCCGGCCGCAGTGAAGTTAATATTCAATTAGCATATTGAGCGGCGGTCAGCAGCAAGTGACAGCAGTGGCAGAGACAGGAAGGCTGGAGAAGGTGAGTAAAGGTTTTTTTTTTTCTCAAAGACATATGTCTTCTCTCTGGTGCGTGTCACACGGAACATATCCGTGTGGTCCATTTGCATTACGTGTGACACATTTGCGTTCCGTGTGACACCCGTGAGGCCGGAGAGAAAACGGACATGTCGGCATGAGAAACATACGGACACACGTAAGTTCGGAATGAACACACGTTTCGTGTGCAAATATTTACGTGTGTCCAAAACCATAGGAATACCTAGGTCTAAGTGTGTACGTGTCTCCGGTACGTGAGAAAACTGCCAAACACGTACCGGAGGCACGTACGTGTGAAAGAGGCCTTATTGTGAGATTACACATCCTTAGCAAAAAAAAAAAATTAATTAGAGATGAATAGATATTTTGAAATTTGAATTCATGAAACCGAAATCTTTAGGGATTTCGACTCTAACCTGATCCTCCTTTATTGATCTGCTCATCTCTATTATTATTCTTTAAAGCATCTGGTTTTCAATCCTTTAACACAGACCTCCATATATCGCTGAAAAGACAATATTCAATGAAAACACGTTGGTACTACATCAGAGAGATTGGAATCTTGTTGCCTACTGATGCATTACTGAAGACAATTATTAATGTATTTTTTTCTCTGTCACTGCATATGCATATTATATGGATTCTGCTGTTGATTTTATTGTTGATTTGCTGTGGATTTGACTTTAGGCATTGCAAAGGCTTAAAGGGGTGTTGGGTTTTGCCGATTCTGTTTCTTCAGTACTTATAACTGAATGGTACATTGTGCCATTCAAATGTAATTTTCATCAGAATATATACTTTATGGTTATATCCATTGACGGCTGCAAATAGTTTGTATTGGACCGTATATTATTATTATTATTATTACTATTATATATTAATATAGGGCCATTTATTCCATGGAGGAGAAAAGGCGATCTTGTGAGGATTGGAGGTGACATGTAGCTAAGTATGTCACAGATGTATGGAGGAGATAGGTTGTGGATGGCTTTGTATGTCATGGTTAGGGTTTTCAACTGGAGTTGTTGGGCAATAGAGAGCCAGTGAAGAGATTGGCAGAGAGGAGAGGTCAGGGAGCAGTAGGGCACAGGTGAATTAGTCGTGCACCCCAGTTTAGGATAGATTGTAAAGGTGCGAGAGTGTTAGAGGGGAGGCCACAGAGCAGGAAGGTGTAGTAGTTCAGGCAGAAGATAATGAGATTATGTCCTAATATTTTTGCAGATTCTTGGTTAAGAAATGCAAAAATCTAGGAAATATTTGTGAGTTGGAGTCAACAGGAGGTGAAAAGGGCTTGGATGTGTGGCTTGATGGAGAGGATAACCCCCAGGCAGCGAGCATGTGGCCTGGGGAGAGTGAGCAGCTATTGACTTGATTGATAGGTTCAGAGAGGTAGATCTGCATATCAGTGTAGAGATGATACTGAAACCCATGGGACTCTATGAGCTGTCCCAGGTCAAAGGTGTAAATGGAGAAGAGCAGGGGTCCAAGAACTGAACCTTGAGGGACTCGAACAAATGGGGTGAGATGAGACAGTGGTGTGAGAGTATGAGACACTGAGAGTTTGGTAAGTTAGATATGAAGAGATCCAAGATATAGCAAAGTCAGTGATGCCCAGAGGTGAGAGAACCTGTAGTAGAAGAGGATGGGTTACTCTGTCAAAGGCAGTGAACAAGTCCAGGGGAAGGAGGACAGAGTTGTGTTGTTTGGTTTCGGCGGTTAGTAGGTCATTAGTGACTTTAGTTAGGGCAATTCAGGGGAATGATGTGCTCCGAAGACAAATTGTAGTGGGTTAAAGAGGGAGCAAGTGGAGAGGTGGGAGGACAGTTCAACATGAACACACTGTTTTAGTAGTTTGATTCATAGGGGAGCAGTGAGGCAATAGCTAGACACAGATGATGGATCAAGGGAGCATTTTTTTGAGGATGGGTATGATCGAAGTATATTTAATGCATGATGGGAATATACCAGTTGTTACTGATAGGTTGAAAAGATGGGTTAGGATCGGAACAAAGACTGTGGTATGGGTTGGGAATGAGGTGGGACAGGAGCATGTCCAGTGCACAGGTTGTGAGGTGGGATATGGAGTGTAGAGAGAAAAGATGATTTTCTGTCATGGTGAAGAAGCTGGATTTGGTGGAAGAGGGCTGAGTAGTTATGAGGAGGGGCTGTGTGGATTGTTGGCCAAAGCTTACTCTGATGTTGTCAGTCTTCTGATTGAAGAAAGAGTCAAAGTCTTCAGCTGAGAAGAGGGAGGTGGTGCTGGGGGATGGAGGAGAGAGTTGAAAGTCTTGAACAGTTGTATAGGGTTGATAGGGAGGATAAGAGAGATAAGTATTAGGATTGTTTTGCAGTGGTGAGTGTGGACTTGAAATTGGTTTGTATGTGATGAAGTGCTCAATGGAATGAGACCTCTCCCATCTCTGCTCAGCATTTGTGGAAGCCCATCTCAGTTCTTTAGGCTGGCATTCCAAGGTTGCCTGTTGATTGTGCGGGTTTTGGTATGCGGGAGGGGGGTGGCCGATTTGAGAGCTGCAGAGATTGTATGCATTATATAATGTGGCTGCAGCATCTGCATTATGTAAGGAAGAAGGGACTGAGAAAGTAAGTATAAATCAAGGTGTTTGAGATTTCTGCGAGGGTGTCTATTTTGTGGCATGTGAGTTGTGTGTCTTATCACCTATAGTATTAAAGCTGCCATTAAAGTCCTAATAGCATTGTGTTCAGTGGTTCATTTGCGCTGCCTGCAGTTCCCTGAACTTCTGGATGTGCTTGTCATGTGACCACAAACATTTCAACGCATTTCAACACGTGTTCTGGAAGTTCCTGTAGGGGAATCACCGATACGTGCAATGTGCCACTCACACCCCTTACAAAGAGCATTGGTCACCTATAGCCAGACAATATATGCTACACACACCCTTTACTATGAGCATAAGCTATTATTGGTTGCATCTCACTATGTTCAAGATGTTGTTTACATCCCTCACAATGAGCCAAGATTCCCATTGGTCCAAAAGTAGCTTATATGGACAGCGTACCCCCAACCTGATATTCCCCAGAAGAAGCTGGGCACAATGCTCTTTGGGTTGGAGGAGCAATCTGCCTGAGACCCCACACACTGTGTGTGTCGCCAGGGGATAAGGGGATACTCAGAACCGGGCCAAGGGGTCACTTCTGGAAAGGGGATCATGGTGTCGTGACCCGGTCTGTGATCCCTGGTTCCACAATAAAAAAGGAGGGTTATGTACGTGACGCCACCCGTGGAATGTGATCAGAGAAGACCACCACTGCTGCAGAACCTCTGGGGGTGATGGATGGAAGATTGAGATGGGACGGCTCCCCACGGGTAGAGCCTTCTCCCCAGGGCAGTGTGATAGTCTATGGGGGGGAGTGCAAGACACAAGCACAATAAACAAGCAGACTCACGGTTTTGCAGTTCCTTAGCCTTTACTGAAGATAGCATTCAGCAGATTACTGTCCACGGAGTCTGTGCAGGGTTCAGGGTTTCTCCCACCCAGCCGGGCCGTTTTGGTTCCCTTTTCTGCACTGTGCATGTGTGGCCCTGCTGCTGTGTAAACTAGGCAGCCGGCCCTGTTCTCCTCCCGGGTACCGACCTGACAGGCAACTCGAGTCCTTACTTGTATGTTCCTGAACTCTGCTGTGTTGCTGCGTCTGTGGTACAGATGAAGAATGTGGAATCTTCACTTCTCTGGTGTTAGCTATGCGGTGTGTAATCTGCACAGCCTTGGATCTGGCATCCGTTCTGTGCACTCCACTGGGGTGAGTTCAGCAATACTCTTTCTCCCAAGTATGTTTCTCTGTTTAATCTGTCTCCTTTCCTCAGACCCTTGGCTTCGGCCTGGAATTGGTCAGCGGACCCTGTGGTGAGCTTGAACCAGCTCCAACCTACAGATCCTTCTTCCTCAGTCCTCTCTGGAACTGAACTGCACTGAATGAACTGACCACTTCCTCTCCACACCAGAATATATAGGGAAGCAGCTTGGTCTCCCCCTTCTGGCCTGGAGGTGCTAGTGTTGTGTGGGGATTTAACCCTTTGTGTTGTTTCTGTGGCATATGAACCCTGGGGTGCTACACTGTGCACCTTCTAAAAAGGTATTCAATTGTATTTATACATGGCACTTCAGCATGGAGGGTGTATTTAAAGCCTAGGGAAGGTTATTCCATCCATTTGACTTTGTAATATCTAATAGTTGGGGTTTTTTTTTACTACATTTGCACTCTATCTTCTTTTTTACTATTATTTACTTCAGATATTTACCAGACACTGAATTTTATGAATTTTGATCTGTATATATATATATATATATATATATATATATATATATATATATTTAGGCATGTATGCACTTCTTTTATTGCTGAGTTACCATGTAACCATGTATGCATTGATCTTCTTGTCATTGGATATGTGCTTGCTACTGTTGATTGATATATTCGCTATTTAATTGCCTCACGTGTGAAATACCTCTTAACCTCCTGGTTTTCCAGGCTACCCATATCTTCCCTCATAACAGTTTTTTTCCCCTGTTCTTTAATTTCTGTTTTTTAACTAATAAAGTATTTAGTTCAACATTATTTTTACAAGAATCTCTTTTTAACCCTCGAGATACATTACTTCTCATGGGTTTTGGTTACTATTCAGTTTAAGTGTCATGCACCTTTGATCATTTTTTGGACTTGAAATTAAGTTTGAAAGTTGTCTCTTATCTGCTGGATAGGGGAAAACGTTCTGATCACTGTGGTCCACAGGTGGACATATCATTGGTGCAACCTGTGATACACAGGGGCCCTAGAGGTAAGGGGGCCCATTGCTTCCTCCAAATCAAGGGAAATTTTGCATTTGGATAAGCTCTTGGACTGAAAAGGGCCTATATATTGTTCTTGCACAGAAGCCCTTTGCTGTCTTCGCCAGTGCTGTGGTTGGATTGCCATTGCACATTGCGATTCGGCAAATGGAGGCTCTGAAGAGCTCTGGCTGAATAAAGTGAAGGTTGATCACGCCAACTGCCGCTCCATTCATTCTAATGGGACTGCTAAATACCAGCTATTGTTCCTATTATCAAATGGAGTGGTAGCACATATGATTGACCACTGCCTTATTCAGCCGAAGCTCTTGATAGCCCCAGTTCTTGAGATAGCTGCGGGCCATGGTGGTCGGAAACCCAAGGATCGGAAAGGTAATTGTTATTCTGTGATGAGCGGATACTGTCTTAACTTTAGACTACCCCTTTAAATACACTGTGAAAATCTACCAAAAAAATTGACAACCTGCTGATTTTCATGTGGAAAAATCAATCTTTTTTTTAAAAAGCAGCCACTGGTTATATAATCTTTCCTAAGAACACCCCTGCTAGCTTCATTATTTGTTTCTTAAGTAAACATAAATATTTGTAAATGAGGTTTGGGAAATGAGCAATTCCCATTCAGACCTGTATATAAGTCACAACAAAGTTGAAAGCAGCCATCATCATTTGAGTTGTACTTGTTAATGTGTGTACTGAGTAACTCTGTTTGTTTGTAGGTCCTTAATAGAAGTGTGCCTAATGTTGACTTTCTGAATCTAATATTGTTTGAATTTTCTATCATGAGTTTAAGCCATGTTACCAGAGTGCTTTCTCTCTCTCTGATGTTTGCCCATTCATTACCTTTTAAATGTCTTGAAGCCGTAAACAGTTAAACGACATTTTATACCATTGTTCCAGACGACACAATTATAGTTTCAGAGTCCATTCATCCTTTTTGCTGACTATAAGGGAAGAAGTTTATAACTCTATTGTTACATTGTATTCGGCCACAAGAGTAAAAGGCAAAGCGATTTCAGTTGGCAAGCAAAGAAAATTGTAGATCTCCTATCATTTGCTTGTTTTTAAAAATAAATTTAAAATATTTTAATTGTTCTAACATAGTTTCTAGGAAAAAATGTGGATGTAGGGGTTCAGCCTCTTTGGATTGAAAAATGTAATGCAAAATGGGGTCATAAAAATGCACAAATGATCATTCTCATAAAAAAAAAAAACAAAGTTGTTGTCTGTGTTAAAATAAAACAAAATTCATGCTTTCTAATTTATAGGTTTTGCAGGATTTAATAAAATAAAGCTGTCACACTGCCTATGGGTGGTGCTGTTTAGTGGAAAAATATTACCCTTTGGCTAAAAATATCTATAACACATTTTTTGTCCCAATTTGCCAGGGAATATTGGGGATGCAGTAGTTTTATCGACATAGAATCGAAACCCTGCAATCCTCATCTAATGATCCACATTTTATGATAATTTCATTACTGGCAATAACTAAATTTTGAGGGGGTTTTTTGTGTACAAAAATTAGAGCTTTTCCTAAAAGCTGAAAAAATAAAGTGTAAGCAATGCTATTTTAATTCTCCCACATTAAACTGATGTACTCTTTCAAAAATTTGTTCTCATCCACTGCCATTGAGGCATTTTTACCTATTGCATATTTGTAAGCATGAGTTTGACATGTCATCTGACACTACACAATACACTGTATATATATATATATATATATATATATATATATATATATATATATATATATATATATATATATATATATATATATATATTTATATATATATATATATATACACAGTACAGACGAAAAGTTGACTCTAAAAATTGTAGATTCACATTGAAAGCATCAAATCTATGAATTAACACATGTGGAATGAAATACTTAAAGTGTGAAACAACTGAAAATATGTCTTATATTCTAGGTTCTTCAAAGTAGCCACCTTTTGCTTTGATTACTGCTTTGCATACTCTTGGCATTCTCTTGATGAGCTTCAAGAGGTAGTCACCGGAAATGGTCTTCCAACAGTCTTGAAGGAGTTCCCAGAGATGCTTAGCACTTGTTGGCCCTTTTGCCTTCAATCTGCGGTCCAGCTCACCCCAAACCATCTCGATTGGGTTCTGGTCTCATGACTGTGGAGGCCAGGTCATCTGACGTAGCACCCCATCACTCTCCTTCTTAGTCAAATAGCCCTTACATAGCCTGGATGTGTGTTTGGGGTCATTGTCCTGTTGAAAAATAAATGATGGTCCAAATAAACGCAAACCGGATGAAATAGCATGCCTCTGCAAGATGCTGTGGTAGCCATGCTGGTTCTGTATGCCTTCACTTTGGAATAAATCCCCAACAGTGTCACTAGCAAAGCACCCCCACACCATCACACCTCCTCCATGCTTCACGGTGGGAACCAGGCATGTAGAGTCCATCCGTTCACCTTTTCTACAAAGACATGGTGGTTGGATCCAAAGATCTCAAATGTGGTCTCATCAGATCAAAGCACAGATTTCCACTGGTCTAATGCCCATTCCTTGTGTTCTTTAGCCCAAACAAGTCTCTTCTGATTGTTGCCTGTCCTTAGCAGTGGTTTCCTAGCAGCTATTTTTACCATGAAGGCCTGCTGCACAAAGTCTCCTCTTAACAGTTGTTATAGAGATGAGAAGGTGTGTCCAAACGTTTGGTCTGTACTGTATATATATATTAGATTTGTTTATTTTACTTTATTAATTTTTTTTATTTTTTTGCATTAACCCCTTTACAATGGCCGTATGGATTAAAACGGCGGTAGCAAAAGGTACTTATTCCAATCTGCCATTTTAAAACAGCAGTCAGAAAACAGTGAATAGCGCCCCCGAGCGTCGGAAAATCTCCGGGATTTCAGCTACCGGGGGTAGCTGAGACCCTGGTGATCACAATTCGGGCCGTATACAATGTATACCAATGATCACGGTACAGTAAATGACAACGCTGGTAAAAAATTATTTATCTCCCACCTGGAGTGATCAAACATTTCAAATGAGAGATAAATCTCTTCCACGGGTCCCCTCCGGTCCAAACTGCCCCCCGACCCACAACCCCCTCACGATCTTGCAAGATGGCTGCGCACACAACCAGCTCCTGTCGCATTCATCCTCCTCTCATTTCTGTCAAATGTGACATGTCACATGTGACAGAAAAGTCATCCCCAGGTCCTGCAAGGTCACCCACCATCACCCTCTGTTACCCCCCAGTCTTCCCTAGTACCTACTGTTGTTTCAGTCCCCACGAGCCCTCGTCCTCCTTCTGAAAAGATGGTAGCCACATGCGCAGACAGCGGCTGTCAGCCGGCTCATTGCAAGCAGGGATGCTGGGTTTTCTGCAGCTCATACTGCTATACTGTGGGAGTGTGAGTGCAGTAATTTGCAGCCACACTCTTTACATGGAGGGTCTGCTGTTCCAGAAAATGAGGAATACAATCTCTGAGCATGCCCCTCATATTCTGGAATGAGGTTACTGCAGGTCACTCTACCATCAGTTGTACCGGGGCAGAGTGAGTGCAGTATTCTCAGATCATTGCAGCCACAATGCTCATATAGAGAGCTTGCTCTTCCAGAAAATGAGGGATATGTTCTCTGAGCATGCCCTCATATTCTGGAAGGTCCACAATTGTCGTAGGACCTCTAAAATGGATTACGGTGAACCATTTTTTTTGGGGGGGGGGGTTCAATAAATTGGTGAAAGAGGGAATGTTTTGGGGAGCGTTTTTTCAAATAATTTTTTTTGTCGTTTTTATTTTTTTTATTACTGACTGGGTTAGTGATGTCGGGTAACTGTTTAGATGCCCTGACTTTACTAACCTCTGGGTTTGAGGCCAGTTGACATTACACAGCTGGTGTCAACCCCATATATTACCCCATTTGCCACCGCTCTAGGGCAGTGGGATGAGCCAGGGCAAAGTGCCAAGGTTGGCACATCTAATGGATACGCCACTTCTGGGGTGGCAGCAGCCTGCTATGTTTAGGCTGGGAAGGGCCAAATAACCATGGACCTTCCCACACTGAGAATACCGACCCCAGCTGTCTTCTTTACCTTGGCTAGTAATCCAATTTGGGGGAACCACACGTTTTTTTTAATTATTTATAAATAATTAAAAAAAACAGCGTGGGGTGACCTCCAGATTGGATTACCAGCCAAGGCAGCCATCTGCTTTACCCTAGTTGGCTGTCAAAAATGGGGGGACCCTACGTCTTTTTTTTTTAATTATTTATTTTTTGGCTAAATACAAGGTTAAGCACCCTTTAGTGCCACATGAAAGTCACTAAAAAGTGCAAGCTTAGAATATGCAGGGGGTAGGACATTATATATGTGTTTTATTTCTATTTTTCCATCCATCCTATGTTTTGAGGCTGTGTTCCTATGATCAGGGTTTGCAGTGTTTTGGATGCAGAGTGTTTTTGCAGCGTCCAAAATGCTGCGTTGTGCAGTACAAGCGTAGTGGAAGGATTTTTCTCTGCAGCATAAGCTGACCTGAGGTGTGACTTCCTGAGCCACAGCATGTAAATTTATGCTTCAGAGACGAGGATATTCTCCGCGGGGAGAATACAGGTAAAGTCCACAGTGACCTTAACCCGGATCATGGGCAGGGGCAGCTGCGTTCTCCCATGTACAACACACACATCTCTGCAGGATAGTTGCACTTGCATCCTAGATGCGGTGTCACCGGATCGTGGGCACATAGCCTAAAAGTGAGAAATTTGCTGCCACAGCAACATTTTTGTGAAATACCTGTGATTCATAATGCTCACTATACCCCCTGAATAAAATCAAAGAGGGGGTCTAGTTTCCAAAAGGGAGTCACCTATGGGGGTTTCTGGTGTATAGGGGCCTTGCTAATGCGACATGGTGCCTACAATTTATTTCAACTTTTCCAAAATTCAAATGGTGCTCCTTCCATTCCAAGCCCTTCAATTTGTCCAAACAGCAATTTTTGACCATATGTGGTATCCCTGCGCTCATAAGAAATTGAATAACAAACTATAGGGTCCACTTTTTGGTGTTGCCTCTTGAAAAGTGAAAAATTTAGTGCTAAAACAAGATTTTTGTGAAAAGAAAGAAAATTTTCAATATGATGACCTAAGATTATCAAACTCTGTAAATTACCTGTGGATTCAAAATGCTCACTGTGCCCCTGGATAAAATTATGAGAGGACTAGTTTCCAGAATGGGGTCACTTTTGGGGCAGCTCCACTGTTTATGCACCTTAGGGACTCTCCAAACGTGACATGGCGTTCGCTAATGATTCCAGCCAATCTTGCAGTCAAATGGCGCTCCTTTCCTTTCGAGCCCTGCTATGCGCCCAAACAGTTAATTTCCACCACATGAGGTATCTGCGAGAAATTGACCAATACATTTTATAGTGTATTTTTTCCTTATACCCTTGTGAAAAAAAAGCTATCTGGTTGCAGTAACAATTTTGTAGTAAAAATGTATTTTTTTATTTTCACAGCTCAACAATATAAACTTCAGTGAAGCACCTGGGGGTTCAGGATACTCACCAAACATCTAGATAATTTCTTTGAGTGGTCTAGTTTCCAAAATAGTGTCACTTGTGGGGGGTTTCTGCTGTTTTGGGTATCTTAGGGGCCCTACAAATGCAACATGGTACCTGCAATCATTTTCATCCAAATTTGCTTTCCAAAATTCAAATATTGTTCCTTCTGTTCCGATCCCTACCGTTTGTCAAAACAGAACTTTCTGACTACATGTTGGGTATCACTGCACTCATATGAAAGTGGGTAACAAACTGTGGGATCCATTTTTTGGCATTACCACTTGAAAAAGTGAGAAATCTGGTGCTAAATCAATATTATCAAATTCTGTGAAGTATCTGTGGGTTCAAAATGCTTAGATAAAATCCTTAAGGGGTCTCGTTTCCAGAATGGGGTCACTTGTGGGAGGTTTCTGCTGTTTATGTACCTTAAGGGCCCAGCAAATGCAACATGGTGCTCGCAATCTATTTCAGACAAATTTGTGTTCTAAAATTCAAATATTGCTCCTTCTGATCCGAGCCCACCCATTTGTCCAAACAGAGGTTTCTGACCAGAAGTGGGGTATCAGTATGCTCAGAAGAAACTGGGTAACAAATTTTGGGTTCCGTTTTATGTTATTTCTTCTAGAAGTGAGTAAATTGGAGGCTAGGGCAACATTTTAACGTAAAATGATCATTTTTTCATTGCTTTAGGTCCTGTGAAGCACCTGAAGGGTTCATAAACTTCTTTGGTGTGATTTTGAGCACTTTAAGGGGTGCAGATTTTAGAATGGTGTCACTTTGGGTATTTTTTGTCACCTAGGCCCCTCAAAGTCACTTCAAATATGATGTGTTCCCTAAAAAAATGCTTTTGTAAATTTTGTTGAAAAAATGAGAAATTGCTGATTACCTTTGAACCCTTCTAACTTCCTAACCCTAAAAAATGTTGTTTCAAAAATTGTGCTGATGTAATATAGACATGTGGGAAATGTAATTTATTAACTTTTTTGTGTGACATAACTTTCTGGTTTAATGGTATAAAAATAAAAATTTTGAAAATTGCGAAATTTTAAAAATTTTCATCAAGTTTCTGATTTTTTTCCCAAATAAAAGCAAAAGTTATTGTCCTAAATTTACCACTATCATGAAGTACAATATGTCATGGCATAATCTCAGAATCACTGAGATCCGCTGAAGCGTTCCAGAGTTTTAACCTCATAAAGTGACACTGGTCAGAATTGCAAAAAATGACCTGGTCATTAGGTACAAAACTGGCTTCGTCCTTAAGAAGTTGAACCTGAAAAAAAGTCCATGTACATTTCAATGCAACAAATCCTCTTAAAATGCAAAATGCGCATTGGGCATAATAGCTAGAACACTGCAGGATCTTAAAGGGTGCTTTACATGCTGCAACATCGCTAGAGTTTGCTAGCGATGTCGAGCGTGATAGCACCTGCCCCCGTCGTTCGTGCGACATTTGGTGATCGCTGCCGTAGCGAACATTATCGCTACGGCAGCGCCACATGCATATACCTTGTCAGCGACGTCGCTGGGACTACCGAACAATCCCTTTCTCAAGGGGAGGTGTATTCGGCGTCATAGCGACGTCACTGCTGCGTCACTAAGCGGCCGCCCAATAGCAGAGGAGGGGCGGAGATGAGCGGGCCGAACATCCCGCCCACCTCCTTCCTTCTTCATTGCCGGCTGGACAGAGGTAAGGAGAGGTTCTTCGCTCCTGCGGTGTCACACATAGCGATGTATGCTGCCGCAGGAACGATGAACAACATCGCTACTTACCTGACAACGATTTTTTGTAATTAAACGACCTCTCCAAAAGAAACAATTTTTGTCATTTTTGCGATCGTTTTAGGTCGCTCCAGCCTGTCTCACGCTGTGACGTCGCTAACGACGCCGGATGTCCGTCACAAACACCGTGACCCCGACGATATATCGTTAGCGATGTTGCAGTGTGTAAAGCACCCTTTACACGAGTCATTTCTACTTTATAAGCTATGCTGGTCCTTTGTAACCTTGTATACACTTGTCTATGCTTTTAATATGTTTATTGATATAAGAAACAACAACAAAGAAAAACCATGGCACTACTGTTATGCAGTTACATCCCAAAAGAGTCGTGGGACCTGTTGAAGTGCGTGTTGTACATGAAACAGCTGTTGTCCGTTTGCTATTTTCCTGTTCCTTTCGTGATTTATTTTAAAGGCTTATCAGTATATCCTGGTATTATTGATTGTGAGTGCTACTTCATTTCTTATCTTCATATTTTATGTATATTCATTAATACGTTTGTGTTTGTACTCTTTGTTTACTATTGACTTCATAGTATTTACCCAAACCAGGCTATATAGTATACCTATCAGAGCCATGGGTAGATGGATATGCAGCACCCCTGAGACTGATCGACACAGAGTATTGTATTTTATGTATTTTATAATGTCCGTCCATCCTGGGCAGGAAGAGGTTAAAGTCTATTAAGTTTCGTTTTTACATCACACAGCCTTGCAAACACAGACAGCAGGTGCCTCACACAAAGACAAGGGGAATTCCCGGTGACCATAACAATGGGCTGGAATATTCCTCAGGTGGGGGCATGAGCAGGAGTGAGTTACAAGACAGACAGTTTAGTTTCACTTTACCTCAGAGCGGCTTGAGAGATCAGAGTGGACACACAGTGAGCAGCTCCCTAAGGGAGCTCCCTCAGGGAGCCAGAGCAGAGGAACAACAAGGTCCAGACCGGTTCATACACCCTTTCCTCACCTTGGACTGGGCGAGTGGATGGCTGAGGGCCCCTAAGCTGTGAGAGCAGATCAAGGTGCGTACTGAATGCTGCTAGTTAGGACTCAGGTTCCCGGTTCATTAGCCAGCAGAGACTTGGAATGGGACAGGTGGCCAACCGGGAAGGAGCTGAGAGCCTGGGACCGGTAGTCGTGTGGCATGGAGGAGAAGAGGGTTGCTGAGGGGAAGATTTTGTTGCCCCCCCTGGAACCAGCGCAGCTTCGGGTGGCAGAGTAGCGGGTACCAAGTACTCCAGGGACAAGGAGGGGACCGCCACATGAGAGCACAAAAGGAAAAAACCCACAGACTGCCCTACCAGAATTTGACTTCTGCCCTGCTTGGGATCGACAAGAGCCCATCACAGTAAGGACCAGCATCCTTGGTGCGACACAAAGATCTGTGAGTAAAAGATCTGAAACCCGCAATCCAGTGACTCTGACTCCGTTTGTCATCGTCTTGCGTTCCGGTGATTTCCAGTCCCCCGTTTTCCTTCCTGGGGGCCGCTCCGCCTGTGGGGAGCGATATCATCCTGGATGCACCCCAACATCTTCCCCGACGAGGTACCCTGCAGCGGCGGCCGCATACCACAGGTGGCGTAGTCAACATCATCCATTCCACTCCTGGAGGAGGAAAGGTCAGAGGAAGGGTCCGCAGTGGAGGAGGCTGGGACCCCAGTCGCCACCATGACCAGTGACATCCTCACCAGGAACAATCCTTGCTTGCCCCTTTTACTGTGCACCACGGGGCCATGGAACCGGGCCAGGGTACGACCTCTGCAAACCACTGACCCGGTGACGGGTATACAAGGTACAGATTGAAGCTCCTATCTTTGGTCCCGTGGGGTGTCATAGGTACCTTTACCTTACTAAATATATAGTGGATATTCCTTTACTTTTCTAAATACAGTGAACACAAATATAAACTCAAAATGTTTGTTTTTTGCTTCCATTTTTCATCAGCTAAACTAAGAACTAAGACTTTTTTTATGTGTATAAAATCCCTTTTTCTATTAAATATTGTTCACAAACGAGATGTCGTTGGGGTCACGGAATTCGTGACACACATCCGGCCTCGTTAGCGACGTCGTTGCATGTGAAACGCAGGAACGACTGTAAACGATCAAAATTACTTACCTAATCGTTAATTGTTGACACGTCGTTCCTTTCCCAATTATCGTTGCTGTTGCAGGATGCAGGTTGTTCGTCGTTCCTGCGGCAGCACACATCACCATACCTGCGGCCGCCCGCAATGAGGAAGGAAGGAGGTGGGTGGGATATTCGGCCGGCTCATCTCCGCCCCTCCGCTTCTATTGGGCAGCCGATTAATGGAGGCGATTAATGGAGGTGACGTCGCTAGGCAGATAAGTATGTGTGACGGGTCCTAGCAATGTTGTGTGCAACGGGCAGCGATTTGCCCATGACGCACAACCGATGGGGGCGGGTGCTTTCACCAGCACCAGCAAGGGTATGTGTGCATGCTGCATCTTCGTGGTGACCATAAAGATCCACGTTTTTGGTCCCAAGCATGCATTTTTTGACTTATTGTACTGCGTTTTTTTACCGCATTTTTGCCCAGTGCGTTTTTTAAGTCAAATCTATTGATAAGTGGAAGGGCTCAAAAACGCTGGAAAAAGCAGAAAGAATTGACATGCTGCATCTTTGTGGTCACCACAAAGATGAAGCCAAAACAAAGCTACATCGGGTGGACAGAAAAACTGAAATCTCATAGACTTTGCCAGGAAAGGAAATGCATGCAGTTTTGGGACCAAAACTGCACCCAAAAAAACACGCAAAAACGAAGCAAAAACCACAGCATGTGCACAAGACCTAAAATAGTTTTACTGAGTGCTTTTCCATTGCTGAGATAGTCCTTCCCCCTCACACGTGTGGCATATTAAGCTACTGATTAGACAGCATAATTATTGCACAGGTGTGCCTTAGACAAATAAACCACTCACCCTTCCTAGATACGTCCCTGCCACCTACTATCCCTAATAAATACACGTGGACCTTGAAAAGTGGCACACACAATCTTTATATTTCCATATTACAGGTAAATAGGTACTCTGTGTGTCTTACTACTGTTTGTCTATGAAACATTACTTCTAGAGGAAAATACTTCTTTATTGGAGCATATGATAAATCGTATACCTTTATGTGTCTGTATATAAAATTTAAACTCACATGACTGCACTATGGCCTTATGGATGTTTAAAGTACATATATTTTACGAATCAGTTTGCATATTTCAGGTAAGTGTATCTATAACAAAATTCTTTAGAAATTATTACCCTAAATACAAATGAAAACCTAATTCCTCCAATACCTCTGTGCAGCTCTCTCAAAACCATTATATATTGTAAAGCAATAAATAGCCAGTACAAACTTTTCTTCCACTGCTTCTGTGGCGGTATTGCACCCGGTAACAGGTGCAGTGCTAACCCCGGGTTCCTGGAAGACCAGTGCTGGTAAATACCATACAAACACACATATCCATGCCCTTTTTCCCAGACTGGGTAACAGGCTAGAGACGGGTATGATGGATGGCCACCTATTGGTCGGGACTTATCCAATCCGCTAGTCAGAAACCTGGGTGGGGGAGGGGCTAGTCAGTGCAGTTGACAGGAGACATACATCTTGACAGACAGTGAGTCGGTAGTCAGTCAGTCAGAAGTTGACGTTCAGACAGAAAGTGTAAGGTGGCTTGTGGGCTCAAGGCATACGGTCACCAGGGAGAGTACAATGTGAGTACTCACGGGACCCAGCAACGGCGGGGTGCAGAGCCCTAGTTCAGGAACACGCTTTAAGCTCACCTGATAAATCTGCCCGGTGAGGGGATCTTCATTGTTCCTCACCAACGTTAGTCTCCAGGGCACAGCAGCAAAGAGGGAGCCTGGGAATGGGGACAGAGGTCCGACTCAAGAGAAGTTCAAGCTGCCTGCTATACGAGCCAAGACTGTGAAAACAGGAGGGGACCCCAAAACGCTTCAGGCTATGTGGACTCACAAACTACAGAAGGGTGCATGGAAGTAAAGCTCACCAGGTCACTACACCAGCACTGGAATCAAGGGAATACCGAATTACCTGAGGCCCAGATTGGTAGAGACCAGCACCAGCCGGGTTGAAGCTACTCCAAACCAGTGAGTAAAGAACAAGTTAAACCGCAGCCCCTGTGTTGTCTGAATTCTTCCTACACCCCTGCATCACCAACCTTCACCATACTACAACCACCATCATCCTCCCTTGGGGCCTAGCTCTACTTGCGGAGGGCCATAACATCCAAGCTGCAGAACACCACCAGCCCTAGCATGAGAGACTTTGCAGCAGCGGCTTTCCCCATATAGCCACATACCGCAAGTGGCGTCACAAAGAACCTTTTTATTTTTATTCTCCTTTAAATAACCCCTTTTTCAAACCAGGGTCACGGATCCGGGCATCGGTCACTCGTGATACATCCCTGTGATTTAAGGCCCGGTACCGAGTACCCCACAAGCCCTTGGTGCATCACATCTTTATTTCAGAGTGAAGATTAACCCCTTCACCCACAGCTGATTTTCCGTTTTTCATTTGTTTTTGTATTTTTGCTCCCCTACTTCCAAGAGCCTTACCTTTTTTACTTTTCCATCAATCTTGCCATATAAGGGCTTGTTTATTGTGGGACGAGTTGTACTTTTAAATTAAACCATAAGTTTTACCATATAGTGTACAGGAAAATAGCAAAAAAAATTCCAAGTGTGGCAAAATTTCAAAAAAAGTGCGATTGCACGATTGTTTTGGGGGTATCTTATTAATCGTGTTCACTATATGGTGAAACTAATATGTCAGTTTGATTCCTCAGCTTAGTACGAGTCAGTAGATACCAAACATGTATAAGTTTACTTTTATCTAAGAGGTTAAAAAAAAATCAAAAGTTTGTCCAAAAAAGTGTTGCACTTTTTGCGCCATTTCCACAACCTATTGCGTTCTCATTTTTCAGGATATTGAGGTCAATGTTGGCTTATTTTTTGTGTCTTGAGCAGACATTTTTAATTATACCATTTCTGTGCAGATGCTACATTATGATTGCCTGTTACTGCATTATGTGCAAAATCTGCGACAACCAAAAAATGTAATTTTGCTGCTTGGAATTTTTTTGCCGCTAAACCATTTACCGATCAAGTTAATTGAATTTACATTTTGATAGACTGGGCATATTTGTGTATATATATTTTTTTTTCTTTTAACCATTTAATTTTCAATTGCACGAATGGGGGTAATTTGAAATTTGAACCCGTCGATACCATGGCAATCATTGGCCATTTAAATTGCGCTGTCACATTTTGACAGTGCGATCCTAGGGGTTAACAGATGCAGGTGGATCACGGATCCACCTGCGCCTGTTTAGCTGCACATGTCTACTGTTCAAATCAGCAGACGTGTGCAGGGATCATTGCCAGCTCACCGCAGCAGCCAACGGTGATTACCCCTTCTTGATTTAGGACGTATCAGTACATTCTCATTCGTAAACTGTTTAATACTGGTCATGATAAGAAAAAATAAACATTGCCAATTTTTTTTAAATAGACCTAGAATAAAAACTTCATTTAAACAATTGATTATTTTCTGATGACGCATTCTTTAAGATTTCTAATATAATGAATCTTTAATTTCAGCCTTGACAGCCTAAGCTGCTTCTATACTCCCGGGAGATGGCAACTTATCTTCAGGGACAACATTGGGAGTTGAACCTTAACTGCTCGATATGTCTCTCTTCTGAAACATTAGATTTGTAACATGGGCCTTTATAACAAAAGGGAATAAAGAATCAGCTATGTCGAAATACAATGTGCATTGTTCTTCTTGCTTATGGGGGAAAACCTTGGGGGAGGGTTATGTCATTGTTGGCTAAAATGTGTTTAATGTGTTTGGTCAAATTTAGTGGATCCTCCCACTTCTTACATTTTATTAATTCGTCCAATACCAATAAAAGTTGATTCCTTATAAAGTTTATCCTGCAATTTTTTTTCCTATTGGCTTTTCTAAGTTTTAGTGTCCCTATGATATTGAAACATTATTGGAGAGAACTTTATTAAAAAATAATTCTCTCAAAAATATCACGTAAAATAAATTCACATTTTAAAAAATAATAATAATAAAATTAACTTTTTATGTTAGTTATTCTTCCAAAATGTCCTTCAGAAATACAGGAATGCTCCCTTACATGGGCAATATTAGTGTTGGCGTAAAGAAGTTGATAACTTTTTACAATTTAGAGGATGCATTTCATTTTGTTTAATTACATATTATATATACAATATATATTTTGGTTGAAATAAGTATTAAACACGTCCCCAGTTTGACTATTCTACATATTTTCAAAAGCTGTCAGGTTCAATTATGAAATGAACCATTTCTCAATGATTTTGAACTCCTGAATTTAAATTTGACAATCAAAATTTTTAGTTAGCTCTTGTTTCTATGATGTCAGAGTTTTCCGTTTACTTCTAAATAAAATTAATGCATAAAAGTTTCAATACTTCAAGCATTATTATTTTTGCAAATATAAAGATTCAGAACATTTTGTTATGCCAATTCTGTATCCAAGTTTAATGTTCGGGTACTGTTCGTATCTTAATTAAGCTTCTTGAAAGGCTGCAGTGCAGCCAATCAGAAAGCTTTATTGCATTTGGAAGATGACCATACACTGCTGTGAACAATAATGATCAAAAAAAAAAGTTATGTGGGCTGCTGCCTATTTTTGATACCCAGTACAGGTAAAACAGATAGCTACTGGCTGCAACCCTCAGCTGTCAGCTTTTCTTTGGCTGGTTATCAAAAGTAGAAGGGATCCCAAGCCATATTTTTAAAGCTAGGGACTGGTATTATTAGATTGGGAAGGGCCTTCGTAATTTGGCCCCTCCCAGCCTAAAAATTTCAGCCCGCAGCTGCTCCAGAAGTGGTGCATCATATTAGATGCATCTATTCTGGTGCTTTACCAAGCTCTTCCCAATTGCCCTGGTGCAATCGGGGGAATATGTTTGGTTTTAATGTCAGCTGTGAATTGACAGCTGACATCAAGCCCAGGGGTTAGTAATGTTAGGCATCTATCAGACACCCCCATTAGTTTTACTCTAATAAATTGGGGAAAAATTGGCTTAGCTTCACTGTGCCCTGAACCAGGCTTACCCGGATTGGCGTGACTAAGTGCCTACCCAGTCTTCAACAGAGCTTCTGATGGTGAGGTTGGACTTTGTTGATGATAAAAACCAGGTACGACTACCAAGCAACCACTGGTTGTCATGCTCCACCAAGAGGCTAAACGAAGCACTGCAAGAAGGATGGAGGGGAAACCACTGCCCCTAGAGAACCACAGGAAGGGTAACCCCTGTAACTCAGCCTGAGCAACCCTGAGCTCCTTGACATTCTTAGACAGGTTCTTTCACTCCGTGCAGCACTCAAGTGTCTATCCCTGTCTGACCCTAATCGCAACACTGTCTACTGAGCAGCGCAGCAGGAATACTAGTCCTGCTCTAAGATAGACACAAAGGGAAAGCAAGTGGCAAGGGAGAAATAAACTGAATTCACTTAACATGCAACCCAAAACAACAGGTGGGTAAAAAGGGGAATGAAAGAGAAATAATTCAAATGGGAGATAATGAATTGGAAGACAACAAACAAACTTCCAGGCAGCAATCTCCAGTATTAAGTCCAAAGCAATTTCTCTTTCCATGGATCACATCTCCAAGCTGATGAAATAATGATGATCATGATGAAAATAATAAAGACATCATTTTTCTATAACCCTGCATGAAAGATGTTATAAGTAATTACAACCTCCTCTGGATATTGAAAATCAGAGCAAATCAGCAAATTTAGCATCATATTGATTTTCAGCACCACAAAATTAATTGGGTTCAACTGTTTTTGTCTATGAACAAATTTGGCTGTAGAACAGTGTTTTGAAAGATCAATGTATATTTATTGGCAAAATTACACATTTGTCTAAATCTATTGAAATGGTGATGTTCCTTTATATTAAACAATTACTGTGGGTTCCTGTCTAATTGTATATTGACTTTTCTTCAGATCATCCTCTGATTAAAATGCCACACAAAGACATTTGTTTATTTTATCAGATCAGATTCATATATTGGAGGGCACACTAACCAGCATGGTCTTCTAGAAGCCATAATCCCAGCGGATCACTTAACAGTTGCCTAGTTACTTTGATTATTATATTGATGACATTACTTTTTAAAGGACAATTCTCTTTTAGATTGTAAGAAGCATTTTGTAGTCCACATTTTGTTTTATAGAGATTTCCTTTCTAAATCTGAGTAAACAGCAAACATTTATAGTCCTGTCAGGTGACACCCACCTCTGACCAAAACCCCAGACAGTCTCGGACTTGTCAACTAAGATTTTTGTCTGCTTAGGTCTTCAATTAGGAACTACCACACTCCTACGTTTTCCCTTCTTTTAAGAAGTCTATTGATTAAGTCTTAGTAGCGCGCCAGCATTGTAGAGAGGCTCTTTCTTTAAAATGTTATTACCTATATTTTTTTCACAGGACAGAAAAAATGGGTAAACAAGCTGACTGAGACTTAAAGGGAACCTGTCACAGGATATTCATAATACTTACCTAACGGTCGGTGTGGAGCAGCCAGGTCGGATGGGTGTCTCCGTTCTCCAGGTCCCGCGCCTCCTCTTTTGGCCATCTTTGTCCTCTTTCTGAAGCTAGTGTGGATGACGCATTCTACGTCATCTACACTAGCTGACAGTGAGGCCATGCGCAGGTGCACTTTGATTTGCCAAGCAGTGCAGATCAAAGTGCGTTTGTGCAGGACCTCACTGTCGGCTAGTGTAGATGACGTAGAATGCATTATCCACACTAGCTTCAGAAGGAGGATTAAGATAGCAGAAAGAAGAGGCGCGGGACCCAGAGGCACCCATCCAACCAGGCTGCTCCACACTGACTATTAGGTAAGTATTATAAACATCCGGTGACAGGTTTGCTTTAAATGGGTTGTCCAGTAAAACTAAGTCATCATCTATTTGCAGAATAGGGGATAGCTGGCTGATCAATGAGTGACCGACCTCTGGAACATCCAATGATTAACAGAACAAGGAATTTTACCGTTCATTCGCAATCGCATGTAGCTGTTACACACTACAATGTACCTTACGATGCCGGATGTGCGTCACTTACGACGTGACCCCGCGGACACATCGTAAGATATATTGTAGCATGTAAAGCAGGCTTTAATCGGTCACATTGCAGGGGGTTTGACACACATCAGCACAAATGATCAGCTGTAATCTGCTTTGGCAGTGGCTGGATATAAACAAAGCACATGAAGAACACAGTATATGGCTTAGGCTGCTTTCACACATCAGATTTTTGCCATCAGGCACAATCCGGCAAAAACATGAAAAAACGGATCTGGCGTTTGTTGCCGCCGGATCCGTTTTTCCCCCATAGACTTTCATTAGCGCTGGATGGCCTTGTGTTTCATCCATTTTTTGCCGGCAAAAAGTTTCTTGATCTGGCAAAATTTCCTTGTTCAGCGGCCGGATGAAACGTTGAAGCGAATGTTTGTGTGTCCGGCAAAAAAAAACGGATTGCGCCGGATCCAGCGCCGTACAGCGTATTTTATAATGGAAGCCTGAACTAAGCATGCTCAGTATCACACCGGACCTGTCAAAAAACTGAAGGAACTGATGGAAAAAACTGATGCAACTGATTCGTTTTTTCGCCGCATCCATCGCATCAGTTTTTTCACCTGATCGTGCCTGATGCCAAAAAACTGATGTGTGAAAGTAGCCTTAGGCTGCTTTCACACATTCAGTTTTTCCTGTGCAGCATAATCCGGTGCTTTGCGGAAAAAACGCAACCGTTTTTTTTTGCCGCCGGTTGTGGTTTTTCTGCATAGAGTTACATTAGTGCCGTATTGTGCCGCATGGGCTTGCGTTCCGTCTGTTTTTTGCCGCATGCGGCAGATTTAGCCGATGCTGCGGCGGGATGGAACGTTGCCTGGCACGTTTTTTTGTCCGGCAAAAAAAACCGCATCGCGCCGCATTCGGCCGATGCAGCGTAATTTGCAATGCATGCCTGCGGCAAACACCGCATCTGGCTGCCGCATGCATTTTTTTCCACTGCGCATGCTCAGTAGCCTGCCGCAAGCAGCAAAAACCGGACAGGCCGCATGTAAAAAACTTATGCAAAGGATGCGGTTTTGTCGCCGCATCCGTTGCATAGGTTTTAGAGCCGGATTGGCCGGCTCTGCTAAAACGGGAGGTGTGAAAGCAGCCTTAGTGGCCACTTACAAGTACTACACTTGATATCCTATTCCCTTTAGTTTAGTGGCCATTGCCTACTATTGCAACTTATCTCCCATTCATTTGAATAGGAGATACTGTGCCCAAAAGCAGCCACTAAATAATGTACGGGTCTGCTGTGTTATGCCCTATTGATTGCTTATTTCAAACAGTCAGTGAGGGTGAGGGATGTTCGACCGTCACCAATCTCATATTGATGAGCTATCCTAAGGATAGGTTATCACTTATATCAATATATAGTATATATACAGCATATAAATAAATATTTATATACTAAAAATACCATACTATACAATATGCAAAGAAGAGACAATGAGGCTCGGCAGAACCAGTTTTTTTACTTTCTGCTACTTGAATGATATTTTTGTATGTATAGCCATAGAATTGCCATTCCAATGTACACAGAATAAATCTTTCCCTTGGTATTATGAAATGATGATAAGGAAAATATCCAAATAGCCATTCTAAGTGCTAAAATGTAGAGACAAAAAAGTATCGATAAACTAGTATAAATATATGAAAACACAAATGTACTTAATTTAATACCATTTAGAATTATATGGTTTCTCTCTTACTGGCCATTCACTTTGGAGAGTTAAACCTATTCTTCAGGTCATAGAACAATGTCATTCACTCATTGTTCTTCGACCTAAATAGAAGAACCTAGCTTTCAAAAGGTGGAAAAAACCTTTAATGTTGATCCAATACAGCCAAGAAACTTTCACATTATCTGTTTGAAATATTTTATTGCACAAAAACAAAAAACTTTTTCACTTTCCAAGACGGAATTGTATTTTGATAAAATATACAACTAATGGAATGACAGCTTACAAAGACTGTTATCTAGTATGCAGTAAAAATATGTTACCGCCAATATCATGGCATGCTGTTAGTTTATTTTAATACTTTTTAAAGCTTGGAGAATTTATGCAGCTTATAACTTTGTGCACACATCTTCAATCAGTAAGAATAGCCATGAACATTCATGATATTTATTGACCACCCCATACGTGTGCACAGTTATCTTGGCTAAATGTTCATTTTTTTCTTAAAAATAAATAAAAGACACAACCAGATACTTCAGCTTAACTTTTTGAGAATAAAAGGATTGTGCAATTAAAATTAATTTACATCTGCCTTTGGTGGATGGTTGGCAGATGCCAAATACATTAGATGTTCATTAGATCTAAAAAAAATAGTGTGTTTTGCAATAAACATCTGAAATATATGCTTAGCTCAAGTATGCTTGTACAGTTTTTAATGAAGAAATCTATATATGCAGAAAAGAGCGCACATGACCGAAACTCCTGGGTCATGCGCACTGAGCCAAAATCCAGTGTCGGGCAACGATGGCGGCGGAGAGGTGAGTGAAATCATCCTGTGATGCTGTGTATTCATTAGCATGTTAGCATGCCCACAGGGATGAACTAACATGCTAATGGAGCAGACTAGCCAGGGGAACTAATGCCCAGGGGACTAATGCCCTCGCTCATTAGCATACGATATAAGATCTTCAGAAATACTTTTTCTAAAGATCCCTTTATCTATGCTAATTAGAGATGAGCAAGCCTCTAGAGGCTCGAGTTCGGTTCGGTTTGTCGAACGGAGGCCGCGTTCGAGTTTGGTTCGGCGAGCTGTTCGACGAACCTCTCGAACCCCATTGAAAACAATGGGAGGCAATCACAAACACATAAAAACACATTATAAATGTACACATACAGTTAATAAACATTGCCATAACACTTACAGGTCCCCGAGACACGTCCTGCACTCTGTCTCTCGCCGCTTTTCCTTCCGATAATCGCTGCGTCCTCTCAGTACCAGCACTGATGATAGGACCTATCGTGATGTCAAAATAGCATGTGACCAGTCACATGTCTATTATCTCATTGTCTACAGACTGGTCACATGGCTATGACGTCATGCTAGGTCCTGTCAGTGCATCTCTTCGGTACGCGGTGCTCGTTTGAGCATGTCCGTGTACCGGCAAAGTGCTCTGGTACATGGTCGGCTCCCCGTTCCTGCATGTGGACGCTCCTTACAAAGTCAGCCACATGCAAGGACTAGCTGTCACAGCCGGTAAATAGCGGCATCGGGAATCACGTGATCGGAGCATCGTTGCTATGGTAACCCGTCTGTCAGCAGTGACGTCACTGCTTACAGCCAGCAGCCCCTGATCACTCACGGAGTGAAAAGACTGCACGGGGAGCAGCAGCGTCTTCCTCCCATGCTGTGCTGCTGATGTAGCAGAGCTGCATGGGTTCAAGGAGAAAGAAGACAGAAGACCATGGATTGTGCAGGGATGAGAGGGAGTAATAAACATGGAGTCTCTGAGTGTGTCTTTGTATTTATTTCTATTAAAGTATTTTTTCTCTGTGTGGTGTCTTTTTTTTAACCCTTTATTGGAGATTCTTAATGGCTAGGTCAAACTTGCCTGACATTAAGAATCTCTGACTTAATACTAGCTAGTAAAACAAAGCTAGTATTAACTCATTATTACCCAGCGAGCCACCGTCACCAGGGCAGCTGAAGAGTTGGATACAGCGCCAGATGATGGCGCTTCTATGAAAGCGCCATTTTCTGGGGCGGCTGCGGACTGCAATTCGCAGCAGAGGGGCCCCGAAACCTCGGGCTAACCTGTGCTGCGGATTCCAATCCCCAGCTGCCTAGTTGTACCTGGCTGGACACAAAAATGGGGCGAAGCCTACGTCGTATTTTTTTTAAATTATTTGATGAAATTCATTAAATAATTAAAAAAAGGGCTTCCCTATATTGTTAGTTCCCAGCCGGGTACAAATAGGCAGCTGGGGGTTGGGGGCAGTCGTACCTGCCTGCTGTACCTGGCTAGCATACAAAAATATGGCGAAGCCCACGTCATTTTTTTTGTAGTTTTTTGGCAAAAAAAATAAAAAATGCTTCCCTGGATTTTCCATTCCCAGTGAAGGTAACACAAGCAGTGGGGGTTAGCAGCCAGTATTTGCTTGGATTCCCCTTAGCTAGCAATACAAAAAATGCCGCGGGAGCCCATACATATTTTTTTTAATTATTTATTTAAATAACTAAAAAAAAAATGGGCTTCATTGTATTTTGATTGTTTGATTGCCTGACATCACAGTGCTGTAAAAATAAATCATTAAAAAAAATGACGTAGCGCTCCTACGGGTTGCCACCCCCATCTGCCTGGCGTTACTTTGGCTGGCAATCAAAGTACAGGGAAGCCCATTTTTTTTAAAAAAAAAAAATAGTTAAAAAAAAAATGATGTGGGGTCTCCCCATTTTTGATAGCCAGCTAGGGTAAAGCAGAAGGCTGTAGTCTGAAAACCACAGCTAGCAGCTTTACCGTGGTTGGTGATCCAATGTGGAGGTCACCCCAGGCTCTTTTTTTATAATTATTTTATAAATATTAATAATTACAAAAAAAAGTAAGGTCCCCCCCAAATTGGATCACCAGCCAAGGTAAAGCGGACAGCTGTGGTCTGGTATTCTCAGGGTGGGAAGGTCCATAGTTATTGGCCCTTCACAGCCTAAAAATAGCAGGCCGCAGGCACCCCAGAAGTGGCGCATCCACTAGATGTGTCAATCCTGGCGCTTCAGCCCAGCTCATCCCTTGCGCTGGTGCAGTGGCAAACGGGGTAATAAATGGGGTTGATACTAGCTGTAAGGTCACCTGACATCAAGCCCAGCAGTTTGTGATGTCATGGCATCTATCAGATACCCGACATCACAAACTGTCAGTACTAACAAAACAAATAGACAAAAAAATAATGTATTTGAATAAACACTACAAAAAACATTCCCTTTTTCACCAATTTATTGTAAGGAAAAAAAAAATAAGGGGGTCCCACGACGACTCTGGACCATCTAGAATATGGGGGGACACGCTCAGGGAATGTATCCCCCATTTTCTAGGAGTGCAATGAATCTGCACCCACTCTCCCCGGGTCCACAGCAGCAGAGTCTATGTCGTAACTGTTGCTACCAAAGCTGCAATGCTCTGCTCATGAGGTAAGGGCATGCCTAATCAGGAGAACTATTCTACATTTCCAAATATTGGTATTTGCTGATATTATTTCTATTCCACCTACTATATATTGGGGATAGGATCTTGGAGATGGAATACCCCTTTAAGTCCAGTTATCCAGCTGAATGAATCCGAAACAACAGAGCTCGCTATTTAGATGTGTTTTCTTGTGGCGTATAATGGACTCTCATGTTTGGTAGTCGTTCAACAGGGCAACTATAAAATCAAATACCTCCATTTGGAAATGTAGTATAGCTCTCCCGATCAACTATGTACCTTACCTCATGAGCAGCGCATTGCAGTAGCTTACAGATGCATGAATACCGCCACTCACTGTGTCTGAACACAGGAAGCTGAGCTGACAGCCGCTCTGTGCATGCGGCAGCGTCTATTGTTAAGGAGGGGGCCGCGGGGGATCAACGCTGCACAGGTACCGTGGGACACCGGGGAACATCGGTGGAGTTATAAGGGGTGACCTGGCAGGGCCGCGGGAGGAGTTTTTTGTCACATGTGTCATGGCACATGCGACAGAAATCAGAGGAGTTGGGTGAATGTGGCCGGCGCGCTGCTGTGCGCGCGGTCATCTTGGATTTCCGGGAGGGGGTCAGGGGGGGACACTTTGGCAACACCGGGGGACCAGAGAGGAGATTTATCTCCCATCTGACATGTTTGTTCATGCCAGATGTGAGATAAATAATTTTTTACCGGCGCTGTCATTTACTGTAACGTGATCATCGGTATACGGTGTATACCGGTGATCACGTGAGCGGGGACCGGAAAAACCGGCCTGAATCATGATCTCCAGGGTCTGAGCTACCCCTGAAACCCCGGAGATTTTCTGACGCCGGGGGGCGCTATTCACTTATTTCTGCCTGCTGTTTATAAGCGACAAATCAGAATAAGGCTACATTCACACGACCGATCCGTTTTTGCAGTCCGCAAAAAACGGTCCATTTTTTTCATGGGTGCATCCATGTGGCATCTGTTTCCGTTCCGTATACGGTCCGTATGTCATCTGTTTGCCATCCGTGTGCCTTCCATTTACTGCAAAAAAACTGAAGGAGGGAAAATACATAAATTTACCCAGGATCCATAGCTTCAACCTACATGTTCACTCCAGTGCCATTTTCTACTGCTTTTCACAGCGTAGAGCGCTCAGGTGATTTTCTTATGCTTGGACACTTCATATCAGTCTTTTCTGTCATTATAATGGCAGAAAGACACATAATGTCCCACTCTCCTGCATTTTGTTTTTTTGCACCCTTTGGTGCCTTTCATGTGGCACTAAGAGGTGCTTAGCCTTGTATTTAGCCAAAAAAAAAATACATTTTTTAAAAAATGACATGGGGTTCCTTCTATTTTTGATAGCCAGCTAGGGTAAAGCAGATGGCTGCAGCCTGCAGACCACAGCTGGCAGCTTCACCTTGGCTGGTAATCCAAAACTGAGGGCACCCCATGCTGTTATTTTAAATTAAATAAATAATTAAAAAAAAAAAAACACAAGTGGGGGTCCCCCCAAAATTGGATCACCAGCCAAGGTAAAGCAGACAGCTGGGGTGTGATATTCTCAGACTAGGGAGGTCCATGGTTATTGGACTTTCCCGAGCCTAAAAATAGCAGGCCGCAGCCGCCCCAGAAGTGGCGCATCCATTAGATGCGCCAATCCTGGTGCTTCGCTCCAGCTCATCCCATTGCCGTGGTGCAGTGGCAAACGGGGTAATATATGGGGTTAATGCCAGATGTGTAATGTCACCTGGCATCAAGCCCTGGGGTTCGTGATGTCAGGCGTCTATCAGATACCGACATCACCAACCCAGTCAGTAAAAAAAAAAATAGACGACAAAAACATTTTATTTGAAAAAAGACTCCCCGAAACATTCCCTCTTTCACCAATTTATTAGAAAGAAAACCAAATCCAGGTCTGGTGTAATCCAAGGGGTTCCCATGACGATTCATACCATAGTCTATGTCCCAGTCAATGAAGAACAGAATGTTCCATATTGACTGGGAGAGCAAGGCAGTGACCTGAGCTAACATCAATAGGTCAGCCCAGGTCACTGCACTGCAGGGCGATGGCTACCTGCTAGAGTTGAGCGCGGTTCGCGGTTCGAGGTTCTCCAGTTCGCGGCTCAAGTGATTTTGGGGGCTGTTCTAGATCGAACTAGAACTCGAGCTTTTTGCTAAAGCTCGATAGTTCTAGATACGTTCGAGAACAGTTCTAGCAGCAAAAAGACAAGCTAATTACTAGCTGGCTTTCTGCTGTAATAGTGTAAGTCACTCTGTGACTCACACTATTATGAAATTTCAGCATATAGTGTGCGGGAACAGCGCATTCAGATCTCTGCTGTTTGGATAATGGCGATCGCCTTTTTTTTTTTTCCTTGGCTTCCTTCCCTAAGCGCGCGCGTGTAGTGGGGCAGGCCAGCATGTCAGCCAATCCCAGACACACACACAGCTAAGTGGACTTTTAGCCAGAGAAGCAACGGCATGTGTGATAGGATGTCCATGTCATAGGTCCATGCATTATAAAAACGGACATTTTCCTCCAGCATGCCATTATCTGCCTTCTGCGTCTTGGTGTCAGTCACCGCTGGCGTAGCTCCTGTCTCCGATACTGCTGTGTACGCTCTATACACAGCGCTATACAGAATAGGGATAGAAGTTTCTATTAGTCCTTGTAAGGGCTAATACCGGCAGGGTCAGAGCCATAGGTGACAGTCAGGTCCGTGAAAACAGATTTTAACAGCTACACAAGATGACAGCGTCTGTGTAGCTAAGGTCAGGGATTTCCTCGCTGCATTTTCCCATTAGGAGGGATAGAAAGGGAGGCTTCCTTTCCTGTACCCAGACCCATAACCCTGCCACTGTACCCTCCTGCCCTTTGCACACTCAAACTCATTGTTACTAAGCCATTATACTAGCAAACACTGAGGAAACTTAGTGGCATCCTAAAAGTGGCTGTTGGACTTCCATTAGTGTCCCACTGGTGCAAATCTATGTGCAGCACCTCTGCATTACACACTCAAACTCATTGTTACTAAGCCATTATACTAGAAAACACTGAGTAAACTTAGTGGCATCCTAAAAGTGTCTGTTGGACTTCCATTAGTGTCCCACTGGTGCAAACCTATGTGCAGCACCTCTGCATTGCACACTCAAACTTATTGTTACTAAGCCATTATACTAGCAAACACTGAGTAAACTTAGTGGCATCCTAAAAGTGACTGTTGGACTTCCATTAGTGTCCCACTGATGCAAATCTATGTGCAACACCTCTGCATTGCACACTTAAACTCATTGTTACTAAGCCATTATACTAGCAAACACGGAGTAAACTTAGTGGCATCCTAAAAGTGGCTGTTGGACTTCCATTAGTGTCCCACTGGTGCAAAGCTATTTGCAGCACAACTGCATTGCACACTCAAACTCATTGTTACTAAGCCATTATACTAGCAAACACTGAGTAAACTTAGTGGCATCCTAAAAGTGGCTGTTGGACTTCCATTAGTGTCCAACTGGTGCAAATCTATGTGCAGCACCTCTGCATTGCACACTCAAACTCATTGTTACTAAGCCATTATACCAGCAAACTATGCTGCCAGTTTAAGGGCCATAGTTGCATTGTCAGGGATAGTTATTGTTGTTTATTCTGCTGTTAATAAAGATAGACCACCGCTGCAATCTACACCACCTCTCAATTTTTACTACCACATTTTAAGTGCACAATCTTGACGCAATCAAAATGAGTGGCAAAATGACAGATGCTGGTGGAAAGGGGAAGAGGCGTGTTGGAAAAGGAAAAAAAGTGTTTGTCCGTGGGGAAGGTGGCAAAGCTCCATTAACATCTGCTGAAGATAGACCATCTTCCAGCAAAAGTAAGATGTCTACTACTTACCGTGGACAATCTGATGTGCTCCCTTTTTTACGGACACGAACAACTGGAACAAAGGTAGATGATGGCCAAAAAAAGAAAATGCTTGAATGGATCTCAAGTGGTCCAACAAATGCCCTCTCCTCCACCTCAACTACCGCTTCCAAAAAACACCAGTCCTCTGAGTTGTCATCCCAATCACACTTGCTTTGTCCCAGCTCTGAAGTCTCCATCCGCCCTGCACAGTATGGTGGAACTGAGATGGCTGAGTCTGCAGAGCTGTTCAGTCACACTATAGCCTGGGAATCAGAGGTCTGCTCCCAAGCTACAGTGAGTACAGACCAGGAAATGGTCTGCAGTGATGCCCAGAACCTTTGTGACTCAGATTCAGGCCGTGATGACCAAGTTTCTGAGCATAATGTTGACCCTTATTCACAAACTGAAACACCTGTTGTAATAGACAATGAGGAACATACTGATGACGAGGAGACGCAGATACCAGATTGGGATGACAACTTAAATATTTGGTCAGGGCAAGAAGAGGCTCGGTCTGAGGGTGAGGGGAGATCAAACACAACAATTGATAAGGAAGTTCTAGATCCCACCTACTGTCAATTTACAGTCAGGCCCTCGAGGAGGTCAACAAAGATGGTGGAGGAGGATGCAACTGAAGACGAAGTTACCTTGCGCCTTCCTGGACAGAGTCGGAGTACTGGTAACACGTCTACAACTGCATCCTCAGCCACCACTGTGCCTCTGAGCACTAGTCGGGGTGGATCAGCAGGTCGCATGCCCTCTAAGCCTTGCCTAGCCTGGTCCTTTTTTGACATAGCAAAAGATCGCCCAAATTATGTGATCTGTAAAATTTGTCGTGATTCTGTTAGTAGAGGGCAAAACCTCAGCAGTTTGACAACTTCTTCCATGAATCGTCACGTTAATAAATATCATATGTCCCAGTGGGAAGCTCACTGTGCTGCAATGCGGCCTAGTGGAGCGAACCATCCACTGCCTGCCCCTTCCAGTGCATCCGCGCGCTCTTCATCTTCTAGGACTGAGGGGACAGCTGTCACACCTGGTTTTCCACGCACAACTTCCACCACTGTAACCGCAACAGGCAGTTTGCTTGGTAGGTCGTCAGTTGGTTTGGAAGGGGAAACAAGTGCGTGTGTACAGCTCTCTCAGACATCGATAGCACCAACGTTGGATGAAGGCAACATCATGTCTATGACTGCACTTTCCTCACAAACCTGCATTTTTCCAGTGACACCCTACTCAACACCGTCTACACACAGCAGCCAGATCTCTGTCCCTCAGATGTGGACAAATAAAAGGCCATTTCCTGCGACCCATAACAAAGCTAAGAGGTTGACTTTATCCCTCTGTAAGCTCTTGGCTACCGAAATGCTGCTTTTCCGCCTGGTGGACACACAGGATTTTAGAGACCTTATGTCTGTCGCTGTGCCCCAGTACCAGATGCCCAGTCGCCACTACTTCTCTAAGAAAGGTGTGCCCGCGCTACACCAGCATGTCGCACACAAGATCACCGCTTCCTTGAGAAACTCTGTGTGTGAACGGGTGCATTTCACCACCGATACTTGGACCAGTAAGCATGGACAGGGACGTTACATGTCGCTGACTGGGCACTGGGTAACTATGGTGATAGATGGTGAAGGGTCTGCTGCACAAGTCTTGCCGTCCCCACGACTTGTGTGTCAATCCTCTGTCTGTCCAAGTTCCGCCACTGCTTCTGCCTCCTCCACCTCATCTGGGTCCTCCACCTCCGCCCCAAGCCTGCCTGGTCAGGCCACCAGCGTTCTCACTGCGCAGAAGGAATCACGCACCCCTCATTACTATGCTGGCAGCAGAGCGCAACAGCATCAGGCGGTCTTTAGCTTGACATGTCTTGGAAATAGGAGTCACACAGCGGATGAGTTGTGGGCAGCTCTGGAGACTGAGTTTTATAAATGGTTGTCTCCACTCAACCTGCAGCCTGGTAAGGCCGTGTGCGACAATGCTGCAAACCTGGGTGCGGCCCTTCACCTGGGCAAGGTGACACACGTGCCTTGTATGGCTCACGTGTTGAACCTTGTTGTCCAGCAATTTTTAACACACTATCCGCGCATAGATGGCCTTCTAAAAAGGGCACGAAAACTGTCTGCTCACTTCCGCCGTTCAACCACCGCTGCTGAGCGACTTGCATCGCTCCAGAAGTCTTTCGGCCTGCCGGTTCATCGCCTAAAATGCGATGTGGCGACATGCTGGAATTCGACTCTCCACATGTTACAGCGACTGTGGCAGCACCGCCGAGCCCTGGTGCAATACGTCATGACGTATAGCCTGGGCCAACGAGATGCAGAGGTGGGGCAGATCACCCTGATGGAGTGGTCTCAGGTCAAGGACCTATGCACCCTTCTGCACAGTTTCGACATGGCGACGAATATGTTTAGCACTGACAATGCCATTATCAGCATGACAATTCCAGTCATTTACATGCTGGAGCACACGCTAAACACAATTCAGAGTCAGGGGGTGGGACAAAAGGAAGAGAAGGATCTACAGGAGGATTCAGATGCGCAAGACACAACAACATCACCAAGGTCCAGACGTTCATCATCACCAACGCGGCAGGCATGGGACCATGGGGGACAGGGATCAACAAGGGCACATGGTAGCAGGCGAAATGTTGAGGAAGGTGCAGGAGAACATGAAGAAATGGAGGACGAACTGTCCATGGACATGGAAGACTCAGCGAATGAGGGAGACCTTGGTCAAATTTCAGTTGAAAGAGGTTGGGGGGAGATGTCAGAGGAAGAAAGAACGGTTAGCACCTCTATGCCACAAACACAGCGTGGACTTGGTCCCCATGGCTGCGCAAGACACATGAGTGCCTTCTTGCTGCACTACTTCCAACATGACCTTCGTATTGTCAAAATTAGAAGTGATGATGACTATTGGCTTGCCACAATATTAGATCCCCGGTACAAGTCCAAATTTTGTGACATAATTCCAGCCATAGAAAGGGATGTACGTATGCAGGAGTATCAGCAGAAGCTGTTACTCGATCTTAGCTCGGCTTTTCCACCAAACAACCGTGCAGGTGCAGGGAGTGAATCTCCCAGTTGTAACTTGACAAACATGGGACGGTCTCGTCATATACAGTCTACCCGTACCAGTAGCACCGTATCTGGTGCTGGTAACAGCAATTTTATTGAATCTTTTCATAACTTTTTTAGACCCTCCTTTGCAAGGCCACCAGAGACTACAAGTCTGACACATAGTCAACGGCTGGAGAGCATGATACAGGAGTATCTCCAAATGAACATCGATGCCATTACTTTGCAAATGGAGCCTTGCTCATTTTGGGCTTCAAATCTTGAAAAATGGCCAGAGCTCTCCACTTACGCCTTGGAGATTTTGTCGTGTCCAGCTGCCAGCATTGTCTCTGAACGTGTCTCCAGTGCTGCTGCGTGTGTGCTGACAGATAAGCGCACGCGTCTGTCCAGTGACAATGTGGACAGACTAACGTTCATCAAAATGAACAAGTCATTGATCCACAAGGAATTTACTACCCCTGTGTCATCCTGGGGAGAGTAAATGCTTGTGTATTTTGAATTTGCTTGATGCAAATCTAGCTGTGAAGTGTACAATTAGGGCACAAGTGCTGCCACTGATGGGGTGTCTGTGTGGCCCAATTTTTGGAAAAAAGGGAGACTCCGCTTGGAGTAAGCCTTGCTTACATTGTTTTTAAAAATGATCCAAGATGAATAGAGCTGGGATCAGGAAAGACTTTGCTACCTACCCCGGTGTCATCCTGGGGACGGTTAAGTATGACGTATTTTTGAATGTGCTTGATGCAAATCTAGCTGTGAAGTGTACAACTGGGGCACAAGTGCTGCCACTGAAGGGGTGGGTGTGTGTGTGGCCCAATTTTTGGAAAAAAGGGAGACTCCGCTTGGAGTAACCCTTGCTTACATTGTTTTTAAAAATGATCCAAGATGCACAGAGGTGGGATCAGGAAAGACTTTGCTACTTACCCCGGTGTCATCCTGGGGACGGTTAAGTATGGCGTATTTTTGAATATGCTTGATGCAAATCTAGCTGTGAAGTGTACAACTGGGGCACATGTGCTGCCACTGAAGGGGTGGGTGTGTGTGGCCCAATTTTTGAAAAAAAGGGAGACTCCGGTTGGAGTAACCCTTGCTTACATTGTTTTTAAAAATGATCCAAGATGCACAGAGCTGGGATCAGGAAAGACTTTGCTTCCTACCCCGGTGTCATCCTGGGGACGGTTAAGTATGGCGTATTTTTGAATGTGCTTGATGCAAATCTAGCTGTGAAGTGTACAACTGGGGCACAAGTGCTGCCACTGAAGGGGTGGGTGTGTGTGGGGCACAATTTTTGGAAAAAAGGGCGACTCCGCTTGGAGTAACCCTTGCTTACATTGTTTTTAAAAATGATCCAAGATGCACAGAGCTGGGATCAGGAAAGACTTTGCTACCTACCCCGGTGTCATCCTTGGAATGGTTAAGTATGGCGTATTTTTGAATGTGCTTGATGCAAATCTAGCTGTGAAGTGTACAACTGGGGCACAAGTGCTGCCACTGAAAGGGTGGGTGTGTGTGTGGCCCAATTTTTGGAAAAAAGGGCGACTCCGCTTGGAGTAACCCTTGCTTACATTGTTTTTAAAAATGATCCAAGATGCACAGAGCTGGGATCAGGAAAGACTTTGCTACCTACCCCGGTGTCATCCTTGGAATGGTTAAGTATGGCGTATTTTTGAATGTGCTTGATGCAAATCTAGCTGTGAAGTGTACAACTGGGGCACAAGTGCTGCCACTGAAAGGGTGGGTGTGTGTGGGGCCCAATTTTTGGAAAAAAGGGAGACTCCGCTTGGAGTCACCTTGCGGTGTTTTACATGATTTTAGAAGGGCGTGCCATGCCTATATCTGTGTCTCCTCCTCTTTTTCCTTGTCCAGCTCTTTTGTTTTCACATGAGTATATGTCCTTGTCACTTTCCCATGTGTTTGTGTTGTGTTGTGAGTTGTTTGTCACCTTTTGGACACCTTTGAGGGTGTTTTCTAGGTGTTTTTATGTGTTTATGATTGCCTGCCATTGTTTCCTATGCGGTTCAAGTTCGGTTCGTCGAACCGGTTCGCTGAACCGAACTCGAACGAGACGTCCGTTCGGCGAACCGAACTCGAGCCGAACTGCGACCGGTTCGCTCATCTCTACTCCCTGCACACTGTAGCTGTAAAAAGCCACGCTTTTGGTGATCGAACCGTTCTCGAACGTAACTCGAACTGTTGAGGTTTTAGCTCGAACACCCCCCAAAAATTCCTCGAACATGAAATTGGCGAACCACGAACATCGCTCATCTCTAATGCTAATGTATACAGGGACAATTAGGCAGGGATTAGCAATATGCACCAAGAACTGCTCGTGGTTCTAGGTGCATATTGGACCTGACAGGTTCACTTTAACACTTACGTGGCGGAGTTGTGACACACAAAATTCCTATGTAGGCATGAAGAAAAACAGCTGCTGGTGCCTTTTAGCTTGTGGATGAATACTCCAGGAAAAGTTGAATCCAAAAGGATGATAACTTGCTAGGTGTGTTACGCTGCTGCAGTAATTTTCTTTTTAAAAAAGGGGGAAACTTTGCAATGCTAGATTTCAATGATAAATGATGGAAAAACATGAATAGATAAATATGTGTTCAGGGGAAAGGAGAGCTATGGATAAGAAACAAGGAGCGCTGTGAAGGAACATACTGAATTGGAACCTTAAAAAGTGATAAAATAGAAGAAAAAAAACAGAAGTTGTGCACTGCACTGCTTACCACTCTGTGGAAAATGCTACATTAAAGTACTTTGGCTCAATTCCATGTAGAGCCTGTCTTGTGGGTGCTTGAAGTGCAGATCAGCTGCTGTATCCTCACATTGGACTTGGCTGAAAAAAACAGCTGACGGCAAGTGGAAGTCCTGAACTACCGTGGTGCTATATGCCAAGAAGCCAGAGCAAGTACTAATATCATAAAGAGAAGTTTTGGCAGCACTCTGCGGTGTCAATAAAATCTATTTTATTTTTATTTTTTGCAGACAGGTGATACAGACATGAGGGAGCAGGGGGAGCGGAGCACAAGGACGACGGTACCATTTCGCACCTCTAGGGGTGCTTTCACGGGTCCATGGGTGCCAAAACTTCTCTTTTTTATGAATTGGAACCTTACTGAAGTGTGCTCGGGTGCTCACCTGAGGGAGTTGCACACCCTTGTACAACACCGGTGAGAGCAAATGAGGAGGCCAACTGCTGATGCAAACAGGCACTGCTGTCTCCTCCGTCCGTGCTTCTGTGGGCGTTGTCATCAGAGAATCATGTGACCGGTGACATGGGATCGCGTCACCGCAGGTTCTGGCTGATCATAGCTAGTGCTGTCCCAGTCGGTCATAGAGGGGATTGGGACAAAGCTTCTCCTACAAGGGGAGATGAATAGTATAAAACGCTGGAGATGCAATCGGCCCAAGGAATGCTAAGAAGGAGGAATTTCTTCAATCTTTAAAAGCCTTTATTGTTAATAAATCACAATGTGTTTCAATAGGCAAGCTATCTTCATCATGTGGATCCAACTGATGAAGATAGCTTGTGTTTCAGATGTGCATTAAAATTCATCCACATGTGTGTCTCTAACTAACTCAGATGTTGCCAATAAACCTATCATAAGCTTCTAAAGACATGACATCATTATATGGGCTATCCCATGTTATTTAAAGGCATAGTACTCTAAGGGGTACTTTGCACATTGCGACATCGCAGGTGCGATGTCGGTGGGGTCATGTCGAAAGTGACGCAGTTCTGTGCGTCGCTCCCAACATCGTAGTGTGTAAATCCTAGATGATACGATTAACGAGCGCAAAAGGGTCGTAATCGTATTATCGGTGCAGGGTCGAGGAAAACCATAATTAAGCTGCAGCGACGGCACGATGTTGTTCCTCGCTCCTGCGGCATCACACATCGCTGTGTGTAAAGCCGCAGGAGTGAGGAACATCACCTTACCTGCCTCCAGCAGCTCACGCCGACTATGCGAGAGGAAGGAGGTGGGCGGGATGTTTACGTCCAGCTCAGCTCCACCCCTCCGCTTCTATTGGTCGCGTGCCGTGTGACGTCACTGTGACGCCACACGACCCGCCCCCTTAATAAGGAGGCGGATCGCCGGCCAGAGTGACGTCGCAAGGGAGGTGAGTGCGTGTGAAGCTGCCGTAGCGATAATGTTCGCTACGGCAGCTATCACTAGATATCGCACCTGCGATGGGGGCGGGTACTATCGCGCTCGGCATCGCAAGCATCGGCTTGCAATGTCGCAGCGTGCAAAGCCCGCCTTAGGGGCACCTTGCACACTGCGACATCGCAGGTGCGATGTCGGTGGGGTCAAATTGAAAGTGACGCACATCCGGCATCGCATGCGACATCGCAGTGTGTAAAGCCTAGATGATACGATTAACGAGCGTAAAAGCGTCGTAATCGTATCATCGGTGCAGCGTCGGCGTAATTCATAATTATGCTAACGCGACGGTCCGATGTTGTTCCTCGCTCCTGCGGCAGCACACATCGCTGTGTGTGAAGCCGCAGGAGCGAGGAACATCTCCTACCGGCGTCACTGCGACTTCCATAGGATATGCGGAAGGAAAGAGGTGGGCAGGATGTTTACATCCTGCTCATCTCCGCCCCTCCGCTCCGATTGGCCGCCTGCCGTGTGACGTCGCAGTGACGCCACACGACCCGCCCCCTTAACAAGGAGGCGGGTCGCCGGCCACAGGGAAGTCGCACGGCAGGTGAGTGTGTGTGTGAAGCTGGCGTAGCGATAATTTTCGCTATGCCAGCTATCACCACATATCACTGCTGCGACGGGGGCGGGGACTATCGCACTCGGCATCGCAGCATCGGCCTGCGATGTCTCAGTGTGCAAAGTGCCCCTTAGTGTATGTAACTTGACTTTGCAGAAAGTAATAAAAATGCCTTAAAACATTTTCTCTCATTATTCTGGTATTCGGCAAATATAAATAATTTTGGTAATCCTAATTGACCTAAAACAGGAAATGTTAGAGAGTGAGAAAAACGTTCATATGAATTTTTAGATAGTGTATGGAAACTTCTGGTTTTAACTGTATCAATCTAAGTGATTTTTCAATATAAGCAGATGTTAGAACAAAAGAATTACATCATTTCTGGCCATTTTATAACTTATATCCCCTATTCTTTAACACTTTTTCCTGCCTCTATTTGTAAATGTCAGTTTTCTCTGAGCTAGGGTGAAGACTAGCTGCTTTAATGTCTCCTATACACTGAGTTACCTGTGGTCACAGGTGGAGGACCGTGGGAACGTCCAGCTATGACCGAAAATCACCTGGGGGACTTCACCGCTAATCACGGCTCATTCTCTGTCGGGAGCTTAGAGATGTAGCAAAGCTGAATCATCATGGGACCTCATGTGGATTACGTCGGACCTGCAAAGGTGTTTGGGGAGTTAATAAAGGGGTGAAAGAGGATGCTTTGTTGTATTTTATTCCAAATAAAGGATTTTTCTGTGTTTGTGTTTATTTACTTTCACTTACAGATTAGTGATGGGGTGTCTCATAGATTCCTGTTATTACTAATCCAGGACTTAGTGGCTGCTGTGGGATGCCATTAACTCCTTATTACCCCGATTGCCACTGCCACAGGGTAGTTGGGAAGAGTGGGGCAAAGCGCCAGTCTTGTCGAATATAATTGATGCCACAATTCCAGGGTGGCTGCAGGATGCTATTTTTAGGCTTTGAGGCTGTACAATAAGCATGGACCTCTCCTCTCTGAGAATACCAGCCCCCAGCTGTCGGGCTTTATCTTGGCTAGGTAAGGTAGGGGGGGGTTACCCTGTTTTTTAAATTATTTAAAAAAATTAAAAAAACTGCATGCGATTCCTTTTATTTTGATACACAACCAAGATAAGTGCATGACTGGGTGCTGCAGCCTGTAGCCGTATGTTATATCTGTGCTGGGTATTATAATATTGGGGACCCTACGACAATTTACTTATTTATTTTTACACCACGGTACTGACCTGTGATTAGTTGTAGTGAGACGCTGTCACTCAGGCTGGGGGTGCGTCTGACTGCAACCAATCACAGTCAATAGGCCAGCCGGTGGACGGGAAAATCAGTACATATAAATGAGCCTAATGAGCGGCCCAGGAAGTGAAGGAGAGGTTGTGGGAGCAGTGTACAGCCGCGACTGAGCCTTTGAGCCTTGGCAAGTATGAAGTGCTTGCTTCAATCTTATTTTCTTTATTTCTCCTTTTTTTTTTTTTTTTATTTCTTGTGTGCCAGATCAAACAACCAGAATCCCAGGCCCGACACCCAGGTACCTTTGAAACTGCGGTGATCTGGACTTTTACAGTCCGGGTCTGCCTATCACTAGTCAGAACCCTAAATGTAAAATGACAATGACACCCCCACTAACTGATGACTGACTCTAGTAATCCCTAGTTGAGCCCTGAGTAATCACAGTTTGCATTAATACCACATCAGGTGAAAACAGTAAATAACCAACAGTGTCTCCTGTGATGTATATCTCCGCAGTGCCACCTATGTGGTGTATATACAGCAGTCCCATCATCTCCTATGGGATGTATGCACACCAGTCCCAGCTGACACAAACCTGGAAAAGCAGTTGTGAGAAGCAAAAAGATCAATATCACCTAACATCACAGTCGCACCAATGAGTAGCAGCTCTAGCCACCACTGTAGGGGTGAGTTCATTGTTTAATTAAACATAGAAAGGTAATCTGCAAGGTGATAATATTGTGCGGCCCCTGAATAATGGTAGAAATTTCCAAATGGCCCCCGACAGAAAAAAGGCTCCCACTCCTGCTTTAGCGGATAGTGAGATATGGAGCCGAACAGTCAAAAGTTCAAAACATTGTTCCCCTTTTGCTTTTTGGTGTGTATATATACATATATATATATATATATATATATATATATACATACATATGTACCGCCCCGTGCTCAGCAGCTGAGCCGCTCGTATCCGGACCTTCAGTGGGTGGCTCGAGGGTCTCCGGACCCGGGGGTCCTGCGGTCACTCCAATCAAAAGGGGGTTTGTGGTTTGGGGACGTAGGTATACGGCCGGAGCCGTGTTAAGTTCTTGACGCCACCCACGGGATGTGGTGAAGGTGGACACCACCGCTGCAGTTATGGGGCACCCGAGGGAGATGTTTGGCAGCAAGTTGTTAACCCCTACATAGGCAGGGATGGTGGCCCCGGGACCCGTTGGGGGGGATGTTTGGCGGTGCAGGGAGATGGGCAGCCGGAGGGCACTGATGTACTCACTATTAGTAACCACACGAGTCTCTGGTAAACCAAGGTGATGGTAGTCGGTGCCCGCAGCCGGCTGCAGTCTGGTCCCCCACCCGGCTAGTAGTCTCTGTCTTTCTCCCGCACCTGTTTGTGATGGTGGACTACCTGCGCTTGCAACTTCAGGAGTCCGTTCCTGGCTTGTGGTTGCCTGAGGAGCCCTTTGCCCGCAGACGCTGGCCGGTGGGATCTCTGAGCCGTGGCGGGGGCTTTCTATCCCCCTCGTTGGGCTGTTGCCTTCAGTCAGGACTTTGGGTGGGACAGGACCTCTAGTCCTGGCCGCAATTAGTTAATTAGCTAGCCCCCAGTAGCTTCTGGACCTACTGTAGCTTCAGGGTCTGAGTACCCCCTTTGTGCTCTGGTTTCCGAGTCGGTTCCCCGGGTCGGTACCGGCGGGCCACTGCTCTGTCCCGGTCCACCACGGTTCCACCGAGCCATCTTCCCGGCTCCTGCAGACAGAGGCCTCCATCTGCTTCCTAGCCAGAGGTACCAGGGCTCCTACCCCGGCACCTGCTCAAATTGGGTTTTCTCCTCTGCTGGAACTGCACACAACTCCAGCCCACACACCTCTCCAACTTGAACTCTCAAACTACCCTGGTTACTTTTCCGCCCCAGGCTGTCTGAACTCCTCGGTGGGCGTCTTCCAACTGCCTAGTTCCGCCCCCTGGTGTGTCCATCAAGCCCTGAAGGGGATGACTAGGGTTTATGTGTTTGGCTGTATGTTACCTATGAGGGACAGATGTAATGCGGGGCCCTATCTGTGACATCCTGGCTGGCCAGGGCATCACACTCCCCCTTGGTTAACCACAGACCGTCCGCAGGCTGTCCGACCACCACCAGTTTATTTTGCTTTAAACTGAAAAAGATAAAAGATTTTAGAAAATGTACAAGTATACTAACATATTTACATCAAGAAGGCTAAGTTCCTTACCTGGCAGTCTCTCTCAGAGACCCCACGTCCAGGGGACCCCTGACCCGGAGGGCCGTCACTAGTCTCACTGGTGACAGGACCTCGGCCTACAATTTCCCGCAGGCCCTTCCTCCAACCAGCCTCTCCGGAGACTGCAGGATGGTGCAAAAGGGTGGTCCAGGGACTATTTACAAGGCCCAATAGTTTTTGGGGTGGCCTGCAAGTTCTCAGCCATGTCTTTTTTTAAATGTAAATGGGAACGTCAACTTGGTCCCAACGGGGACAGGCAGAAAGGTAGCCGGGAACCGCTACCACTTAACACTCTTCTTCATCATCAGCGGGACTGTATGGCGAGGGAGGGGAATGGACTGCGGCTCACCCTCATCTTTACGTCGAGGGCGAACCATCCCCTCTCCCCGCAATGCCGGGTGTAGGTGAACAATTCACCGGGTTCCAGGTCCTGGTCTGGGTGGCCCATTGGAAGCTGGGGGTAGACGTCCCTCCGGGATACGAAGATTTCTGCATCCAGGTGCGGCTCGAAGATGAACCCCCATCCATTCCGGGGGTCGAAGTGCCAGACCTGGCCTTCGTGCGTCGGGCCCCATACCCGAAAGGTGGCGTTCCACAGCTTTCCTTCTCTTGGATGGTCCGGGCCAGCACCTCCGCTTTCCTCTTTTCACGGGCAGCAATCTCCTGGCCCAGCTGGCGCTAAGTACGGAGCATCTGCTTGCTCCAACTCACTCTGCGCGGGGGTCGGGCCCAGCCGGAGCTCCCCCGTGTCGGCTACGACTGACACTCTCTGCACTGGGGAACCCCGCTGTGTCATGGCCTGCTCTGCTGCCTGACAGCTGCAACCCCGCAGTGCCTCAGTCAAGGTCTGGGTTCTGGGAGCAGCCAGCTTTGCCTGCTGGGCCGACTTCCGGTCGGCAGCCACCTCAATCTTGGCCGGGCGGACTGCCGGGGCCTTGGTCAACTGGGGTGCCGCTTCTTCCGGGTCTTCATGGTCTGAGTACCCCCCTTTGTGCTCCGGTTTCCGAGTCGGTTCCCCGGGTCGGTACTGGTGGGCCACTACCCTGTCCCGGTCCACCACGATTCCACCGAGCCGTCTTCCCGGCTACTGCAGACAGAGGCCTCCATCTGCCTCCTAGCCAGAGGTACCAGGGCTCCTACCCCGGCACCTGCTCAAATTGGGTTTTCTCCTCTGCTGGAGCTGCACACAGCTCCAGCCCACACACCTCTCCAACTTGAACTCTCAAACTACACTGGTTACTTTCCCGCCCCAGGCTGTCTGAACTCCTCGGTGGGCGTCTTCCAACCGCCTGATTCCGCCCCCTGGTGTATCCATCAAGCCCTGAAGGGGGAGACTAGGGTTTATGTGTTTGGCTGTATGTTACCTATGAGGGACAGGTTTAATGCAGGGCCCTATCTGTGACTACCTGGCTGGCCAGAGCGTCACATACACACACACACACACTTGTGAGAAAGTAATAAAATCTTAAAAAAGGGAAGAATTTCCTCTTTTGACAGCTGATAAACATGTCCAGTACAAGTAATAAGGAAGAAAATGTTGGACCCTAGGAGTTATTTCTGTCACATACCTGACCACATGGATCAGCACTCTACATATAAAATAACTCTGTCAATCCCTAGTTGAGCCCTGAGTAATCACACTTTGCATTAAAACCACATCAGAGGAAAACAAGCAAAAAAACAATTGTTTGAAGACTAATTCACCTCAAATGGTCCTCTAATAGGTAGTACACAAAAACCTGTATGACAAAATGTATACTCCTATACTCACTCCATCCAATCAACCATACAGGACATTTCTACAGGCAGGTGATTGTAGCGCTCTGTTATGGGTTGTTCTGTTTGTGGACCCTTTTTTCTCCTTAGAAATCTGTCTGAGAAATGCATCAAGAGTTTGATGAGTATTAGTGATGAGCGAGTACTAAAAAGCTCGGGTGCTCGAAGCTCGGGCCGAGCATCCCAAGATACTCGTGTACTCGGGCCGAGCAACGAGCCCAATGTTATCCTATGGGAGACCCGAGTATTTTTGTGAAATGACCCCCCGGCAGCATGGAGAAACCCTAAAAATGTCACAAAAGTCTCAGAAGAGTGCTCAAATGACATGGCAACAGCATGGGGAAGACCCCTTGAAGCATTTATCACTGAAAAGTCACAGCTGTGAACAATTTTGTCCGCGTTTTACGCCATTTTTACGGACTCACCAGAAAACCTTCCAAAATGACCCCAAAATGATTTTTCATGGCGGAAATGTTAAGGGCACATACCCAATAGTGAGATAGAGCTGGTGTATGTTACTTTTTGAGATTAATACATGAAAGATTTTACGTGAAAACATTGTGTGGCACTCCGATGTCCCTGAGAAGAGACGTACATGAAGGCCTCTTGAGTCTAATGTGCCCATTTTGAGGAAGTGAGTCTTTGTAGTATTTTCCTTTGCCAGGGCAGTCCAAAATTGTGAGGTTCACCAATGCCCCTGCATACAGACGTGCATGAGGGCCTGTAAACCTGAAGTGCCCATTGGAAGGAAGTGGGTCTATTGTAGTATAGCCCTTAGGCAGGGCAGCCAAAAATTGGGAGGCTCCACGTTGTCCCTGGGTAGAGACGTGCATGAGGGCCTTTAAACCTGAAGTGCCCATTGTAAGGAAGTGGGTCTATTTCAGTATAGACCTTTGCCAGGGCAGCCAAAAATTGGGAGGCTCCACGTTGTCCCTGGGTAGAGACGTGCATGAGGGCCTTTAAACCTGAAGTGCCCATTGTAAGGAAGTGGGTCTATTTCAGTATAGCCCTTTGCCAGGGCAGCCAAAAATTGGGAGGCTCCACATTGTCCCTGGGTAGAGACGTGCATGAGGGCCTCAAAACATTAAGTGTCCATTTTAAGGAAGTGGGTGTATTATAGTATAGCCCTTAGGCAGGGCAGCCAAAAATTGGGAGGCTCCACGTTGTCCCTGGGTAGAGACGTGCATGATGGCCTGTAAACCTGAAGTGCCCATTGTAAGGAAGTGGGTCTATTTCAGTATAGCCCTTTGCCAGGGCAGCCAAAAATTGGGAGGCTCCACATTGTCCCTGGGTAGAGACGTGCATGAGGGCCTTTAAACCTGAAGTGCCCATTGTAAGGAAGTGGGTCTATTTCAGTATAGCCCTTTGCCAGGGCAGCCAAAAATTGGGAGGCTCCACATTGTCCCTGGGTAGAGACGTGCATGAGGGCCTCAAAACATTAAGTGTCCATTTTAAGGAAGTGGGTGTATTATAGTATAGCCCTTAGGCAGGGCAGCCAAAAATTGGGAGGCTCCACGTTGTCCCTGGGTAGAGACGTGCATGAGGGCCTTTAAACCTGAAGTGCCCATTGTAAGGAAGTGGGTCTATTTCAGTATAGCCCTTTGCCAGGGCAGCCAAAAATTGGGAGGCTCCACATTGTCCCTGGGTAGAGACGTGCATGAGGGCCTCAAAACATTAAGTGTCCATTTTAAGGAAGTGGGTGTATTATAGTATAGCCCTTAGGCAGGGCAGCCAAAAATTGGGAGGCTCCACGTTGTCCCTGGGTAGAGACGTGCATGATGGCCTGTAAACCTGAAGTGCCCATTGTAAGGAAGTGGGTCTATTTCAGTATAGCCCTTTGCCAGGGCAGCCAAAAATTGGGAGGCTCCACATTGTCCCTGGGTAGAGACGTGCATGAGGGCCTTTAAACCTGAAGTGCCCATTGTAAGGAAGTGGGTCTATTTCAGTATAGCCCTTTGCCAGGGCAGCCAAAAATTGGGAGGCTCCACATTGTCCCTGGGTAGAGACGTGCATGAGGGCCTCAAAACATTAAGTGTCCATTTTAAGGAAGTGGGTGTATTATAGTATAGCCCTTAGGCAGGGCAGCCAAAAATTGGGAGGCTCCACGTTGTCCCTGGGTAGAGACGTGCATGAGGGCCTTTAAACCTGAAGTGCCCATTGTAAGGAAGTGGGTCTATTTCAGTATAGCCCTTTGCCAGGGCAGCCAAAAATTGGGAGGCTCCACATTGTCCCTGGGTAGAGACGTGCATGAGGGCCTCAAAACATTAAGTGTCCATTTTAAGGAAGTGGGTGTATTATAGTATAGCCCTTAGGCAGGGCAGCCAAAAATTGGGAGGCTCCACGTTGTCCCTGGGTAGAGACGTGCATGATGGCCTGTAAACCTGAAGTGCCCATTGTAAGGAAGTGGGTCTATTTCAGTATAGCCCTTTGCCAGGGCAGCCAAAAATTGGGAGGCTCCACATTGTCCCTGGGTAGAGACGTGCATGAGGGCCTTTAAACCTGAAGTGCCCATTGTAAGGAAGTGGGTCTATTTCAGTATAGCCCTTTGCCAGGGCAGCCAAAAATTGGGAGGCTCCACATTGTCCCTGGGTAGAGACGTGCATGAGGGCCTCAAAACATTAAGTGTCCATTTTAAGGAAGTGGGTGTATTATAGTATAGCCCTTAGGCAGGGCAGCCAAAAATTGGGAGGCTCCACGTTGTCCCTGGGTAGAGACGTGCATGAGGGCCTTTAAACCTGAAGTGCCCATTGTAAGGAAGTGGGTCTATTTCAGTATAGCCCTTTGCCAGGGCAGCCAAAAATTGGGAGGCTCCACATTGTCCCTGGGTAGAGACGTGCATGAGGGCCTCAAAACATTAAGTGTCCATTTTAAGGAAGTGGGTGTATTATAGTATAGCCCTTAGGCAGGGCAGCCAAAAATTGGGAGGCTCCACGTTGTCCCTGGGTAGAGACGTGCATGATGGCCTGTAAACCTGAAGTGCCCATTGTAAGGAAGTGGGTCTATTTCAGTATAGCCCTTTGCCAGGGCAGCCAAAAATTGGGAGGCTCCACATTGTCCCTGGGTAGAGACGTGCATGAGGGCCTTTAAACCTGAAGTGCCCATTGTAAGGAAGTGGGTCTATTTCAGTATAGCCCTTTGCCAGGGCAGCCAAAAATTGGGAGGCTCCACATTGTCCCTGGGTAGAGACGTGCATGAGGGCCTCAAAACATTAAGTGTCCATTTTAAGGAAGTGGGTGTATTATAGTATAGCCCTTAGGCAGGGCAGCCAAAAATTGGGAGGCTCCACGTTGTCCCTGGGTAGAGACGTGAATGAGGGCCTTTAAACCTGAAGTGCCCATTGTAAGGAAGTGGGTCTATTTCAGTATAGCCCTTTGCCAGGGCAGCCAAAAATTGGGAGGCTCCACATTGTCCCTGGGTAGAGACGTGCATGAGGGCCTCAAAACATTAAGTGTCCATTTTAAGGAAGTGGGTGTATTATAGTATAGCCCTTAGGCAGGGCAGCCAAAAATTGGGAGGCTCCACGTTGTCCCTGGGTAGAGACGTGCATGATGGCCTGTAAACCTGAAGTGCCCATTGTAAGGAAGTGGGTCTATTTCAGTATAGCCCTTTGCCAGGGCAGCCAAAAATTGGGAGGCTCCACATTGTCCCTGGGTAGAGACGTGCATGAGGGCCTTTAAACCTGAAGTGCCCATTGTAAGGAAGTGGGTCTATTTCAGTATAGCCCTTTGCCAGGGCAGCCAAAAATTGGGAGGCTCCACATTGTCCCTGGGTAGAGACGTGCATGAGGGCCTCAAAACATTAAGTGTCCATTTTAAGGAAGTGGGTGTATTATAGTATAGCCCTTAGGCAGGGCAGCCAAAAATTGGGAGGCTCCACGTTGTCCCTGGGTAGAGACGTGCATGATGGCCTGTAAACCTGAAGTGCCCATTGTAAGGAAGTGGGTCTATTTCAGTATAGCCCTTTGCCAGGGCAGCCAAAAATTGGGAGGCTCCACATTGTCCCTGGGTAGAGACGTGCATGAGGGCCTTTAAACCTGAAGTGCCCATTGTAAGGAAGTGGGTCTATTTCAGTATAGCCCTTTGTCAGGGCAGCCAAAAATTGGGAGGCTCCACATTGTCCCTGGGTAGAGACGTGCATGAGGGCCTCAAAACATTAAGTGTCAATTTTAAGGAAGTGGGTGTATTATAGTATAGCCCTTAGGCAGGGCAGCCAAAAATTGGGAGGCTCCACGTTGTCCCTGGGTAGAGACGTGCATGAGGGCCTTTAAACCTGAAGTGCCCATTGTAAGGAAGTGGGTCTATTTCAGTATAGCCCTTTGCCAGGGCAGCCAAAAATTGGGAGGCTCCACATTGTCCCTGGGTAGAGACGTGCATGAGGGCCTCAAAACATTAAGTGTCCATTTTAAGGAAGTGGGTGTATTATAGTATAGCCCTTAGGCAGGGCAGCCAAAAATTGGGAGGCTCCACGTTGTCCCTGGGTAGAGACGTGCATGAGGGCCTCAAAACATTAAGTGTCCATTTTAAGGAAGTGGGTGTATTATAGTATAGCCCTTAGGCAGGGCAGCCAAAAATTGGGAGGCTCCACGTTGTCCCTGGGTAGAGACGTGCATGAGGGCCTCAAAACATTGTTCCCATTGCAAAGGAGCGGGTCTCCTGTCGTTGTAATGTCCATTCTGCAAAGAATGGGCGAAAAAATTTACCACTGGGGGTATACCTGAAACAAAGGCCTAAGTATTGCAATTTGTAACGGTCATCATCATGGTGGCGCATGAGGAGAAGGAGGAGGAGTCCAGCGATTATCCAAAGTCCAGAAGTGTGTACCCATGGGTGAGTGGAGGTACATGGCAAACTTTAAATTCCGCTCTCATTTGCTGGTGGTGTGGTGAAGTCTGGCCCAATCCAACCCTTGTTCATCTTGATCAGAGTCAGCCTGTCAGCATTTTCAGTTGACAGGCGGGTGCGTTTATCTGTAATGATTCCACCTGCGGCACTAAAAACACGCTCTGACAAAACGCTAGCAGCAGGGCAGGCCAGGACTTCCAAGGCGTAGAGAGCCAATTCATGCCACGTGTCCAGCTTGGATACCCAATAATTGTAAGGCACAGAGGAATGTCGGAGTACTGTTGTTCGATCTGCAAGGTACTCCTTCAGCATCTGGGCAAACTTAGGATTTCTTGTGGCACTACCCCGCACCTCAGGGGCTGTGGTACGTGAGGGGCTGAGAAAACTGTCCCACATCTTAAAGACTGTTCCCCTACCTCTGGCGGATTGGACTTGTGCCTCTCTCGGCTGTACGCCTCGGTTGTCCACTGATTCATGACCTATGCCGCTAGCGTTTTGTGAGGGGAATGCTTTGCCTACTTCCGTGAGTATGGCCTTCCGAAACTGCTGCATTTTGGTTGACCTCTCCTCCACGGGAATAAGAGACAAAAAGTTCTCCTTGTAGCGTGGGTCTAACAGTGTTACCAACCAGTAATGATTGTCGGCCAAGATGTTCTTAACGCGAGGGTCACGAGACAGGCAGCTTACCATAAAGTCAGCCATGTGCGCCAGACTCTTAACAGCCAGGACTTCAGTAGCCTGACCAACAAGATGACTGAACATGCTGTCCTCCTCCTCCTCCTCCTCCTCCTCATCTACCCTGTCCTCTGGCCAGCCACGCTGAACCGAGGATATGACTGGTGTGCATGTCATATCCTCAATTTGGCCGGAGAGTTGCTCCATGTCTTCATCCTCCTCCTCGTCATAGTCCTCCACTGCACGTTGTGATGAGACGAGGCTGGGCTGTGTGTTATCACCCACACCCACTACTGTTTCTTGCTGCAACTCATCGCGCTCCGCCTGCAATGCATCATGTTTGTTTTTCAGCAGAGACCGTTTTAGAAGGCAGAGTAGCGGTATGGTGACGCTAATAATGGCGTCATCACCACTCACCATCTTGGTGGAGTCCTCAAAGTTTTGGAGGATGGTACATAGGTCTGACATCCATCTCCACTCCTCAGGTGTTATGTGTGGAGTTTGACCCATTTCCCGACGGCTTAGGTGATACAGGTACTCAACAACTGCCCTCTTCTGCTCACATATCCTGATTCCTGACCAACATGTGCAGAGTTGAATTCCAACGCGTGGGGACATCACACACCAGTCTGTGAGCCGGAAGATGCAAACGGCGCTGAAAGCCGGCAAGGCCGGCTGAAGCAGTAGGTGACTTTCGAAAATGTGCAGACAGGCGGCGAACTTTTACCAGTAGATCAGACAGCTCTGGGTATGACTTTATAAACCGCTGAACCACGAGGTTGAGCACATGGGCCACGCATGGAACATGTGTCAGCTGGCCTCGCCTCAAAGCCGCCACCAGGTTCCGGCCATTGTCACACACGACCTTTCCTGGCTTTAGGTTCAGAGGTGTGAGCCAGTGATCTGCCTGCTGTTTCAGAGCTGTCCACAGCTCTTCTGCATTGTGGGGTTTGTCACCTATGCAGATTAGCTTCAGCACAGCCTGTTGCCGCTTCGCCGAGGCAGTGCTGCAGTGCTTCCAGCTTGTGACTGGTGTGGAGGGCACAGTGGATGAGGATGCGCAGGAGGAGGAGGAGGCTGAAGAGCATGACATTCCGGAGCTGTAGAGTGTGGGTGAAACACTGACTGAGGTAGGGCCTGCAAACCTTGGTGTGGGAAGGACGTGTTCCGTCCCTCGCTCAGACTGGGTCCCAGCTTCCACAATATTAACCCAGTGTGCCGTCAACGAGATGTAGCGGCCTTGCCCACAAGCACTTGTCCACGTGTCTGTGGTTAGGTGGACCTTGGGTGAAACAGCGTTGTTCAGGGCACGTGTGATGTTTTGTGACACGTGGTTATGCAACGCGGGGACGGCACACCGGGAGAAATAGTGGCGGCTGGGGACCGAGTAACGTGGGACAGCTGCCGCCATCAGGTCACGGAATGCTTCTGTCTCCACCAGCCTAAAAGGCAACATTTCCAGCGCAAGCAGTCGCGAAATGTTAGCATTTAGAACTGTGGCATGTGGGGTGTTGGCAGTGTATTTGCGCCTGCGTTCAAAGGTTTGCTGAATGGATAACTGAACGCTGCGCTGGGACAAGGACGTGCTTGATGATGGTGTTCTTTCTGCGTAGGCAACTGCAGGTGCAGGAGTGGAGGAGGCTTGTTCGCAGGCAGCATGGACAGAGGATTGGCTCGCATGCACAACCAGCGAAGACGTAGCAGTGACATCAGCAAGCACTGCTCCTCGACTCTGTTGTACTTCCCACAAAGTCGGGTGCTTGGCTGACATGTGCCTGATCATGCTGGTGGTGGTCAGGCTGCTAGTTTTGGTACCCCTGCTGATGCTGGCACGGCAGGTGTTGCAAATGGCCTTTTTTGAATCATCTGGATCCAACTTAAAAAACTGCCAGACTCGGGAAGACCTAACATTTGTACAGGCACCTTGTGTCGTCGTGTTGTTCCGGGGAACGGTTGCCTGACTTCTGCCTGGGGCCACCACCCTGCTTCTTACTGCCTGTTGTGATGCTACGCCTCCCTCCCCCTGTGCACTGCTGTCCTCGCTCTGCATATCCTCCTGCCAGGTTGGGTCAGTTACTGGATCATCCACCACATCGTCTTCCTCTTCCGCACCCTGCTCCTCCTCCTGACTTGCTGACAATTGTGTCTCATCATCGTCCACCACTTGTTGAGACACGTTGCCAACTTCGTGAGAACGTGGCTGCTCAAATATTTGGCCATCTGTACAGACGATCTCCTCATGACCCACTTCAATATGAGCTGGCGAGAGGCCAGAATGTGTGAATGGAAACGTGAACAGCTCTTCCGAGTGTCCAAGTGTGGGATCATTAATGTCCGAGGAGGACGTGTACTCAGCCTGGTGGTAGGAAGGAGGATCAGGTTCAGAAATGTGCGGTGCAGTATCACGGCTACTGACACTTGACCGTGTGGAAGACAGAGTGTTTGTGGTGGTGCCAATCTGACTGGAAGCATTATCTGCTATCCAACTAACAACCTGTTGACACTGGTCTTGGTTCAAGAGCGGTGTACTGCTGCGGTCCCCAAGAATTTGGGACAGGACGTGCGAGCGACTAGATGTGGCCCTTTGTTGTGGCGAAATTAGAGCTTGCCCACGACCTCGGCCTCTGCCTGCACCACCATCACGTCCACTTCCTTGTTCCTTGCCAATGCCCTTGCGCATTTTGCAATGCTGTGCACTGCTGACGTGTATATTCACTACTTGTGCGTTATATCAAAGTGTGTGGAAATTGCACACAAGTGCACCTGTACGCTGCCACCAACAGGCACACACGTGCGGTTTTAAAAACCAAGCACGGACGCAATAATAACCTAACAGGTTTTTTTGGGGAGCGACAATTACAGACAAGTCAGACACTATCTGGACTGTTTTACACTGTGTACACCAGCCCCAGATATGATGAAGGCTGGTATACGGTCACCACTACCCTGCCTGCCTGCCTGCCTGTATACTGGTACAATAGTCCTGACAAGGACTCTTTTGGTCACTAGCCTGTATTCAGACCTGGCTATACCCTGCCTGTATATAGCAACAGTAGTCCTGAGAAGGACTCTGCTACTGTACTCCGACCTGGCTATACCCTGCCTGCCTGTATACAACTAGAATAGTCCTGAGAAGGACTTTTGGTCACACTGTTTGCAGCCCTGCAACTGAAAAAGCTATAAAGGGCCGCAAAGCTTTCCCTGAATCAGCGACACTCTCCCTACACTGAATGTCTGAATAGCTGTGAGCAGAGCACAGCGCGCCGGCCGATATAAAGGCTCGGTCACGCTGTGCAGGCCGGCCAATCACTGAAATTCCACAACTAACAGGGCTGTGGCATTGCAGTGGTCTGCCAGCCAATCCCTGCATGAGGGCTGGCTCTCAAAAGAGCGCCAACATGCAGGGATGAAGACCACGAGTACAGCACGAGTATCGCGAGATTACTCGGTCCCCGCCGAGCAGCCCGAGTACAGCGATACTCGTGCGAGTACCGAGTAGTGACAAGCATGCTCGCTCATCACTAGTGAGTATATATTTTGTTCATTAGTAACATGTCCCCGCAACTAGTCAGTGACCATTGTGGTTATGGGGTTAGTAGTTATAGAGTTAGTTCTTAGACAGGGGCATCATCACTTCCAATCCTAGTGAAGACCAATGAAATAAAACCACTGGATCTGTTGAAGTATAGCAGGGTAAGTATCATTTATTTCTATAGTTAATAAAGATCCTTTACCTCATGACAAACCAGAGTCATGCTTTCTAAATACAATAACACATTCAGCAAATACTGTATACAGTAAAATGCTTAGAATTCTCCAAAAATAAATTGACCATGAACTTTCAGAGAGTGATATCAGTTAACAGGAATAAAAGGTAAAATAGGTTTTCTGGAAGTAAATTATTTACGCATGATACCAGGCATTGATTAGGAACATTGACTAAAAAAGCTTCATTGAGAATGAGCAACCTGTTAATCATAAACTATGTGGGAAGTTTTCATCAACTAAAAATGTTCACTTGCATCATATTGTACATAGCTGCTTGTTATGTATAGATTATACATATCTTCAGTCAAGAAATATGAAATGGGCTTGGCTCAGAATACCTATGAAGCAGTATTCTAAAGTTGGGAATAGTGATTGAGCATCGGGGTGCACGGCACACTCATTACTTGATCAAGTATCATGTTACCTACTGGCATTACTGTCCTTATTTAAGACCCATTGATGCTGTGCTCAGCACACTCTCCTGTGGACGTGTAGTGCCACACGGGGCAGGCGGTTAACTTACTCATCGCTGGGCCATCGACTGTCGTTGTCACGGGCAGCCTAGCCCAGCTCTGTTGCCCCGAGGCGTACAGATGATGGCTGGGGAAGGATGATGGGGGTAGTGGTGAGGTGTATGTCATAAAGCCACCTGTGGTATGCGGCCAGGGAATGGACTGCCGCTGCTGTTGCTGTCCTCCGGGGCGGATGGTGGTAGCAGGTATAGATGGTATCGCTCCCCACAGGTGCAGCGGGCCTTGGGGAGGATGATGAGAGGAGTAGTAATGGCAGGCGCCGAAATGCGGAGTGGCAGTGCCTTTAATGAAGAGACAGAGTCTATGGCTGTGATTCCAGGTTGTTTATTCACTCTTTGTGTTGTGCCGCTCACCCGGGAAATGCCGGTCACTTGCTGTGATGGGCTCCGTTGAACCCGAATCCTTTTAGAGACCAATCCGGTGTGGTGTTCGGTGGGTTCCCTCCTTGTAACGCCTGTCTGTGGATTCCCTAGCTTAAAGCTACGAGGGGACCCGGGTTTTCACGAGTAGTACTCTTGTCCCTATATGCAGGTGCCACCGTCCTGATGTGGTATCTGGCATTATACTAGGCCCCGGATCCTATATGGCACTGTGCTTTAGGGCGCTGTGGGGTCAGGGAAGCTTGAAACTTTCCCCGTCCAGGCAGATTCTGGAAAACCAACGTGGAGTATGATCTTCCCTAGGGTCCTGCCGCCACTCTGCAGGCAACCCCTTTATTACCCTACCCTAGCCCAGTCCCCAGTGGGAACAGGGGCAACCTGGTGTGTATTTGAGTGTGTAAGTGGTTAAACCTGGACTGACCTCCCCAGGATCCAGGTTTAGCATTACACCCAAATTTGGGTGTAATACTCTGTGGCGACTGAAGCCTCAGGGGTGCCACAGAAGCAGTTCAGGGAGCGTTGATCAAGGAGGGAGAGTTTACTTTAGAGACTGCTTATAGGTAGGGTTTAATTGCTATTGCAGTAATTGTATACCACTGCAGCACCATTAAAACAAAAGTCCAATTCATACATACTGGCTACATAATGAAAATTCTTTAGTAAAACTACTGTTACCTGCATTAAGTGTAGGGATAGCTGCTGGAGGAGGGATAGTTTTGCATTAGAGGCATATAGGCAGGGTTTATTGCCTTATAGTCCATCTATAGGTAACCTGCTGCTGAACCCAAAAACAAAAGTCTTTTTCAGGGCTACATATTTTCTTTTCCCTATTAATAACAGAAAGTTTTCATATATATATATATATATATATATATAAATATATTATAAGCCTAATTTAAAATGTGCAAGGCGTGTGGTAAGCACAGGGAGGTAGACATTCTTTTGATTGTGCATACTGAGGCTAAGGCCAGGTGAAACTGTGCTTGCTGTGGGACCACAACAAACACACTCATGAACGAGACCTAGCTTTTTGTCCCAGTTTACAGTTTACAGAGGGACGCGGGACACCACTGTTGAAGCCTGAACAGTATGACCAGCTGGTCAGTTGGATGACTGATAATGCTTCCAGAATTTTCTCAGGACCACCCTGTTATCCACATGGTCCAGTCTCACTAACCAAGAAACAGGACCACATACTCCTCACCCTGATCTTCCTTTCTCTCACCAAGGCGAGTCCCAAGAGACAAATTATCCTAAATTCGGACATTCTGAGGAGCTCCTTACATTCGTAAGCGCCATCATCATCTATGTCCGATTCTTTGTTCAAGCACAGTATTCAGCTGTCCCTACCTCAGGCCTTTGAACACAAATGTAAATACCCAGCCATCCACTCACAAGCCCAAACACTAAACGGGCACATTTCTAGACTGCTTGCCTTGGAAATTATGTCATTTAGGCTTGTGGATACTAAGATTTTTCACATTTTCACAATCTCATGGTAACTTCCGTCTGTTAGTACTCGGTCCCCAGCCATCACTATTTTTCCTGGTGTGCTGTCCCCATCTTATACCAGCACGTGTCCCATAACATCCCATACCATCACCCATGCTCATGTGGACAACTGTTTCGGGTCAGGGATGCTACGTTTTTCTGGCAGTACACTGGGTGAACTTTGTGGAGGTCAGGTTCAATTTGGACCCTGGGATGGCACACATGCTTCCGATGCTGAGGATTGTGGGCCCTAGTTCCATAAGAGTTTTCCCCAACTCCTGCCCAAATTCCTTCACGCCCTCTTCCTCATCATCATCCATCTACAGTATTTCCAAATTGTCATCTTAGAGCACATCATCCATATCATTACAAAGTGGAAGCCCTGCAGCTCTACCTCTGTGAAGTGGAAACAGGTTCTGTTGAAACTAATTTGTTTAGTACACTGACGCAGAGTTGGGAAAGCTATAAAAGACCATACAAATCTCTAAGAGTTGAACCTATAAGCATGCATGGTCATATGTGATAATAGGTGTAACCTGTTGGCAGCTCTGAAGCTTGGCAAGCTAGCACATGTATCATGCCTGACCCACGTGCTCAACTAAGTTATTCAGCGTTTTCTGAAAGCTATCCACATTTGCCTGAGCTACTTATGAATGTATGCCTCATGCGCATCCATTTCCTCAAGTCAGCTATAGCTGCTTTCGATCTGGCAGTCCTGTAGCCAGGCTTGCAAGTGCCAGCTCAATGACTGGTGTGCCATATGACTATGTTCACTGCTCACAATTAAAGAGGAAGCTTTGCATGTGGACTAGGTGGAGATGGAGGAAGAAAGTACACAGGGTTATACTATCCAACCCAGCCTCATCCTATTTTCTCATATTGGATTGGGTGGAGGAGGAGGCTGAGGAGGAGGATGGGAAAGAGATGAAGAGTCATCCTTACGGTGGGGACAGGTAAGTCTTGACTGTTGGGAGCCTGGCACACATGGCTGACTTTATGTCCTTCTGACTTTCTCGTGACCCTCATATTATATGTATTTTGGCTAACAAAATGCTTATTGGTTATTCACCGTTCTCAACCCATACTACAGGGAGATCTTTCTATCTCTCCTTCCTGGGTTGGTGAGGGCTAATAAAATGGTATCCCACCAGAAGGCCCTAGTCAAACAATTAGTACAAAAATTCCAATCTAACAAACCTGGCGGCAGAGGTCATACTTCCTTTGGTAACCAAGGAGGAGAGATGAGGGAGACACACCAGGTCTAACAGAGGCAGGAGAACACTATAAAAGGTATGGGAGAGTTTCATTAGACTCTCCCAGCACCCAGGACATGATGCATGGGGTAGTCGGACAAGGAGAGAAATGTTTTGGAAGATGGTGCAGTACATAGCCAGCCACACCAGCATCCTCCTGTGAATCCTCTGTGCCGTAGAACTATTGGGTATCCAAGTTGGACACTTTCCATGAACCGTGCTTCTACACTGTGGAGGTGCTCACCTGCCCTACCATTTCCATTTTGTCAGATTGGGTATTTAGTACCGCTGGGGGCATAATAACTGATAATACAAGTAAAATATATCTTTGTACCGTGTTAGCCAGTAGAGATAAAAAAAAATTGTTTAAAAGAACTGAGAGTCCTCAGTGGTTGATACCTTTTAATGGCTAACTGAAAAGATGGTAATAATTGCAAGCTTTCGAGACTACTCAGGTCTCTTCATCAGGCATGGTATAACACAAAATCTGAAGAGTCACATATTTATACACAACAGGACATAGAAAAGTGCAGTAAAAAAAAAACAAGTTATATAAAACAGAACTATCACTATGGCAGGGGGGGGGGGGCAAACTGTTGTGGCCATAAATTTATGGCCACAACAGTTTGCCCCCCCCCCCCTGCCATAGTGATAGTTCTGTTTTATATAACTTGTTTTTTTTTTACTGCACTTTTCTATGTCCTGTTGTGTATAAATATGTGACTCTTCAGATTTTGTGTTATACCATGCCTGATGAAGAGACCTGAGTAGTCTCGAAAGCTTGCAATTATTACCATCTTTTCAGTTAGCCATTAAAAGGTATCAACCACTGAGGACTCTCAGTTCTTTTAACTGATAATAGGCACATCAATCTGTCAACTGAAAATTCTGACAGGCTGACTCTTTTCAAAATGCACAAGGCCTGGATTATCCCAGACTTCTCCACACCGGATGACAGCAATGGAATCTAAAGCCTATTCAAATGTTCCTTTTTTTCTGGTGTATTCCCATGCACCCCTTCTCATCCAAACATGTATACAGTTCATGGTTTCTTCTTTTTTGTGTCCTTCTCCATCTGCAGTATACCAACAGGGTCATCATGCGCCCGTTGTTCAATATTTGTAGAGGGCAATAAGGTATCCCTTGCTCAAAATTTCTAGAGGATCATCAGGCAGCCATTGCTCAAAATTTTTAGAGGATCATCAGGCGGCCCTTGTTCCAAATTTTAAGAGGGTCATCAGGTGGCCTCACTCCAAATTTTAGGAGGGTCATCAGGAAGCCCTTGCTCCAGGGTAAATAAGCGGCTTTCGCTCAACATTTTTCAAGGGTCATCAGGCAGCTGTCACTCCATATTTTAAAAGGGTAAAAAGGTGGCCAACACTCAAATTTTTTAGAGGGTCATCAGGAGGCCATTGCTCCAAATTTTTAAAGGGACATCAGGTGGCCCTTGCTCTAAATGTTTAGAGAGTCATCAGGCAGCCCGTGTTCAAAATTTTAAGAGGGTCATCAGGTGGTCCTCACTCCATATTTTAAGAGGGTAAACAGGTAGCCCTCACTCCAAACTTTAGGAGGATCATCAAGCGGCCCTCGCTCCAAATTTTAAGAGTGTAAACAAGTGGCTTTCGCTCAACAGTTTTAGAGGGTCATCAGGCAGCCCTTGCTCCACATTTTAAGAGGGTAAACAGGTGGCCCTCACTCAACATTTTTAGATTGTCATCAAATGGTGTTTGATGCAAAATTTTTAGAGGGTCATCAGGCAGCCCGTGTTTAAATTTTAAGAGGGCCATCAGGTGATACTCACTCCAAATTTTAAGAGCATAAACAGGCAGCCCTCACTTCAAATTTTAGGAGGATCAGCAGGCGCCCTCGCTCTAAATTTTAAGAGTGTAAACAAGTGGCTTTCACTCAACATTTTTAGAGGGGCATCAAGCAGACATTGCTCGAAACTTTTAGAGTATAAATAGGTGGCCCTAACTTTTAACCCCTTCACCCCCGGCCATTAAAACACCCTAATGACCGGGCCATTTTTTGTTATTCTGACCAGTGTCACTTTGACAGGTTATAACTCTGGAACCCTTCAACGGATCCTGGCGATTCTGACATTCTTTTTTCGTGACATATCTTACTTCATGTCAGTGGTAAATTTAGGCCAATTTTTTTTGCGTTTATTTGTTAAAATTTCGGAAAATTTTGAAAATTTCACAATTTTCAAACTTTGAAAATGTATGCCTATAAATCTGAGAGATATGTCACACAAAATAGTTACTAAATAAAATGTCCCACTTGTCTACTTTACATAAGCGTAATTTTCGAAACAATTTTTTTTTTCGTTAGGAAGTTAGAAGGGGTCAAAGTTCATCAGCAATTTCTCATTTTTCCAACAAAATTTACAAAATCATTTTTTTAGGGATCACATCAAATTTGAAGTGACTTTGAGAGGCCTAGGTGACAGAAAATACCCAAAAGTTACCCCATTCTAAAAACTGCACCCCTCACACTGCTCAAAACCACATCCAAGAAGTTTATTAACCCATCAGGTGTTTCACAGGAACCAAAGCAATGTGGAAGGAAAAAATGATAATTTTACTTTTTAACACAACAATGTTACTTTAGTCATAAAATTTTGTATTTTCACAAGGGAGAAAAGAGAAAATGCACCATAGAATTTATTGCGCAATTTCTACTAAGTATGCTGATACCTCATATGTGGTAAAAATCAATTGTTTGGGCGCACGGCAGAGTTCGGAAGGGAAGGAGCGCCATTTGAATTTTTGAACGCAAAATTAGCTGGACTCATTAGCGGACGCCATGTCGGGTTTGGAGACCCCTTGAGGTGCCTAAGCAATGAAGCTCCCCCAGAAGTGACCCCATTTTGGAAACTAGAGCCCTCAAAAAAAATTCTAGATGTTTGGTGAGCACTTTGAACCCCTGGGGGCTTCACAGAAGTTTAGAACGTTGAGCCGTGAAAATAAAAAAAAAAATTTACCACAAAACTGTTGCTTTAACTAGGTAGCTTTTTTTTCACAAGGGTATCAGGAAAAAATGCACCATAAAACATATTGTGCAATTTTTCCTGAGTATGCAGATACCACACATGGGGTGGAAAGTAATTGTTTGGGCGCATGGCGGGGCTCAAAAGAGAAGGAGCACCATTTGACTGCAAAATTGGTTGGAATCATTAGCGGACGCCATGTCATGTTTGGAGACCCCCTATGGTGCCTAAACAATGGAGCTCCCCCAGAAATGACCCCATTTTTGAACTAGACCCCTCAAGGAATTTATTTAGATGTTTGGTTTGCCCCTTGTAACCCCAGGGGCTCCAAAGAAGTTGATAACGTTGAACCGTGAAAATTTGTTTGTTTTTTTTACCACAATCTTCAACCTTGTAGCTTTTTTTTTTTTACAACGGTATCAGGAAAAAATGCACCATAAGATTTATAGTGCAATTTTTCCTGAGTACACAGATACCTCATATGTGGTGGAAAGAAATTGTTTGGGTGCACAGCAGGGCTTGGAAGAAAAGGAACGCCATTTGACTTTTCAAACGCACAAACGCCGTGCACTGATCAGCGGCTGCAGGATGCACAGTCGAATGAGATACAAAAAGCAACCGGGGATACGTAAGAAAAAAAAAAGTCACGCCAAAAATTGACCATGGATCCGTTATGTGCATCCCTGATCATCGCTCGACCGCTGCAGGACGCACACACGGATGAGAAGCAAACAAACAACACAAGCTACAGACAAAAAAAAAATCCCGCCAAAAATTGACCACGGATGCAGATATGTTATCTGCATCACTGATCAGCGTTCGGCAGGACGCACAGACGGATGAGGTGTAAAAACGGACAGGGGATACAAAAAAAAATCATACTCACAGTACCCAGAAGATTTGCAGGAGGTCACTGATCAGAGAAACTGCAGGAGGAATACAAGGCAGAAAGTGGACAACTTCTTACAGGAGAGCAGCAGGCAGGAAGTTCGACAGCTCAACAGAAGACCCAGGAAGGACCCAGCGATGGAGGCAAATGTGATCGGGCCAGTGAAGACCTCGGACGACCCGGTGGAGGCAGGTAGGGGACGTCGGAGGGAGAGCAGATGGAGATGGGTAGGGGGAGACCGGAGAAGCAAAAGCAGAATGGGAGCAGAATCGAGATCACGGCGGGGGGGCAGATCTCAGCAGGGGGCAGATCGTGGTAGGGGGGCACATTGGCAGGGGGCAGATCGCGGCAGGAGGCAGATTGCAGCAGGGGGCACACCGACGGGGGGCAGATCCCGGCAGGGGGCAAATCGCGGAAGGGGGCACATTGGCAGGCGGCAGATCGTGGCAGGGGGCAGATCGCGGCAGGGGGAAGATCGGGGGGACACATTGGCAGGGGGCAGGCCCATCACGGGAGCATGCAGGGGCCATCATGGGAGCGTGCAGGGACCATTAGGGGAAGTGCGCAATACTCACGTGTAGCAGGAGCGGCGATCGGACAGCAGCGGCGGCAGCAGCAGTGGCTGCGTGGTACTACAAGTACCAGCCAGTGCACACCGCAGACATGCTGGGGGAGGGCTTCCGAGACCAACACAGGCCTGGGAAGGGCGGTCACCTCCAGATCAGACCACCCCACTGCACGCTGACTGGAGCGATTGCGCGTCTTAGCACGATCGTTCCAATAAGTGCTGCAGGGGCTGGGGGGCGCCATGTTTGAGCTCCAGCTATGATCTGCTGCAGCTTCTGCGGCACCTCATAGTAGGATCGCACTCGTTCAGGCGTTATTTTAGCCTAAACCAGTGCGAACGATGTGGTTGGTGGTTCAGATTTGAACAGGGGTCAAGCAAAGGTCACCTGCTGTAAGAAACAGCAGAGGACATCATTTGAAAGCCGTTGCTATGGCCACGGCAATTAAATTAATTTTAGGCAGTAAAGTTATGTCCTTGGTCGTTAAGTCACGTAAAAATAGGATGTAACTTTACTGCCCGCGGTGGTGAAGGGGTTAAAAGGTCATCATGCTATCCTTGCTTTTATTTTTTCAGGGTGTGTATGATGCCCTTCTTCATAAATTTTTTAGGATATATATGAGGCCTACTTCTACAATTTTACATTTATAGATGTATACCCCCCAGGGTAAGTGTTTTTTAGACCTTGCACTTAGTTGATAGGCTTTACCAGGCTAGGAGTCCCACTCCTTAAAAATTAGAAAAAAATATTTTCCTAGGCCCTCCTCTCTGTGTCTTTCAGGTTGTATTGCAGTACCTCCTTTAAATTTTTGCACTCTTTTACTTAGTGCATTGTATTTAAGAGTCTAGGACTCCTACTACCTAACAAATTTACCAGAATGTATATGACGCCCTCCTTTACGTCTAATACAGGATGTATCAGAGTCCCTGTTCCTTCTATTTTTTGTCAGTTCTTGTATTGTCCAAATAGGCTTTTTGACTCTCAGATTGCCTCTTTCATAAAGTAAACAGGATGTGTTTGATCATGTCACACAACCAGATAAGGTAGTAAAATGTTAAAATTACATTTTCCTCCTCTACTATGTCATCTACTGTAGTCACACGTGACAGGGAAACATGCTAAGAGATGGCCTTGCTGTTAAAGGTGGAGGAGGGTTTATTTTTTATTTTTACTTTTGATTTTTATATTAGTCATTATATAGGAAAGAATGTTTCTTAACATTTTTTCCTGTAAAATTCACTTTATCTTCGATTTTGTATGTTTTATTGTCAATCCTCAAAAGTGGGGTAATACTCTGACAACATTACTCCCAGCAGAAAACTTGGAGTCAGACATGTAACCAGGGGTCTTTCCTATGATGTTCTCATTCCATTTAAGTGCTGTTTCCATCTATTTAAGTGATTTTCCTGCCTTCCCAGCTCTCCTGTTAGGGGCCCTTTGCACACTACAACATCGCAAGCCGATGCTACGATGCCAAGCACGATATTCCCTGCCCCCGTCGCAGCTGCGATATCATGGTGATAGCTGCCGTAGCGAACATTATCGCTACGGCAGATTCACATGCACTCACCTGCCCTGCAACGTCGCTCTGGCCAGCGACCTGCCTCCTTCCTAAGGGGGCGGGTCGTGTGGCGTCACAGCGACGTCACACGGCAGGCAGCCAATAGAAGCGGAGGGGTGGAGATGAGCGGGACGTAAACATCTCGCCCACCTCTTTCCTTCCGCATTGCAGACGGGACGCAGGTAGGAGATGTTCCTCGCTTCTGCGACTTCATACACAGCAATGTGTGCTGCCGCAGGAACGAGGAACAACATCGTACCTTCGCTTCAGCCAAAATAATGAAAATGACCGACACTACACCGATCATACGATACCGATGCTTTTGCGCTCGGTAATCGTAGTTAAAACGATTTACACACTACGATGTCGAGAGCGACGCCGGAAGTGCGGCACGTTCGATTTCACCCCACCGACGTCGCACCTGCGATGTCGTAGTGTGCAAAGGGCCCCTTAAGGTCTTCCGGAAAATTGTTTGAGTTCCCATTGACTTCCATTGTACTCAGTACTCAAGTCAAACCCACCCAATTATCTGGCCTGCTCGATTCGAGTTTCGAGGACTTGAGCATTTTAGTGCTGGTTCATCACTTGTTTGGAAATATGGTGATAGGGTTTTCTGCTCCAGGCACAGTTTATGTTACCCAAAAATGTAAAACCATCCTTACTTCTGCCTTAGACTGGTTTAACACGGTCTGTATACAGTGACCAGGCTCAGATCGGAAGACACAGACATTTAGCTACCTACAAAACAGCTCAGATCGGGAGACACAGCAGTCGAGCCAATGTTATGGGTACGTCTGTCAAAACGTTTGACAGCTGTTTCCAAAAACAATTAGAATTTTTATAAATGCACATATGGTCTCTAATATAGATATTCATTCATTAAAACTGTCTAATATGTCTATAATTCCATAATTTGTAACTTCTCTTGCTTTTCTTGTTGCTCACACCACTTTTCCTAATAATGAGCAGAGCTTACGGAAAGGAACTGGGTGACTAAAAGTCTGACAAATAGACTATAGTTTATGCAAGATTTTTTTTTTAACTCAGGCCTGAAACACACTTCCGTTAAAAACACGCACATGCCACGAGACACGTATTTACCCTGCGTGTTGCGTGTGGTAAGTACGTGTCTCAGGTACGTGCGGTCCATGTATGTTCTACGTGTGCTATCCACGATAGCACACGTAGAACCGGTAATTTGCATACTCACGTGGTCCGCGCTGCTGTCCGTGGTGCTGATCTTCGGTCTCCAGCCCTGCTGTCTCCCCGCTGCTGCTGCTGCCGGCCGCAGTGAAGTGAATATTAAATGAGCATAATGAGCGGCGGTCGGCAGCAAGTGGCAGCAGCGGCAGAGACTGGAGGGCTGGAGAAGGTGAGTAAATGTTTTGGTTTTTTTTCACTGACACGTATGTTTTCTCCGGCGCGTGTCACACGGGACCGCATCCACACTACACCCGTGTGGTACGGGTGCGGGCCGTGTGACACCCGTGCTGCCGGAGAAAAACGGACATGTCAGCGTGTAGAAAGACGCACACATGTACAAACGCACATGGACACACGTTCCGTGTGGTTTTACGTGTGTGTGCCTGCTACAATAGGGTAGCATTGCTGAACGTGTCTCCGTGCCGCCGGTATGTGCAAAAAATGTCAAACACTTCCCGGCGGCACGGATGTGTGTCGGAGGCCTCACAGTGAGCAAACTGTCTTATTTATTAGGAGGCATGTGCATTTCAACAAATTGGGCATTTTTTTTCTCCATTGCACTTTTGAGCAGAATAAATTCACATTGATATGTTAGGTAGTGTCTTATTTGACAGTCATGCTAAAAAAAAATGAAGTGGTTTAGGTAAATTAGTTACGAATAGTCACAAGGTCACTTAATATATTTGCCAGCTGCTTGCTTAATCAAAGTTTAAGTAAAGACAAGGTCACTTTTGGCTTCCATATTACATAATAACTGTTATTATTGCAACATTTAGTACTATTCAGTCAGGTCTATGAACTGTCTTGTGTCCTAAAATTGGATATCCATTAAGGCCCTGGGAAATTTTAGTTTCTGCACTTTTGTTTTTCCTTCCCTTATTCTAAGATCCAGAACTTTTTTTTTTTTAATCTTTCTATTGATATACAGTAGCTACATGAGGGCTTGTGTTTTTGTTAGATAAGTTGTAGCTTTGCATGACATTAATTTTAAATAATAATAATAATTAATTTTAATTTATTGTATTGTAAAGCAGAAGTAAATTTTACCTGCAGTGAAAATGTGAAAAAAAGACCACAATTCTATCATTGTTTTGGGGCTTTATTTTTACATTATTCATTGTCGCTAAATAATTACCTGTAAACATGATTTTTCAGATCAATATAATTATTTCATTTCCAAACTTGTGTATATTTTTTTAATACTTAGTAGTGAAAAACATTGAAGTTCAATGAAAAAAAAAGTCTGCTTGTGTTGAAATTTTTATTGCATGCATCAGCATTGACACCATTTATATACTGCCATCAGAGACTGAGAGTGTTGTTTAGATTATTAAAGGGAACCAATCACCAGGATTTTCATATATAACCTAAGCCAGTGCTATACTGGCACTATCAGGCTGATTCTATACCTACCTGTAGTGGTCAGCTCGGATGTTTAAGTTTTGAAATCCAAAAAAGTAAAGTTTGTAAAAAGAGCAGCTTCTTGAGTGACAGTTGCACTGGAGCAGATAATATATTCATAGATATCCCCTCCCCCTGTTAGAATTAGCATAAGTATTATACAAACGACTCACTTTGGCAGGATCTGTGGTGAGGTCATACCCATGTGACTAGAAGGAGCGGGGCCTCAGCCACCAAAGCTGGATATCAGGTCACATGGGTATGACCTCACACAGGTCCTGCCAGACAAAGTGAGTCGTTTGTATAATGCTTAAGTGACGCCCTGGACTAGCCAGGTAGTCACAGACACAACACCACACACACCCCTTTCCCAGACAGGTGACAACAGTCACACTAAAATCCTTGTTGCCACCCTCCAGGGTCTGATGTCCACACCAGGTGGGGCGGAGCCAGGCGGTTGACTCCACCCACCAAGGAGTTCACAGCCCTGGAGGCGGGAAAGAACAGTCAGTCAGGAGTCAGTCAGTTGAGTGGAGCTCAGGAGTGAGGAGGGAAGGTCAAGGGCAGACCTGGGACCAGGCCTGCCATGGACTGTTTAGGTGTCTGGGTCGGAGCCCAGGCACCTCCAGCAAGGTCGGCAGACGGTGGTGGCCATCTGCAGGAGTTGGTGTACGGTCGGTGGAACCGTAGGACCGGGGTCGGGCGGTGGCCCGCCGGTACCGAACCGGGGAGCCGATTGGAGCCAAGCACCAGGCAGGGTACTCAGACCCCGACTAGGCTAGAAGCCACCCTGATAGTCAAATTTACTGATTGCGTTCTGGACCTCAGGGGTTCATTCCCACCCAAGTCCCGATTGACAGCAACAGCCCAACCATCCCGGATAAGTGCCACCGCCACAGGCAAGAGATCCAAAGGGCCAGCACCTGTGCGGGAAAATGGGCTCCTACAACACTTATACGCCGGGGAGCGGACTACCAGTGTCCAGGCACAGGAGTCATTCACAACATAACATCGGTGCAAGGGGAACGACAGCCGCCACCAACCCTTCCAGGGAGAACACCGCAGCCGGCTGTGGGCCCTGTCCATTCTATCATTTGGTTTACCAGAGACTCCGTTATCTTGTGTCAGAGTGAGTAGACCAGTGCCATCAGGCACCGCACCGCGCTGCACCGCGACCCTGCGCCCTGCACTCCGGGCCTCACGTTCCCGCGGGCCCCCAGGACCATCACCCCCTGCCCACTGAGGGGTTAACACCGAGCTGCATAACACAGTCCCCGGGAGGCCTAGTCAACGGCAGCGGTGGTGTCCACTATACAATCACCACAACCCATGGGTGGCGTCACGAACTTTACCAATTCCACCAAACAATCACCCAAACCCCTGCGTGCACCGCCACTACTCCTTTCAGAGCGACGTGACCTCCGGGGCCGTGAGAGGCTCGAGCCACCACCCGCAGTACACGAGCATGGATCCGAGCGGCTCGGCGGCCGCAGTCGAGGCCGCGGGGCTGTACACTTATGCTAATTCTAACATGGGGAGGGGATAACTATGAATATATTATCTGCTCCAGTGCAACTGTCACTCAGAAGCTGCTCATTTTAAAAACTTCACTTTCTTGCATTTCAAAACCTAAACATCCGAGCTAACCACTACAGGTATATATAGAATCAGCCTGATAGTGCCAGTATAGCACTGGCTTAGGTTATATATGAAAATCCTGGTGATTGTTTCCCTTTAACCTTCAGTTTTAAGCAGAAACCGGATATGTAACACAGCTGGTTTCCCTCCTGGTAGAAAGCAGGCTCAGCTCCTGAGCCTGCTGCATACTTTCCTTAGTGACCTATGACAACAATGTACATCATAGGTTGTTAAGGAAGTAAAACGTTTAGGGAAAGGAGGTAGAAAAATAAAATAAAAACAAATAAGGTCTGGATGCCTTTCCTGGAAAATAAAGTTTTAGAGGTTATGGCCACCAGATTTTTGGAGATTTGTGGTGCTCTTTACAGGATTGCAGCACATGCAGGCATTATGGGCCATGAATGGATGACCAGGATAGTGTGGCAGAGCTGCTCTTCTAGAACATAGAGGCTTGTCCCCAGTTCAGATGGATTTTGGCAACTGAAATAGCAACTGTGTTGCATAATGTTAGAAATAAAGAGTGGCCAATGTCATAGATTTTTGGCTACAATCTTGCTTGGTGTGGATACTTGTGTTAGATGATATGGAGTTTAGCATGTGCAATCTTAATGAGAATATCTACATTGAAATGACCACCATGTAAGTGCAGGATTGTTTTTAACACTTAAGAGAGTGTTTATATGGTAGCTGGATGTTGTGACATAGCTAAATGGTTTAGGAGGCTAAAAACCACTCATTAGATTCAAGAGATGGGGGATATGTCAGGGGATAAAATAAGAAAATGATTGAAGTGGGAAAGAGAAATACTTTGGTAAGAAACCAGGCACTTTTCATAGTTACATAATAAAGCTGTTCTGTAGATTGCTTCTAAATCAGGCATTACTGATGGTGCTGGTGATTTACCTTACACTGCAAGCAGAACACACACAGCACTGACTGACTGTTCCACATGAGTCAAAAACAACAAACCACAACCTGGAAGGTGGAGATCTAAATTAACACATCCACCTTTTGTCTAGAATGTGGCAATCAAAAATACATTGAAAATGCTAAGAAAAAAAATCTATAGCAGAGACAAACCCAGGGCAAAAGTTAGTAGTTCACACATATTTTCTAAAGTTCATCCTCCTAACTACCGGTATATAGAGAAATCTAGTAAAAAAACCCATACACAATGTAATATGGTAAAATTCCATGAATTAAAAGAATACACAAGATATACAGTAATTGCAGTAAAATTCCATCTTTCTGATACAAATGAGCTAGGCCAAACTGGACACCAAGCAAATCTGGCAAATACCAGATGGGTTGGTTCAGGCATGGGCTTCATTGTCTTCTATATTATTAAAAGTATCGGCATCTTCAGGATGCTAATACCATTAAAAGTTGTGACAAACTACGGAGCCACTGGGGAAAAGAAGTATGGAAGGGGATACAAAAAGCACAATGATGTCCCTGCATCGCACTGTCCACGGCCACTCACTGTGAAAAAGGAGACGGAGACTGCAGGAGACTGAGAATTTGCAATAGGTGAGAATAAGGTTTTTTTTTATTTTTTTGGGGTGCTTTGAGGGACCATCATACTAAACGAAGAATTATGTGGGGGGACTATCATACTGTATTGGGGCTGTATGGGGACCATCATACTGTATGAAGAGCTTTGTGGGTGACTATCATATTATATGGTATATGGTGGGTAATGGGTGACCATCATACTGTGTGGAGAATCATCCCACTTTATAGGAGACTGTGGGGGACCATCATACTGTGTGGGGAATCATCATACTTTATGATACTGTGAGGACCATCATACTGTGTGAAATGGCTCCAGAAGGACCAGAATTCAGTGGGGTGGCTGTTGTGGACCATCATACTGTATGCTGGTCTGTGAGGGGACCATTATTTTATGTGGGGTGGCTGTCAGGGAAACATCATTATAGTGTGTGGAGAGTCTGTAGGGGACCATCATATTGTGTGGCGTGGCTGTCAGAGGACCATTATACTGTGTGGCGTGGCTATGGTGGACCTTCCTACTGTATGTGGACTTGTGGTGGCATCTTACTGTGTGGGGTGCTGTAGAGACATACCCTGTGTGGGTATCATACTGTGTTGGTGTATCATACTGTATGGGGGCCATGAAAGGGGTATCATAGCTGCATGAGAATGTAGGGTAGTGCAGCCCCTACTAAGGATGTTGCTTTACTGTGACTTTAAGACTTTGCTATACTGTGGCTTTAAGAGACTGCTCCCCTGTAGAGCACAATGGAATGGCCTCTCCCCTGCTGCTGTGTGTTTGTTTGACCTGCCCTGAGAAAAGTGCAGAGAGAAGCAGAAAGTGGTCGACAGTGTGAGAGAGTTGCAGGATATGCAGAGGGACACGCACAGTAGAGTCGGTATCCGGCCTGCTAGCAGATGTCGCCTGATGAGCCTAGCTGCCTAGTGAATCATGGGAAGAGAAGAGAAGTCCTGCATCGGCCTACCAGAGTGAAGTGCACACCACTGTACCGTCAGGCTTCAGAGCGGGCTGGTTCTGCAGACAGTGCCATGAGTGTACGCGTAGAGGTTAGGTAAACCATAGTAGGCCTCCATAGTTAGAGTGCAGTATCCGCATGGTCACTTTAGGAGATACCAGTTAGGATAGAGGACAGAGGAGGATTGTATAACATTGAATATATGCATATCGCTGTACTGCTGTTAAAACTATAATGTATGTTGTACTACAGTAGTTGTGGCAACCTGGGCAGTCACTCCAGCTAAAGAGTACTTTTGTACTGAGGGGTGTTTTCCTGCTTTTACTCCTTTTTCCCTCACCCGCTGCTTGGCAGCTTGTGTTTGTTTTTCCTTGTAAATAAACATTCTCCCTGGTTATCCGTTTGATCCCATGACTTGCTCTGCATAGCGGAGGGCCCTAAAGGTCCAGTCACACTAAGCAACTTACCAGCGATCCCAACAACGATAGGGATCGCTGGTAAGTTGCTAGGAGGTTGCTGGTGAGATGTCACACTGCGACGCTCCAGCGATCCCACCAGCAACCTGACCTGGCAGGGATCGCTGGAGCGTCGCTACACGAGTTGCTGGGGAGCTCACCAGCAACCAGTGACCAGCCCCCAGCGCCGCGTGGAAGATGCTGCGCTTGGTAACTAAGGTAAATATCGGGTAAGCAACCCGATATTTACCTTGGTTACCAGTGCACGCAGCTACACGTGCAGAGAGCAGGGAGCAGCGCACACTGAGCGCTGGCTCCCTGCTCTCCTAGTTACAGCACACATCGGGTTAATTACCCGATGTGTGCTGCAGCTAAATGTGCACAGAGCAGGGAGCGGCGCACAATGCTTAGCGCTGGCTCCTTGCTCTCCTAGCTACAGCACAAATCAGGTTAATTAAACCGATGTGTCCTGCAGCTACATGTGCACAGAGCAGGAGCCGGCACTGACAGTGAGAGCGGCGGAGGCTGGTAACAAAGGTAAATATCGGGTAACCAAGGACAGGGCTTCTTAGTTACCCGATGTTTACATTGGTTACCAGCCTCCGCAGAAGCCGGCTCCTGCTGCCTGCACATTAGTTGTTGCTGTCTCTCTGTCACACACAGCGATCTGTGCTTCACAGCGGGACAGCAACAACTAAAAAATGGCCCAGGACATTCAGCAACAACCAACGACCTCACAGCAGGGGCCAGGTTGTTGCTGGATGTCACACACAGCAACATCGCTAGCAACGTCACAAAAGTTGTTCGTTAGCAGCGATGTTGCTAGCGATGTTGCTTAGTGTGACGGGGCCTTTAGTCTATTGCTTCAAGTGGCGCTGCGAGCAGGGTCACGGTTATCAAGATGGAGGCTGCAGATAGCCATGGGGCAAATATTACAGGGGGCGCTGGCAATAACAATGGCGGAGCTGCTGTGGAGAATGGTGGAAGCCCAGCAAGCACCCTTCCCATGGGCACTATATGTAGCGCCCTACCTAAATTTGATGGGAAGATGATGCCACTATTGGATTGGATTTTGTGTCTATAAAATGTATTGAAAGTCTATGGGATTGGTCCTGAACTGGAAGCAGAAGTTGCGTTAATGGCTTTCGAAGGGGAAGCTCACTGAGGTGTCTGCCTTCAGCCAGAAAATACGTGGAGCATGTTAAAGATGCTGGTGACCTTCCTTGAAGAGATCTATGGTGAAACCGCAAGCACGGGTTATCTCTGGGCAAAATTTTACTCTAGACTGCAGCAACAGGGAAAAGATAACTCACAGTATGCAATGGCATTACAGGAAATGATGGCAGAAATACAGAGGAAACAAGATGACCAGGCGGCCAGTGTGGAATCTGTAAACCGGATACTCTGGGAACAGTTGATCTTGGGGCTTCACAATACCTCTTGATGAAGGGCTCTGCCGGACCCTCTAGTTTATGAAATTCATGATAGAGGTGGTGACACGAAGTAAAAAGGACACCTATCTGGGGTGGTACGCTACCACTCTGAGAGTCTCAGTGAGGACACTGCACCAGAGATGGTTCTTGCTAAAGTGGTACAAAATATGCAGGATTCCCTGACTAAGATGTAAGAGAAATTGACTCAAATGGAATTGGAAATGAAGAATCGCCCTGCTCCTGAAGTCCCTTACCTGATTCCACATACCTATCAGACCTACCCATCACCTCCAGCCATGGGGCCATACCAAGAAGACCCCCCGTGGTCATATAGATCTTACCAACCACACATAGAGACCGCACTCCACAACCAAAACAGGGCCTGGAGTAGTGAAGACAATATCTGTCGGCAGTGTGGAGGATGGAGTCACTGGACCCAAAACTGCCGGAAGGGCCTTCCAGCTGAGCGAGAAGCGCAGGAAACAAAGTGAAAAAGCTGCCACCTGGGGGAATGGCATTAGCGGCATATGCAGGGATCAATGCCTGGCGGTCCTCATGCTCCTCACCGAGCAAGGACTCTTCAATGAGGAGACAGAAGAAAGAAAAGACAGTGGTAATGAGCATTCAGACCGAAATAAACCTTGGAAGAATTGCTTTGTCTCAGTGATGATAAAAGCCCCTGTTCCCTTTCGGAAGAAGGTAAAGCAGGACAAGGAGCAGGAAGAGCTGGAGGCAGACTTTAAGGAAGAGTGGAGACTAACTCAAGATAATGCTGGAGGAAATTAAGCAGTAGGTGGCCCAGCAACAGCTTCCTGACAAGGAAGAAAGGGATTGTCTAGACGCTGATATGAAGAGCATATTTAACTAGTGGCAACAGTTGGAGCTCCAGAAAACAACATTCAAAGGAGACCAAAGTGAGATGGCAGGTGGTCCTCCCAAAGGAACTGGTTAAAGAAGTTGTGACAGAGGCTCATATGTTTGGGGCACATTTTTGCGTAGTCAAAACTTACCAGTGGCTAAAGCAATATGTGTATTACCCCCGACTTGAGTCTGCTGTGGAAGAAGGATGTCAACAGTACCAAGTGTGTGACCTCGTCAAGAGTACCGAGCAGTGAGCACCTGCTCAATCCATGCGGACAAAGGTACACAGTGGTCGCAGTCCGGTACAAGTGGTTTGGCTTCTGCCTGGGGATCCAGTGCTGGTTTGAGAAAATTGTACTAAGAGCAAGTGTTGCGGACGGGGGCTGGTCCGCTGCAGGGGCTGCTCGGATCTGGGTTCAGTACTGTGGCTCAAGTGGTAGCCGGACCCAGGCTCATACAGCCATCCTTCCTCACAACCGTAGGAAGGGGGTATTTACAGGGGATTGGTTTGTCAGTGTCACCACCCGTGGGTTGCGGTGAGAGTTGGTAGCACCGCCGCTGCCTGGTGATGGGATGCCCGGGCTGATGGAGCGGGGCAGCAGGATGGAATCCCCTCCATGGGTAGGGAAGGTGTAGTCCCGGAGCCCAGGTGAACGGGAATGGTGGCTACGGAGAGTGTCATGCAGGGTTGGACCGGGGATGGATGGTGTACTCATAGTTCCAAAGAATTGCACACAGAGTCCAGTGGTAAACCAAATTGCCAGTGACCGGTTGCCTCCGGCGGGTGTATTCGGGTCCCACACCTTGATGTAGCAAACAGGGGTCCCTTCTCCTGCACTCAGTGTTTGTGTCTTCAATGGGACAACTCCGCTTGGAAAGGGGAAGTCCACTCCCGGTACTTTGTATGTTGGGAGCTGTGGCCCGCGAAATCTGACCCTTGGGATCTCTGTGGGTTCTGGCGGACACCCTATCCCCCGCTTTGGGATTCCGTTTCGCTCTCTGGGCTTACTGTGGAACAAAGCCTGAAACCTTGTCCCTGGCTGGTCAATTGACAAGGGGCTTGAAACCTTCCTCACCCTAGGGTCCAGGCACCTCGACTGTGCATGGCCTCCGGACCAGATTCCTGCTGTCGGCACCGGTGGGCTACAACACTGCCCCGGTCCACTTAAGGTCTCCCGCGACCGGATCTCCGTCGCCTGTGGTCCTGCTTGCCGTCTGCCACCTAGTCCGGTAGTTCAGGGGCCCCAATCCCTGACTCCACTGTCACTTCATACTCTTCCACTTCAACTGTCCGAACTCAACTGTTGTGTTCCCGCCCCTGACACCTCAGGACCCCATCCACCTGGTCCCGCCTATTGGTGTGTCCCTATTGCCATGGGGAGGTGACTAGGCTTTACTGGCTGGTGTTGTGCACCTGGGTGTGGGTTTTTTGTTGGTATGCCAAGGAGGATGGAGTTTTGTACCTGAGAGAATAGTACAACCTCTGTGACTACCTGGTTTTGCCAGGGCGTCACACAAGCTGAGTGAGAGACGGGAAGTCCAGCCTTGGAGAGAGTGTACGCCGATTGTCCCGTCTATAAATTTGAAATTGAAGGCAGGACGGCCTGTCCTTTTGTTCTACACAAAAATATCCTGCAGCCATGTCGCTTTGAAACCCCCACGATCACGCCGGTCCCCGAGGAATTAGTCCCTGCTCCCGAGACTGTGGCACCTATCTATCTTGTCAACGAATATTGGTGAATCCCCCAAGTGCAACTAAGAGTCCTCCGCCTGAGAACACTTATGCAGTGGAGCCGTTGCCACCGCAGCCGGAAGAAGAACCGCTGAATCCTCCCAAGAAGCCTGTGGTAAACATTGCCCCAGAAGAAAGTTAAAGTATGAGTCAGAGTTTGGAAGTCAAAGCATGAGTGAGAGTTTGGACCTCCGGAGATAAAAGAAGTCTACTGTAGGGATTTCACCAGTTAGATACAGTTAGGTCCAGAAATATTTGGACAGTGACACAATTTTCGCGAGTTGGGCTCTGCATGCCACCACATTGGATTTGAAATGAAATCTCTACAGCAGAATTCAAGTGCAGATTGTAACGTTTAATTTGAAGGTTTGAACAAAAATATCTGATAGAAATTGTAGGAATTGTACACATTTCTTTACAAACACTCCACATTTTAGGAGGTCAAAAGTAATTGGACAAATAAACCAAACCCAAACAAAATATTTTTATTTTCAATATTTTGTTGCGAATCCTTTGGAGGCAATCACTGCCTTAAGTCTGGAACCCATGGACATCACCAAACGCTGGGTTTCCTCCTTCTTAATGCTTTGCCAGGCCTTTACAGCCGCAGCCTTCAGGTCTTGCTTGTTTGTGGGTCTTTCCGTCTTAAGTCTGGATTTGAGCAAGTGAAATGCATGCTCAATTGGGTTAAGATCTGGTGATTGACTTGGCCATTGCAGAATGTTCCACTTTTGTGCACTCATGAACTCCTGGGTAGCTTTGGCTGTATGCTTGGGGTCATTGTCCATCTGTACTATGAAGCGCCGTCCGATCAACTTTGCAGCATTTGGCTGAATCTGGGCTGAAAGTATATCCCGGTACACTTCAGAATTAATCCGGCTACTCTTGTCTGCTGTTATGTCATCAATAAACACAAGTGACCCAGTGCTATTGAAAGCCATGCATGCCCATGCCATCACGTTGCCTCCACCATGTTTTACAGAGGATGTGGTGTGCCTTGGATCATGTACCGTTCCCTTTCTTCTCCAAACTTTTTTCTTCCCATCATTCTGGTACAGGTTGATCTTGGTCTCATCTGTCCATAGAATACTTTTCCAGAACTGAGCTGGCTTCATGAGGTGTTTTTCAGCAAATTTAACTCTGGCCTGTCTATTTTTGGAATTGATGAATGGTTTGCATCTAGATGTGAACCCTTTGTATTTACTTTCATGGAGTCTTCTCTTTACTGTTGACTTAGAGACAGATACACCTACTTCACTGAGAGTGTTCTGGACTTCAGTTGATGTTGTGAACGGGTTCTTCTTCACCAAAGAAAGTATGCGGCGATCATCCACCACTGTTGTCATCCGTGGACGCCCAGGCCTTTTTGAGTTCCCAAGCTCACCAGTCAATTCCTTTTTTCTCAGAATGTAACTGACTGTTGATTTTGCTACTCCAAGCATGTCTGCTATCTCTCTGATGGATTTTTTCTTTTTTTTCAGCCTCAGGATGTTCTGCTTCACCTCAATTGAGAGTTCCTTAGACCGCATGTTGTCTGGTCACAGCAACAGCTTCCAAATGCAAAACCACACACCTGTAATCAACCCCAGACCTTTTAACTACTTCATTGATTACAGGTTAACGAGGGAGACGCCTTCATAGTTAATTGCAGCCCTTAGAGTCCCTTGTCCATTTACTTTTGGTCCCTTGAAAAAGAGGAGGCTATGCATTACAGAGCTATGATTCCTAAACCCTTTCTCCGATTTGGATGTGAAAACTCTCATATTGCAGCTGGGAGTGTGCACTTTCAGCCCATATTATATATATAATTGTATTTCTGAACATGTTTTTGTAAACAGCTAAAATAACAAAACTTGTGTCACTGTCCAAATATTTCTGGACCTAACTGTATGTGGAGCAGTTTGTGATGTCAATGTGATGTCTACATTTACTGCAGTAGGTTAAATTTTAATATTTTTTAAACTCTATGGTGGGTTGAATTCAATATGCTGCAGAGTAGACGTTTATATAACTGCTGCGTTAAAGAGATTTTGTGGGATTACAATGCTAATGACCAAGGACAACTGCTATTAAGCATATGGTGTGCAATAGGACAGAGCAATGCGCAAATCTTAAAGAGGCTACAGTAGTTGTAAAAATACTGTCATCCTTTCAATCTGACCATCAGAGGTGCTGAGAATAGGCACTCCCTATGTTGTGATAATAGAGGCCTATGTTGAAGATGGGCCATCAGTACTATGATACTGGAAAACCCTTTTAACTTCCTTTCTGTTGGCATCAGTTCTAGAAGATACACTATGTATAGAAATACAGCTTTAATACATTGCATATCTTACAGGTTGGATATGTTTGAATATCTAAATGTTCGCATAGAGTTTATTTGCTAATGAAGTTCTGTAATGATCAAATGTTTGTGGCCTGTAGAACTAAAGTAGTTGTTAATAAAACCCTACAGCAGCATCAGCACTCATTCAAGCAGTATGTAATAGTGTACATACTAAAACTGAAGTGGAAAGGGAATGAGTGGCAAGTGTAATGTGAGACACTGGGCTGATGATGATAATAATATTAATAAGAGGAAGAGGAAGAGGGAGGAGGAGGAGGAGGAGGGGGAAGAGGAAGAGGGAGGAAGAGGGAGGAGGGAGAGGAAGAGGGAGGAGGGAGAGGAAGAGGGAGGAGGAAGAGGAAGAGGGAGGAGGAAGAGGGAGGAGGAAGAGGAAGAAGGAAGAGGAAGAGAGAGGAGGAAAAGGAAGAGGGAGGAGGAAGAGGAAGAGGGAGAGGGAGTAGGAAGAGGGAGGAGTAAGAGGAAGAAGGAAGAGGAAGAGGAAGGAGGAGGAGGAAGAGGGAGGAGGAAAAGGAAGAGGGAGAAGGAAGAAGAAGAGGGAGGAGGAAGAGGAAGGAGGAAGAGGGAGGAGGAAGAGGAAGAGGAAGAGGGAGGAGGAAGAGGGAGGAGGAAGAGGAAGGAGGAGGAGGAAAAGGGAGGAGGAAGAGGAGGAGGAGGAGGAAGAGGAGGAGGAGGAGGAGGAGGAGGAGGAGGAGGATAAAAAGTCAGAAGCATAATTGGCTGAATATTAAGGTAAAGTGTTCCAAAAAGGTCTTATACTGTAGGATTAGGAGCTATTGATTTTTTTTTTTTTACAGGAAAAACACATTTATATAAACTACATATAGAACATTACATATTATGCCTGATAGCAACAAACCAAAATCCTGTTATGAAATCATAATCACACATATCTTGACAAGATCTTGACATATTAATCAGTAATCACAATGTTAATGAATACTTAGTAGTTGTGCTTATAATAAATGAAACAGAAAATGCATTTATAATTAGGGATAGGTGAACGCGGACTGTAAAAGTCCAGATCCGCACAAGTACAAAAGTACCCGAGCACTAACCCTGGGCCTGAAGTTGTCAAGGAATCCTGGGTAACGATGCGGGTTCGGCAACTGGGGTAATTAATAAAGGGGAAAGCAGGCGCGTTACACTTACTGAGTCTCTCACCCGGCTTATCACTGCATGCAGGCTGCTCACACTTCCATTAATTATACTTCATACATATGCATCGGCAATCCTCGCTCCTCTGATTGGCTGCGGTCAGACGGGCACCCACCCTGTGTGACAGCGTGTCTGATTCCTTTCAGTAAGAGGCACTGTGTGTACATTTTTATTGGCATAAAAATAAATAAGTAAAAAATTGGTGTAGGGTCCCCCCATATTATGATACGCAGCACAGGTAAAGTATACGGCCACAGGCTGCAGCCCCCAGCCTTGCGCTTATCTTTGCTGTGTATCAAAATAAGAGGGACCACATGCGGCCTTTTTTAAATTATTTAAATGAATAATTTTTAAAAACGGCATGTGATCCCCCAATTTTGGTACTTAGCTATGATAAAACCAACAGCTGGGGGCTGGTATTCTCAGGCTGGGGAGACCCATGATTATTGGACCCCCAGCTTAAAAATAGCAGCCAGTAGCCACCCAGGATTTCAGCCTGTAGCCACCTAGGAACTTTACCTGGCTCATCCCAATTAACCTGGTGTGGTTGCAATCGGGGTAATAAGGTGTTAATGACAACTCACAGCTGCCAGTAAGCCCTAGATTAACTTTTTGCGAAGAGATGCAGATTTGGTGCTGGAATTTTTACACCATATTCCTGCACCCAATCTACACCTAATCTTTTACTAATCTAGGGTTTAGTGGCAGCTGTGAGCTGTCAGTAACCACTGTCATTATCCTCTTATTACCCCAATTGCCACTGCACCAGGGAAATCGGGATGAGCCAGGTAAAGTTCCAGGATTGTCGCATCTAATTGATGCGACAACCCAGGGTGGCTGCAGGCTGCTATTTTTAGGCTGGGGGAGCCCAATCACCATGGGTCTCCCCAGCCAGGGAATACCAGTCCCCAGCTGTCGGCTTTATCATATCATCTATATGAAGTTACTAAAGAATTCTTGGCAAAAACAAAAATCTATATAGTCAGCTCACCACGTTTATGCAAAGGTCAATTGCAGAGGAAACTGATAGTGCCATCTGGAAAAGGAATACAGCAACTAGGATATTCATAAAATCATTCTTTATTGAATATGTAAATAAAATTGTAGATCAGAAGGGTAGATCAAATATCCATAATTAAAACATGTAGCAGTATATACAGGCAAACGCAATTCGGATTTAATCCTTAAGCATTGTGTGTGAAAAGAAGGATTAAATTGGAAATACGTTTATATGTGCTGCTACTGGTTTTATTTATGGATGCTTGATCTACTCTTCTGATCTACAATTTTATTTATGGATTCAATAAAGAATAATTTTGCAAAGATTCTAGTTGCTGGAATCCCTTCCCACTCAATAAAGCTTAGTTGACTATTCATATTCTAATAAGTCATCCACAATTTCAGCCATTTCAAATAAGTAAATTTTAAAATCTGTAAAAGTCCTCATAATATACTGTACAACAAGCATGCGGACATTTGTCCATATCCGTCAATGCACCTGCCACATTATTACTCTGCTTGACTTATATTGGTTGGAAAGAATATCTAACATAATCTAGAGGCATCAAACAGTGGTAGATGAAAGCTCCAAGCGAACAATACAAGACGGCTGCAATATTTTGACTAATTGAATGTCGCACAAAAATAAAAGAAATGTCTTTGTTCTCACCTGTCTTTTATATGGGGTACTATGTTTGGTTAGGCTCTACAAACAACGGACTGTGAACGAGCAAAGAAAGTGACGTAATGTTCTGTATGTGCCTTTTATCTTTTCAGAATGGATCATACAGGTTTAATGTTCAATAGGTATTATGTGAAGTCTTTAAAAGGTTTGTATAGTCAGAAAGAAAGTAAAGATGATTGTTATCGCAATGTGCGAAAAAACTCGAAAGCTGCAGAAAGTGATTATTGAAAAACATTTTAATTATTTGGCGTCTTGAAGTTCAATAATTATGATTGCTCTATTTTTTTATAAAATATCCTTTACTTTTATTATATTTAGAAGGGACGTTTAGACCTTTAATATTGATCAATAAAATAAATTATTGAATAGTGTTTATGAATGGCATTCAAAGAAATCTTTCATATTAGTGAATAAAATGCATGCAATACTATTTACAAATGCAAGGAACTTTGCCACCAACATTACGTTGCAGTCCCCTCAGTCAGCTATTGGTGGGCGTGCTATGATGTTGATCCCAACTAGTGATGGGCGAACCCGAACTGTAAAGTTCAGGGTCCGTAACGAAAACATAGTGTTCGTGCACACGATCCCGAACATGAGCTTTCCTGGGAAGCTCCTGATACAGTTATGGGTCCAGGGGCTGTAAAAAAAAGCACATTATTAAAAAAACATTATGACTATACTTATAGGTCCCGCAATGTGTATTGCAGACCCTGTCTCCTGGCCGCTTCTGCTTCCACGTCCAATTATACCCACATGTGGCCAAAAACGTCTGTTTGCACAAACGGTAGGGCTCAGAACAAAAGGAGCACCATTTGAATTTTGGAAAAGTTTAAATAAATTGCAGGCACTGTGTCACATTTGTAGGGCCCCTAGGGAACCTACACAGCAGAAAGCCCCACAAGTGACCAAATTTATAAACTGGTCAGGGGTAGAGTAAGCATTTTAAATCCACAGGTACTTCAGAAAAATGTTGCTGCAGTGATAAATTTCTCACTTTTAGGCTATGTGCCCATGATACGGCGACACTGTGTTTAGTACACAGTGTCAGCCCTCCTGCAAAGATGTGAGTGTTGTCCACGGGAGGACACAGCTGCCCATGCCCATGATCCAGGTTCAGGCTGTTGCAGAATTTAGCTCTATTTGCCTGCACAAAGCCTAAAAAGCTAAGATGGATGGATGGATAGATGGATAGATAGATATCAAAGACATATATAATGTCTCATCCCCACTGCATATTCTAAGCTGGCAACCTTTAGTGACCTTCATGTGGCACTAAAGCAGGGGTCTCAAACACGCGGCCCGCGGGCCGCATGCGGCCCGTCAGGCTGCTTCGTGCGGCCCCCAGGACCGTGCCCCTGTTCACTATAGCAGCCGGTGCAGGGGCCGCAGCCACTGTCTGCACTTTGTTAGATGAGTGTTTTGCCGGCACTGCGTTCTCAGAGGCAAGGACTGTGCGCGTGCAGCGCCGGCAAAACAACCATCTGATCTGACATAAATCGCTGCCAGGGGCTGCGGCCCCTGCACCGGCCGCGATAGTCACTGGGGCACGGCCTGCAGACAGCGAGAAGCAGAGATGAGGAGCCGAGGGAGTGCGGGACAGGTGAGAAGAATGGTGGTTTTTTATTTTTTGTGTATGTGAAGGACGGCACATTAACCCCTTAGCGACCTATGACGTACTGGGTATGTTATGGCTCCCTGGTACTTAAGGACCCATGACATACCCTGTACGTCATGGTGAAATCGCAGCCCCGGGGGCTGCGATCGCTGTTTGCATTGCAAATAGCAACTATCTTAGATTCGGGGAGGAGGGGACCTCAGGAGGGTTGGTGTCTCCTCCCCGGACCTACGGAGGCTGTGATTGGCTGAGCGGCGTTCGTCAGCCAATCACAGCCACTGTAATGTTCCAGCCATTGAAAATGACTGTAACATTGAAATCCAGCCATGATCAGTGCAGCTGTAGCACCGATCATTGGCTGGAGCTGGGTGACCTCAGTTTCACCCGCCCCCAGCTCTGATTGGAGAGACCGGCCTTGTGACAGATCTGTCCAATCACTGTGGATCTGGGGCCAGTGACCGCCACCTCAGCTTCACTCAGGAATCTGTGGGTGGAAGCTGAGAACGATCGGTAAATTATCACCTTTCATCCGCCGCCACTGCCCCCACCACCCATTACTACAGGATGGGCACCTGACTATAGAATAGGGACAAGGTGGGCACATGTCTATAGGATGGGGACAAGGTGGGCACATGACTATAGAATAGGGACAAGGTGGGCACATGTCTATAGAATAGGGACAAGGTGGGCACATGACTATAGGATGGGGACAAGGTGGGCACATGTCTGTAGGATGGGGACAAGGTGGGCACATGACTATAGCATGGGGACAAGGTGGGCACCTTACTATAGAATAGGGACAAGGTGGGCACATGACTATAGGATGGGGACAAGGTGGGCACATGTCTATAGGATGGGGACAAGGTGGGCACATGACTATAGGATGGGGACAAGGTGGGCACATGTCTGTAGGATGGGGACAAGGTGGGCACATGACTATAGCATGGGGACAAGGTGGGCACCTTACTATAGAATAGGGACAAGGTGGGCACATGACTATAGGATGGGGACAAGGTGGGCACATGTCTATAGGATGGGGACAAGGTGGGCACATGACTATAGCATGGGGACAAGGTGGGCACCTTACTATAGAATAGGGACAAGGTGGGCACATGACTATAGGATGGGAACAAGGTGGGCACATGACTATAGCATGGGGACAAGGTGGGCACCTTACTATAGAATAGGGACAAGGTGGGCACATGACTATAGGATGGGGACAAGATGGGCACATGACTATAGGATGGGGACAAGGTGGTCACATGACTATAGCATGGGGACAAGGTGGGCACCTTACTATAGAATAGGGACAAGGTGGGCACATTACTATAGGATGGGGACAAGGTGGGCACATGACTATAGCATGGGGACAAGGTGGGCACATGACTATAGCATGGAGACAAGGTGGGCACATTACTATAGGATGGGGACAGGGTGGGCACATGTCTATAGGATAGGGACAAGGTGGGCACATGACTATAGCATGGGGACAAGGTGGGCACATTACTATAGGATGGGGACAAGGTGGGCACATGTGTATAGGATGGGGACAAGGTGGGCACATGTCTATAGGATGGGGACAAGGTGGGCACATGACTATAGGATGGGGGACAAGGTAGGCACATGACTATAGCATGGGGACAAGGTAGGCACATGTCTATAGGATGGGGACAAGGTGGGCACATGTCTATAGGATGGGGACAAGGTGGGCACATGACTATAGGATGGGGGACAAGGTAGGCACATGACTACAGAATAGGGACAAGGTGGGCACATGACTATAGGATGGGACAAGGTGGGCACATGTCTATAGGATGGGGACAAGGTGGGCCCATGACTATAGAATAGGGACAAGGTGGCACATGACTATAGAATAGGGACAAGGTGGGCACATAACTATAGGATGGGGACATTACTAAAAGATGGGGACATTACAAGGATGGGCATAATACTATTGGATGGGGACATTACTATAGAATAGGGACAAGGCTGGGGTCATTACTATAGGATGGGGACAAGGTGGGCACATTACTATAGGATAGGGAACATTACTAAAAGAATTACTAAAAAATTTCTATATAGTGATAATTGTAACACTATTAGTTACAAGAAAGGGATAAAATGTAAAAAAACAAAACAAAATAAGGCATGACTTTTTTTTAACATCAAATTTTTTTTTTTTAGATTTAACCAAAGAATGTGCACATTTGTTATAATAAACAAGTGAAAAATGTTGACAATCAGTCATCCAAAGGTGTGTAAAAAAATATATATGGTACCAATAAAAATGTCACTTTGTCCTGCAAATAATGCGGCCCCCCAAATTATTTTTTTCCTCGGTGCAGCCCATACACCCAGTCGAGTTTGAGACCCCTGCACTAAAGGGTATTTAGCCTTGTATTTAGCAAACAAAAAAAATAAAAAAAAACTGACTTGGGGTGCCCCCCATTTTTGATAGCCAGCTAGGGTAAAGCAGACAGTTGTAGATCACAGCTGACAGCTTCACCTTGGCTTGTAATCCAAAACAGTGGACACCCCACACTGTCTTTTTTAAATATTTATAAATAAATATTTTATTTTTTTTAAAAAACGGGTTAACAGCCAAGGTAGAGCGAACAGCTGTGGTCTATATTCTCAGGGTGGGAAGGGCCAAGACTATTTGGTCCTTGCCAGCCTAAATATAGCAGGCCGCAGCCACCCCAGAAGTGGTGCATCCATTAGATGGACCAATCCTGGCACTTCGCCCCGAGCTCATCCCGTTGCCCTGGTGCAGTGGCAAATTGGGTAATATATGGGATTGATACCAGCTGTAATGTCACCTGGCATCAAGCCCAGCGGTTAGTAATGTAGTAATGTCATGGCGTCTATCAGTTGCCCGACATTACTGTCAGTAATAAAAAAATAAAGACAAAAAAAAATTATTTGAAAAAACACACCCCATCAGATTCTCTCTTTCATCAATTTTTTGGAAAAAAAAAGTTGGAGGTCCCACGATGACTTGTGGACCTTTCAAAATATAGGGGCACGCTCAACGAATGCATCCCCCATTTTCTTGAAGTACACGCACTCCATGTGAGAAGTGTGCGTGCAACAACCTCAGTGAGAATACTGCAACAACAGTCCCCAGGTTCACACCATGGTAGTGTGAACTGCAGTAACCTCTCTGCGTGCAGGGAGCCGGCTGAGAGCTGCTCTCTGTGTATGTAACCACCATCTTTTGAGTAAGAGGAGGAGGGATTGTGGGGGATCAGCAGTGCAAGAGGTACTGGGCGGAATGGTTGAGACCAGGGGGTGACAGGGGATAACCTGGCAGGACCTGAGCAGGATGCAACAGGAATCAGAGGAGGAGGATGAATGTGGCATGCACGCCACTCATGTGACCGCCATTTTAGATGATCAGGAGAGTGTATGGACTGGAGTCACTTTGGCCACTCCACGGGACCAAGGGGGACTGAGGGAGAACATTTATCCTCCATCTGACATGTTTGATCATGCCAGATGGGAGATAAATCATTTTTTACCAGTGTTGCCATTTACTGTAACATCATCACAGCTATAAGGTGTATAACGGCAATCACATGACCGGGGACAGGAAATAATCAGTCCAAATTATGATCCCCAACGTCTCAGCTACCCCCAGTAGCTGAAACTCTTGAGATTTTCCGACACTGGGGGACGCTATTAACTTTTTTCGTGCCGCCGTTTTAAAATGGCAGATCAGAATAAGTACCTTTTTTGCCACCATTTTAATCCGTAAAGCTGTCATAAAGAGGATATATATAACATTGTTGTTCAATTTTTACTTCAATTTTTAGTCTCTATTGAGCTTAAACCTACAATCATTTGATTGCTTATTCTATATACTGCAATACAACAATATTGCAGTATATAGTGAAATCACTATTCTCCTATGATGCTCAATCTGTGGCTAGTCTTCAAAGAAGAACCAAGATGGCAGTTACAGGAGCCTGCAGCAAACCCCTGGTTACAATGGTTAGCCACCTTCAATCACAGTGCGGTCAATGGAAGCTTGCATTTCAATGTTATAATTTAAACGCCGCTGTCAGAGATTGACAGCTCTATTTAAATGATTAAACTGCAGCAATTGAAGCTAGATAACGTTTCTGCAGTTACAGGCAGATGCTAGGTCTGTAACACAATCAGCATCTGTCAGAAATGTAGCAGTAGAAGAAGAAAAAATCCAGCTTCCGGAGTTGTAGTAAAACTATTGCAAAATTTTATTAAAGGACGTCAAAATTAATGTGATGACAAGGACAAAAATAGGGAGCCCATAAGCGGCATAAGGCTACGCGTTTCGAACGCTGTCTGCGTTCTTTGTCAAGCCTGGATCACCTTCCTTCTTTCTCAGAAATGTAGCAGGCTCAGCTCCTGAGTCAGCTTTATATTTTACTTAGCATCCTATGATGAAAATGAACATCATAGTTTGTTAAAAACATTTTTTTTTACCTCTTCAACTCCAACCCAGCTGTTGCCCTCCTCCCTCTTCCAGGGACTTTCTCAGTGATGACTCACGCAAGGAAAGAAACTTCCTCTTTTACATAGATTCATGCTTTTAACCATGTGATGCCCTAACAGAAAAGAGAAGAATTAACTGGGTAAAATGGAAAAATGAGCAATTGTATGTACACAGTGCTATATTATATGATGATTGTAATATATTAAGAAGATGATAACAATTTTGATGGGAGTACTTCCTTAAGGAGTTGATGTACAGTATGTACATTTGTCCTTTCTTTTAGAAGATAAATATTGTGAAAATGTCCAAAAAGAATTTAAATGACATATTTCTAGAAATTAAATATTTCTTGAAACAGATTCTTACTAACCACTCCTCTCTCAAAGCAAATAATTAAAAAAAACTGAGGATCTACATGCATCACCCATCATTAGTCTATTGTCTTTCCTCCATGTCGAAAGTCTGCTTCTGTTGACTGACTAAGCCATATCTGTGGCATTTCTCTCTTTTGGGATTAAATTCTCCCATTGTAAATTTATTTAACATATGTTACACTATTCTATTTCATTTTTTGCGTATTGACTAACTTTACTCATTTTTGCTTGTTTGTCCCTTTTCTTCAATCTTCTATCTGTGTAAAAGTGAAATTGAAATGTAAACTTTTATTCTTAAGGCCCCGTCACACTAAGCAACATTGCTAGCAACATCGCTGCTAACGAACAACTTTTGTGACGTTGCTAGCGATGTTGCTGTGTGTGACATCCAGCAACAACCTGGCCCCTGCTGTGAGGTTGTTGGTTGTTGCTGAATGTCCTGGGCCATTTTTTAGTTGTTGCTGTCCCGCTGTGAAGCACAGATCGCTGTGTGTGACAGCGAGACAGCAACAACTAAATGTGCAGGCAGCAGGAGCCGGCTTCTGCGGAGGCTGGTAACCAATGTAAACATCGGGTAACCAAGAAGCCCTGTCCTTGGTTACCCGATATTTACCTTTGATACCAGCCTCCCTCGCTCTCACTGCCTGTGCTGCCGGCTCCTGCTCTGTGCACATGTAGCTGCAGGACACATCGGGTTAATTAACCCGATGTGTGCTGTAACTAGGAGAGCAAGGAGCCAGCGCTAAGCATTGTGCGCTGCTCCCTGCTCTCTGCACATGTAGCTACAGCACACATCGGGAAATTAACCCCATGTGTGCTGTAACTAGGAGAGCAGGGAGCCAGCGCTCAGTGTGCGCTGCTCCCTGCTCTCTGCACGTGGAGCTCCGTGCGGTGGTAACCAAGGTAAATATCGGGTTGGTTACCCGATATTTACCTTAGTTACCAAGCGCAGCAGCTTCCACGCGGCGCTGGGGGCTTGTCACTGGTTGCTGGTGAGCTCACCAGCAACTTGTGTAGCCACGCTCCAGCGATCCCTGCCAGGTCAGGTTGCTGGTGGGATCGCTGGAGCGTCGCAGTGTGACAGCTCACCAGCAACCTCCTAGCAACTTACCAGCGATCCCTATCGTTGTTGGGATCGCTGGTAAGTTGCTTAGTGTGACTGGACCTTTAGGCATTCAGTCAACTGGTATTCACAATCTCTGATTACTGTTTTGTTTGGTTTCTGGCTGTATCTATCACTTAAGTTTATTTGAATATCTTTGTAGGGTTTTTTTTATAAACTTCTACTTTCTTTTTGAGATCCATGGCAAGATAGGACAGGACAAGCAGGTCAATGAGTGTCGAGTTTGTGCTTATATTTACTCACTTGTTTTCTCAGCCTTTTTCACTAAATTGACTCTTTATTGATAGAGCTTTGTTAGGGAGGGTATTCATTTACTTCATCCTTATTCCTTTGTGCCCTCTGTGTCCTTTTGCACAAATTCAATGTATTTTGCAACACTGAGGCATGCTAATTTATATTAGTACTTGAAAAATGCATGTACTGTACTTTAAGTAAAACTAAGGATATTGAAGTTCAAGATGTGTTTCTCACAATGTTTATTAGGTTATGTGTGTACGCTGTGTTCTCGATTTGACAAAAAAATCCACCCTCTGGCAGACTTTGACAACTGGAAACACTGCGCTTGACAAAAAAACGCAGTGAAAATGCATGCATTTTCGACGTGGTTTTTGACATTGCGTTTTTTAAAGAAGAAATAAAATATGATAGGATAGGATAATTGATAGACAGCTAGAATAGATAGACATAAAAAATAGATAGAAAGAATAGATAGATAGAACATATAGAATAGATAATAAGAAAAAACAGGTAGAATAGATAGAAAGAAATAACAAAATAGCTCAATAGAGCAACAGCTAGCTTGGACAGTTGTTTTTTTTATTTTTTTGGGTAAAAAAATGAAGTGGGGGTTCCCCCCATTTTTCATATCCAACAAAGGAACAGCAGCAGCTGCGAGCTGGAACCCTCAGCTATCTGTTGTACCTTGGCTGGTTATGAAAGATAGAGGGGATCCCACACTTTTTTTTAAAATTATTTGATTTATTTAAAAAAAATTACGTGGGGTCCACCCCATTTTTCTAAAACCAGCCAAGGTACAGCAGACAACTGGGGGCTAATATTATTAGGGAGGGTAGGCCCATCGTTGTTTGGCCCTTACCAGCCTAACAATAGAAGCCCACAGCCGCCCCAGACGTGATGCATCCATAACATGTGCCAATTCTGGCGCTGGACCTGGCTTTTCCCGTTGCCCTGCTGTGGTGGCAATCGGGGTGATAAGGAGTTAATAGCAGCCGACAGCAGCCACTAAGTCCTAGATTAGTGATGGCAGTCATCTGTGAGACCCCGCCCCATCACTTATCTGTAAGAGAAAGTAAATAAACATGCGACTCACTTCAGTTGCTGGGTGGAGCTCACAGTGGGCAGTCTTGTTCTATGGTGCTCGCTGTGAGTGGCAGATGTAGCAGTGCTGGAAGCATCATGGGACCTCGTGTGGATTACGCTGGACCTGGAGGAGTGTTTGGGGGTTAATAGTGGTGAAAGAGGGTGGATTTTTTGTCTTTTATTTCAAATAAAGGATTTTTCGGTGTTCGTGTTTATTTACTTTCACTTACAGTTTAGTAATGGGGGGGGTGTCTCATAGACGCCTGCCATAACTAATCTAGGACTTAGTGGCAGCTATAGGCAGCCATTAACTTCTTATTACCCCGATTGCCACCATACCAGGGCAATCGGGAAGAGCTAGGTAAAGTCCCAGGACTGTCGCATCGAATGGATACTGCAATTCCAGGTGGCTGCTGACTAATAATTTTAGGCAGGGAGCGCCCAATAATGTGGGTCTCCCCAGCCTGAAAATACCAGCCCCCAGCTCTGAGGTTTTATCTTGGCTGGATATCAAAATTTAAAAAAAAAATAAAATATTTATTTATTTATTTTATTGTACGATATATAGCAGCGTCTGTGATTGGTTGTCACTCAGTGTGGGAGCACATCTGACTGCAACCAATCATAGGCGTTGGTGGGAGGGGAAAGTAGTGAATATGAAATGAGCCTAATGAGCGGCTGGCACTTTCAGAAGCAGGAGAGGTCGCACGAGCAGTTTTACAGCCGTGCCAGTGATTGGTGAGTATGAAGCAGAGAGAGAGAGAATGGAGAATAGTATTTGTTGACAAGACTGGAACCAAAATGCAACAAAAAAATGTGATGCAAATGCACAGCTAACATTTTGGTTGCATTTTGGACACACCTCATTCGTTCCAATGGGTGACAAAATGTGACCAAAATGCAAAAAGAATGAACATGCTGCTTTTTGTTCTCAAAGATTTTGACAAATATTTGTCAAATAAAATGCTTAAGAAAAAGGAAACTTGCGCATGGAAATTTTGATTTCTCATAGGGTAAAAGCATGCAGTTTGTCAATGACACAATGCAGTTTAAAA